>NC_143142.1:79566190-79874285 GCF_059928025.1 Delphinapterus leucas
AAAAGAACTGAGGACAGTCCCAGAGACCTCTGGGACAACATTAAACGCACCAACATTCGAATTCTAGGGGTTCCAGAAGAAGAGAAAAAGAAAGGGACTGAGCAGATATTTGAAGAGATTATAGATGAAAACTTCCCTAATATGGGAAAGGAAATAGTTAATCAAGTCCAGGAAGCACAGAGAGTCCCATACAGGATAAATCCAAGGAGAAATATGCCAAGACACATATTAATCAAACTGTCAAAAATTATATACAAAGAAAACATATTAAAAGCAGCAAGGGAAAAACAACAAATAACACACAAGGGAATCCCCATAAGATTAACAGCTGATCTTTCAGCAGAAACTCTGCAAGCTAGAAGGGAACTGGCAGGACATATTTAAAGTGGTGAAGGAGAAAAACCTGCAACCAAGATTACTCTACCCAGCAAGGATCTCATTCAGATTTGATGGAGAAATTAAAACCTTTACAGACAAGCAAAAGCTGAGAGAGTTCAGCACCACCAAACCAGCTTTACAACAAGTGCTAAAGGAACTTCTCTAGGCAAGAAACACAAGAGAAGGAAAAGACCTACAATAACGAACCCAAAACAATTAAGAAAATGGGAATAGGAACATACATATCAATAATTACCTTAAATGTAAATGGACTAAATGCTCCCACCAAAAGACACAGATTGGCTGACTGGATACAAAAACAAGACCCATATATTTGCTGTCCACAAGAGACCCACTTCAGACCTAGAGACACATACAGACTGAAAGTGAGGGGATGGAAAAAGATATTTCATGCAAATGGAAACCAAAAGAAAGCTGGAGTAGCAATTCTCATATCAGACAAAATAGACTTTAAAATAAAGACTATTAGAAGAGACAAAGAAGGACACTACATAATGATAAAGGGTTTGATCCAAGAAGAAGATATAACAATTGTAAATATTTATGCACCCAACATAGGAGCACCTCAATACATAAGGCAAATACTAACAGCCATAAAAGGGGAAATTGACAGTAACACATTCATAGTAGGGGACTTTAACACCCCACTTTCATCAATGGACAGATCATCTAAAATGAAAATAAATAAGGAAGCACAAGCTTTAAATGATACATTAAACAAGATGGACTTAATTGATATTTATAGGATGTTCCATCCAAAAACAACAGAATACACATTTTTCTCAAGTGCTCATGGAACATTCTCCAGGATAGATCATATCTTGGGTCACAAATCAAGCCTTGGTAAATTTAAGAAAATTGAAATTGTATCAAGTATCTTTTCTGACCACAACGCTATGAGACTAGATATCAATTACAGGAAAAGATCTGAAAAAAATACAAACACATGGAGGCTAAACAATACACTACTTAATAACGAAGTGATCGCTGAGGAAATCAAAGAGGAAATAAAAATATACCTAGCAACAAATGACAATGGAGACACAACAACCCAAAATCTATGGGATGCAGCAAAAGCAGTTCTAAGAGGGAAGTTTATACCAATATAATCGTACCTTAAGAAACAGGAAACATCTTGAATAAACAACCTAATCTTGCACCTAAAGCAATTAGAGAAAGAAGAACAAAAAAATCCCAAAGTTAGCAGAAGGAAAGAAATCAGATCAGAAATAAATGTAAAAGAAATGAAGGAAAGGATAGCAGAGATCAATAAAACGAAAAGCTGGTTCTTTGAGAAGATAAACAAAACTGATAAACCATTAGCCAGACTCCTAAACAAAAAAAGGGAGAAGACTCAAATCAATAGAATTAGAAATGAAAAAGGAGAAGTAACTGACACTGCAGAAATACAAAAGATCATGAGAGATTACTACAAGCAACTATGCCAATAAAATGGACAACCTGGAAGAAATGGACAAATTCTTAGAAATGCACAACCTACCAAGACTGAATCAGGAAGAAATAGAAAATATGAACAGAGCAATCACCAGCACTGAAATTGAAACTGTGATTAAAAATCTTCCAACAAACAAAGGCCCAGGACCAGATGGCTTCACAGGCGAATTCTATCAAACATTTAGAGAAGAGCTGACACCTATCCTTCTCAAACTCTTGCAAAATATGGCAGAGGGAGGAACACTCCCAAACTCATTCTACAAGGCCACCGTTACCCTGATACCAAAACCAGACAAGGATGTCACAAAGAAAGAAAACTACAGGCCAATATCACTGATGAACATAGATGCAAAAATCCTCAACAAAATACTAGCAAACAGAATCCAACAGCACATTAAATGGATCATACACCATGACCAACTGGGGTTTATTCAGGGATGCAAGGATTCTTCAATATATGCAAATCAATCAATGTGATATACCATATTAACAAATTGAAGGAGAAAAACCATATGATCATCTCAATAGATGCAGAGAAAGCTTTTGACAAAATTCATCACCCATTTATGATAAAAACCCTTCAGAAAATAGGCATAGAGGGAATTTTCCTCAACATAATAAAGGCCACATATGACAAACCCACAGCCAACATCATCCTCAATGGTGAAAAACTGAAACCATTTCCACTAAGATCAGGAACAAGACAAGGTTGCCCTCTCTCACCACTCTTATTCAACATAGTTTTGGAAGTTTTAGCCACAGCAATCAGAGAAGAAAAGGAAATAAAAGGAATCCAAATCAGAAAAGAAGTAAAGCTGTCACTGTTTGCAGATGACATGATACTATATATAGAGAATCCTAAAGATGCTACCAGAAAACTACTAGAGCTAATCAATGAATTTGGTAAAGTAGCAGGATACAAAATTAATGCACAGAAATCTCTGGCATTCCTACACACTAATGATGAAAAATCTGAAAGTGAAATCAAGAAAACACTCCCATTTACCACTGCAACAAAAAGAATAAAATATCTAGGAATAAACCTACCTAAGGAGACAAAAGACCTGTATGCAGAAAATTATAAAACACTGATGAAAGAAACTAAAGATGATACAAATAGATGGATAGATATACCATGTTCTTGGATTGGAAGACTCAACATTGTGAAAATGACTCTACTACCGAAAGCAATCTACAGATTCAATGCTATCCCTATCAAACTACCACTGGCATTTTTCACAGAACTAGAACAAAAAATTTCACAATTTGTATGGAAACACAAAAGACCCCGAATAGCCAAAGCAATCTTGAGAACGAAATACGGAGCTGGAGGAATCAGACTCCCTGACTTCAGACTATACTAGAAAGCTACAGTAATCAAGACAGTATGGTACTGGCACAAAAACAGAAAGATAGATCAATGGAACAGGATAGAAAGCCCAGAGATAAACCCACGCAATATGGTCACCTTATCTTTGATAACGGAGGCAGGAATGTACAGTGGAGAAAGGACAGCCTCTTCAATAAGTGGTGCTGGGAAAACTGGAAAAGTACATGTAAAAGTATGAGATTAGATCACTCCCTAACACCATACACAAAAATAAGCTCAAAATGGATTAAAGACCTAAATGTAAGGCCAGACACTATCAAACTCTTAGAGGAAAAGATAGGCAGAACACTGTATGACATAAATCACAGCAAGATCCTTTTGGACCCACCTCCTAGAGAAATGGAAATAAAAACAAAAATAAACAAATGGTACCTAATGAAGCTTCAAAGCTTTTGCACAGCAAAGGAAACCATAAACAAGACCAAAAGACAACCCTCAGAATGGGAGAAAATATTTGCAAATGAAGCAACTGACAAAGGATTAATCTCCAAAAGTTTTAACCAGCTCATGCAGCTCAATAACAAAAAAACAAACAACCCAATCCAAAAATGGGCAGAAGACCTAAATAGACATTTCTCCAAAGAAGATATGCAGACTGCCAACAAACACATGAAAGAATGCTCAACATCATTAATCATTAGAGAAATGCAAATCAAAACTACAATGAGATATCATCTCACACCAGTCAGAGTGGCCATCATCAAAAAATCTAGAAACAACAAATGCTGGAGAGGGTGTGGGAAAAGGGAACCCTCTTGCACTGTTGGTGGGAATGTAAATTGATACAGCCACTGTGGAGAACAGTATGGAGGTTCCTTAAAAAACTACAAATAGAACTACCATATGACCCAGCAATCCCACTACTGGGCATATACCCTGAGCAAACCATAATTCAAAAAGAGTCATGTACCAAAATGTTCATTGCAGTTCTATTTACAATAGCCCGAAGATGGAAACAACCTAAGTGTCCATCATCGGATGAATGGATAAAGAAGATGTGGCACATATATACAGTGGAATATTACTCAGCCATAAAAAGAAACGAAATTGAGCTATTTGTAATGAGGTGGATAGACCTAGAGTCTGTCATACAGAGTGAAGTAAGTCAGAAAGAGAAAGACAAATACCGTATGCTAACGCATATATATGGAATTTAAGGGAAAAAAATGTCATGAAGAACCTAGGGGTAAGACAGGAATAAAGACACAGACCTACTAGAGAATGGACTTGAGGATATGGGGAGGGGGAAGGGTAAGCTGTGACAAAGCGAGAGAGAGGCATGGACATATATACACTAACAAAGTAAGGTAGATAGCTAGTGGGAAGCAGCCGCATAGCACAGGGAGATCAGCTCGGTGCTTTGTGACCGCCTTGAGGGGTGGGATAGGGAGGGTGGCAGGGAGGGAGACACAAGAGGGAAGAGATATGGGAACATATGTGTATGTATAGCTGATTCTCTTTGTTATAAAGCAGAAACCAGCACACACACACACATACACACACACACACACACAAAAAAAGAATAAAGAAGGAATTTAAAGAAAGATGTGAAGGCATACAGTTTAATAAACTATTTTTAAGGGATCTTTTAGGTTTTCAGTGAATCATGGTAGAAGGTACACATAGTTCCCATATTCCCCCTGCCCCACACGTGCAGAGCCTCTTCTACTGTCAACATCCCCCATCAAAGTGGAGCATTTTTTATACTTGATGAACCTACAGGGATACAGAATTATCACCCAAAATCCATAGTTTACATTAAGATTTACTATCGGTGCTGTACATTCTATGAATCTGGACAAATGTTTGGACATGTATCCACCGTTACAGATAGAGTAATTTCATGGCCCTAAAAATCCTCTGTATTCTGCCTATTCATTCTACCCTCCCCGTTAACTCCTGGCAACTACTGATCTTTTTATTTTCTCTATAGTTTTACCTAAAGTTTTACAAAATGTCAAATATTTGGTATCATACAGTATGTAGCCTTTTCAGATTGGCTTCTTTTCCTTACAATAGGGGTTTAAGTTTCCTCTATGTTTTCTTCATGGCTTGATAACTCACTTGTTTAATCCCTGAATAATATTCTACAGTTTATCCTTTCACCTACTGAAGGACATCTTGATTGCTTCCAGGTGTTAGCAATTATGAATAAAGCTGTCATAAACATCCGTGTACAGGCTTTTGTGTGGATATAAATGTTTCCTATTTGGTTTCAATGATTTTTTTCATATTTATTTTTTAAAATGCTTTTATTCATACCCTTCAATAGCTTTTTAACACCTTGCTTTTAATAAGCATTTCTAGAACATATATCTCAGATTTAATAGAAAAATAATGGCTTCTACTTTTCAGACATATTTCATTTGTTATATTTTATAAATCTATGTTTTCAATAATTAGAAAACCTCATATAAATATTTTGCAAACTAACATAGCTGGCTTTTTGGAAGAATATATTTGCATGGTTGGGAGAAAAAGTGTGCTCATATATCAGAGAGTATTATGGCAGGTTCAGAGTGTTCTGTTTTGCAGAAGAAATGGAAAGCTTCAGTTACTTCATTTTATGGTACATATGGAACGGCTGTACTATGATAGAAACTATTTAATACTCACTGCATTTCTGCGATGTAGTTGTTGGCCCCCTTTACATTTGAGTAAATGTGAGACAAATAGCAAAGCAAGGTCTTGAAGAGTCAGAGGATATTTTATGCCAAAGCCTATATTACACTCACTATAACACAATCCCTCTTTACTGAAGAAAACAAACAACTTTTAAAAGAAACACTTCTCTTAAAAACATGATGGGCAATCTAATTTAGTAGTATTATAGTAGCCACCACTTGTAAAGCAATAAAACTAAGCATATAAGCGCTTAAACTAATGTCCTTTCTTCCTTAATTGATTCCTTTTTTGTCCTTCCCAAGAAATTTTTGACCATCTACTATTTCTCAGGCCCCTGTCTTAGTGTTGGAGGTACACTCAGGAATGTTCCAGAAAAAAAAGTCTCTATCTAGATGAAGTTCATGTCCTAGTTTAGAGCATAGTGAATAGACATGGTAAATTAGTAAAATATATAGTATATTAGATAAACAAAAGTGTTAAGTAGAAAAATAGAGGAGGTAAGGTGGGTAGTTAGTATTGTCACGGGGTAGGAAGCACAAAATTTTATACAGAAGATTCAGAAAAGGTCCAACTGAGGAGATAGCGGGTAAATACATGACTAAGATGAGGGAGTGAGCCCTGAAGTTATCAAGCTGAAGAACAGCTTAGGGCACACAAAACTATTATCCAAAAATGCTCAAGAAACATCAAGGCATCCTTCATGGCTGGAGTGCAGAGAGGTAGAAAGCAGAAGGTGATGATGATGTGTGTATGTGTGTGTGTGTGTGTGTGTGTGAGACTTGTGCACATGGGGGCAGATTTTATAAGGTCTTTCTGACAACTTTAGGTTATTTGGCTTTTACAAGGAGTGAGTTGGGAAGCATTGGACAGTTTTAAATGAAAGACGATGTCATTTTATTTACATTTTAAAGAACCAATCTAGTTTATGGGTTGAGATTACAATGTCAGGGGTCATGATGGAAAAAAGGGTAAGACATGTTAAGAGCTGTTGTAAAAATCAGATCTGTTTTCTGGATTATAGCAAACTTATGAAGCAGGTAATAATTGATCAGGCAAATCTGGTTGTAAGGAAAAGAGATTTATCTCCAGAAATGACTTGGCTACTTTCTCTCTCTGTGTTCCTTTTCCAATTAATATCAAATTACGTTATTAATCTCCTCTCTCTGTGTACGGCTTTCTTTCACTCAGTTTCTGTTTATTTATAATTTATCTTATTTATGGCTGATTGTCAACACAAATTCTTAGTGACAGATTTTCAACTTCTACTAGTAAATGCCTATACTCTTCCTGTTGAAACTTCTAAGGGGACAATAGCCAGGTCATGGAAGCAACCTAAATGTTCACTGACAAACAAAAGGATAAAGAAGATGTGGTACATATATATAATGGAATATTACTCAGCCATAAAGAGGAACGAAACTGGGTCATTTGTAGAGACGTGGATGGACCTAGAGACTGTCACACAGAGTGAAATAAGTCAGAAAGAGAAAAATGAATATCATATATTAACGCATATATGTGGAATCTAGAAAAATGGTACAGATGAACTGGTTTGCAAGGTAGAAAAAGAGACACAGCTGTAGAGAACAAACGTATGGACACCAAGGGGGGAAAGTGGTGGGGGTGGTGGTGGGATAAATTGGGAGATTGGAATTGACATATATACACTAATATGTATAAAATAAATAACTAATAAGAACCTGCTGTATAAAAATAAATAAAGTTAAATTAAAAAAAAAAAACTTCTAAGGGGACAAAGTAGTTTATGTACATCAGCAATGATCCTATACTCCCTTACTTTTTAGATTCACAACCTCTGTCAGTTTCAATGGCAAAGGAAGTAGATGGTGTTGTATGCAACAAATGGTAATTCTCCAGGGCATCCCTTCCAGCAGCAGTAGGATAAAGGATGCTGTGACTCTTTTGCGTGATATGGAGTTGTCAGGCATCATAATATATGCTGGTTGCTATTATTTTCATCCTCATATAAGGAGTGAGAAAGCTAAAGTTCAGAGAATGCCATGCAGTTAGAATGTTTTGCATATCTCAAGCTTCTGTCATCTGATGCCAGAAGTGACACCGTTTCCAGTCTATCACACTGTCTATATTTAGGAATGCAAGCAAATATTCAGCATTCATTCTTTCACAGAATGTTTACTGAGTGTTACTATGTGCAATGTACTGGGCTAGAAATAGACAAAAACAAACAAATCAAAATCCCCACTACTGCCTTTCCCTACAGGAATCATGGCATCTATTAAAGAGCTCTGCATTGTACCAAATGTCCTAATGAATTTTAAACCTTTAACACATACACACTCACATGCTTTAAGTAGCTTATGTACAAACAATAACAAAATTGGACACACACATATATTATAGTTTTATATTCTATATATATTCCAATTTTAGAATTTATAATTGTTATTTGCAGGAGACTGCCCAACCATTAATTCTTGGGTTAAGTTACTGGAAGCCTAACACTTGAAACCTCCCTATATTTATATACTACATAATATAAGCCTATAGATATGGAAGATATAGACTAATATTTATTTTACCTCAACTACTCTTATATGTTCCTTCCATACAATTATTTTAATTAATCCTCATAACAGCCTCAGTAGGTAGATGGTTTTCCCATGTCAGGGTTGAACAGATTATAGACCAGAGAGGTCAAGTAACTTCTTCAAATTGTACAGACAGTAAATGATAGAATCAGAATTCAAGCTTATGAAGTACAATACCAGTCCCTGTAATCTTGACTACTATGTTTGGGGATTTTGTAGAGGGTGATTAAGGAGTGAGAAATGTGCTTGAGTTGACAAGAGTGAGTGGAAGACACAGGTGGTTTGCTTTCAAATGATCCTCTTACTAAATTATCAGATAGAAGATAAATCTGTATACAGATACTAGTAATATATGTGAATTGTGGAATAATAACAAAATGATAATAAATAGGCACTTTTTAAAACATCTTTATTAGAGTATAATTGCTTTACAATGGTGTGTTAGTTTCTGCTTTATAACAAAGTGACTCAGCTATACATGTTCTATATATTTTTATCTGCATTCTATCATGACACTATCAAAGAATGAGAGTGTAAGATTGAGACAGAAATGAAAGATGTCATGACAAACAAACAAACAAAAAATATTGTAAGTATATTTTGAATTAAAATGTACAAAGAAGGGACCATATGCTAACGTAAGACTTTTCAATATGGCAATAGCAAATATTAATATTTATAATGTTTTTCTCTGCCCAAAGCATGCTTCCTGTAAACTGATTTTATTCGTTTAACAATTTATATGATCTATCTTATATTTGTTTTTATGATTGAGTGAGGACATATGGAGGAAATGTATGTTTATTTTACCTTAAGTTATACTTTTTAAGTTCTTGCATTATTTACACAATACAATTTGGCAAGACTAATATAGAAAAAACAAATGAATTAAATGTTTTCTTGTGAAGCCCCAAAGAAATTCTTACAGATATATATGTTAACCTCTCAATACTTTGTTTCCTTAATGATGGTGGATTTTGTCTGTTAGGATGATTAGCCCCACAGATTCATCCTTATTGGGATAATAATGGATGCTTTTATCCAAGATACCAGAGGATTATCTAACATACATTACATCTAGGTCTAACATACATTTAGGCCACACTGTGTATACCGAAGCATTTTATGGTGAATAAAGCAACCATTTTGATCTATGCTAGCATTGTTTGGAATCAACAATAGCTAATGAGAAGTCAAGAAAAGAGTCACCTATCATATGTTTGCTGATGATATGCATAATGTATTGGTTTTCATCTTCCAAGGGGCAGATGGCAAGATGGGATTAGATGTGCAATATTGGGGGAAGTGCCTGGGAATGATGAACATGAAGAATCAGAAGTAACTAAGGAAAACAGTCAGACCACAATGCAAGCCTGATGCCTGTGAGAAGGAAGTGGAAAGGAAGGAGGATGGAATAGGAGAGATTTAAGATTACAGCATTATTCTGATAAATTTTTGGTTGAGCTCATGGGCAGTCTTTGACTCAAAACATCCTTTGAAATAGAGTTTCATAGAAATAGGCCTGTACTAGTAGCTCTGTCATGGTCAATCATTGGCTGGGAGCAGCCTCAGGGAATCATGAATGTGGTGCCAACATGGTGGTGGATCCAGAGTCCAGAGGGATATTAGCGGGGGCTGTCGCTCAACCATGCTCCTCACAGCAGAAGATCATATAGAAATGTTCATGGCTATCACAATTACCATACTGAAGTGGTTTGCAGAAAGACTCTTTTTTTCCCCCATTACAAATGTATAGAGACTCATAAACTCAATATCAAATGCCAAATATTATTTTTGGTAGATATTTGTAAAATCAAGTCACCTACCATCTGACTAACTATATGGATAGCATGGACTAAAATAGGGTAACCAGAAAGTGCTCCCATCATTTTCTATTTTACATGTATCTTCATCTGAAAGCTCCTCCAGGAGAGTGGACGCCCCCACCATTATTGTCTTTATTCTGCTGCTACTGAGCATCACTTTCCATCCAAAACTCTATTGTGTCAACTGGATTGACACTCCTTTTCTGCTGAAGCATGAGACAAATAGGCAGTAAAGGCTATTTCCTCATAAGCCTGCTTTAAGACTAAGATAAAAGATGCATATGCTATGAATATGTCTTTACTTAAAGGAAAATTTTACTATGGAATTAAAATTTTGCAATGATAAAGAATCTAAAAATCTTGAAATTTTCCTTGAATCTTAGAAAGACAAACACAGACTTTCCTAAATAGGTCGTCACATGCTTCTTTCACTTCTGATGCAGCTCCGTTATTTCCAAGTTTTTGCCTGTGCTGCAATTTATTTATTGTCATTTTGTTTGATAGTGAGAATTGTCAAAAGCATTTCTCTATAGTCAATGGTACTTTTATCAACTTAACTTACACTTCATATTAAAATGATTACAGTGAACTTCAGAAAGGTATACAAACCAAAGTTTCTGCATATGAGAATGAATGTCTTAAATCATTAGTTTAGATGTTTGCACCTGAACTGTGCAAGTAAATAAGAAGCACTTGACTTAGTTGGAATGAAATTGCTCTAGTGGCATTAAGGATATCCAATAAACAATGAAAAGTATGAAAGCTCATAAGACATGATAAAGGCAGTTCTGTGTAACAAGCTATGACACTGCTCTTTATAAGGCTGGCATCAGACCTTGTGTGCATTCCCAGTGGGAAACATCATAGGATAATCCAACATAATGCACTCTCAGGCTAACATTATGGGCTTGTTTTCCTGTATTTCCATATTAACATTACAGGGAATGTGAATATCCAAAATCAAATATAAAATCATTCTCCAGAACATTACTTCAAAGGTATGGAGAAGAAAATAAATAACTGTAGCACATTTTTCATTAATGTTCAAATAAAACTGATCGTTAGTCTATACAAACACTGAAATTTGAAATATAATTATGTATATATGAGTGAATTTATGTAATGTTACTGGATCTCAACTTCATTCACACATAACCATTATAAAAATATACTAAATCCAAGGGCATCTGAAGAGTTTTTAATGTTAAATATCTGGTCAATTCAAATATCATTTGGCATAGGATCTTACTGGAGAAACATATAAAATCATCTGAATTAAAAGGCTGGTAGTCTCTGATAAACTAAATTTAACTTCATTGCTCATAACTGTTTTGATCTGTCTTAGTAAGTTTTTGCTTTCACTATATATTATAAATAATAAATTCAGTTCCGAGGAAGCAACTTACTTGTAGAGACTGATTTATGTTCGAACACCTTCTTTTTTCCATTTCAATACATCTTTTAGAAATCCCAAGAAGAACGTTTAGATGTTAAGGAAATCTGTAGCAAAAGTATTTCTAACCTAAACCAATGAATAGTAGTTGTTTTCTTCACCGATAAAATTGATAGCTGATGCAAGCTGTATTTTTTTCTTCTGTACTCTCTTGGTAGGTATTTTTGCAACAAGATAACAATTGCTTCACTGATTGCTTCTCACTGGGAAACACACTTAAATGGGAAATGCACTATCTAGGTAGTTTCTGTGAGTAAAAACAACTTTGTCACCGGGTGAAAGAAGTATGCAAAATGCATTACTTCAACATTTTTTTCAAAGTTGCACTGGCATGCAGAGGATCAGGAATGCTTGTTTGTATTTGAGTCCACAGTGCACTATGGTTTGCCTCTTTTTATAACAAAAATTTCCCCTCACTATGACTATATTTTCCTTAACATGGACTAAAAAAATGGGTCCTAGGTTAACAGTTTATTCTACATGTAATTATAATTAAAGAGGTATGTTTTGGATAAAAAATCATTATTAGACTATGACTAATGCCTAAATTAATTAACATGGTTATGTTGGATAAAAATATGCACTGTTTTCCTGTGTTAAGTGGATAATTTTCTGTAAATGGTTGTATCTGTCAGGATAGACTAACTCAGGCTGTGGTTTAAAAAAAACTGCAAAATCTGGGCTTCGCTGGTGGCGCAGTGGTTGAGAGTCCGCCTGACGATGCAGGGGACGCAGGTTCGTGCTCTGGTCCGGGAAGATCCCACATGCGGCGGAGCAGCTGGGCCCGTGAGCCGTGGCTGCTGGGCCTGCGCGTCCAGAGCCTGTGCTCCGCAACGGGAGAGGCCACAGCAGTGAGAGGCCCGCGTACCGCAACAAACAAACAAACAAAAACTGTAAAATCTTAGCGGCTTAAAAAGATAAATGATTCTTTCTCTGAAACCTACATTTTATAGAAGGTAGCTGGGACTCCACTTTGTGTATATTCGCTCCAGAACTCAAGTTATCAGGGCAGGCACTATATTGAATTGATGCATGTTGTCAGGGTCTGATAATGAAAGACTGATGGTTCTTTAAATTTCCACCTGGACCTGACAAATGTCACTTCTGCTCATGTTTTATGGGCCTTCGATGGAGTGGGGCAGTGAAATCATAATAGGCTCCTAGAAGGAGAGCCAGCAGTATTAGAGGGACTACCACAGGGCATCTATTTGTCCAAATATTGGGTTCCTCTCCTTACCACATGCAGACACACTCACTCAGTCCTCTGGGGAACAATGCAAAAGTCCCATGCAGTTATTATGTTCCAGCCCATTTTCCAAAACTTCTGAGTGATATCTGTTTTTTTTTTTTTTTATTTTTATCATGTCCAAATGTGATTCCTCTTGGTCTAGAGACCTATGTATTAGAAAGCCAAGTTTTCTCAAAACTCAAACGATGTGCAATGATAGAATAGGTACAGAGCCCACAATATGCTCTTGAAAGAATACAAAACACACAGAGCAGTGACCATATAGGTAGCAGTTTTGAACTCTCCCAGGAAAGCATGGCAAGAGCCCTTACCCCAGCATGGGAAACACTTCAGGGTTAGGTCTTAACTCTGCTCCCTAGGAAGAAATAGCCAATTATTTTTTCTCTGTAAATTTTGACACCACATTCTAGCAGTTTCTTTTTATCCTTTATTCTCCCTGACCATGTCTAAATTAGATTGGAGAATATATCCTTACCAGGGCTAAGCAACTTTCTCAGCCCATTTCCTGACTCTAGACACCTGGAGACCAAAGGGACCCTTTAAGGGACTCTCAATGAATTGGATGGTGCCCACATTTATTGGGGAGGGCCATCTACTTTACTGAATCCACAGATTCAAATGCTAAGCTCATCCAGAAACACCCCCACTAAACATACCTAGAAATAATATTTAATCTAGGCACTCCATGGCACAGTCAAGTTGACACATAGAATTAACCTATCAACAACTTTTTGTTGTTGTTGTTAGAATTTAAAACAACTTCTTAAACAACAAGGTCTTACTGTATAGCACAGAGAACTATATTCAAGATCCTATGACAAACCATAGTGGGAAAGAATATTAGAAAAGAATATAACTATATGTATAACTGAATCTCTTTGCTGTACAGCAGAAATTAACATAACATTGTAAATCAACTATACTCCAAAAAAACATAAATAAAAAAACTTCTTAATTTCTTAATTGTGGGGTTACTTAAATTCCTATACTCAACTTAAATGTTTTCATGCCATTGCTTATTTTTTAATATGCTATCTAATTATTCTATGACTTAAAAAATAATCTATGTATGACATTAAATGATAAATTTGCATGCTGAGGGTATGAAGGAGGAAAAAAAAATTTCCTTTGAAGGGGTTCAGAACAAGCCTCCCCAGAATGTGCCACTTTGGTGTGTGGATTATTTTAAGCTGAAGACAATCAAGGCCCAAAAGACTCAGAAAGAGATTTTTATTTCCCCCTTAACTTCCTAAAATAATTTAGAAGGGGTGCCTGGCTCAGAGAGAGAGCTATTACTAGAGATAACTTTTTATCTGAATGACCTATCTGTCTGACAGGGCAAACATCTAATAATCAAACATTTGCTCTTCTTATTGCCTTGTAAATTATCCTCCACCCCTTTGAAGCCCCAGGCCCCTATCCCAATCCTTAGCTCAGAACACAAGATTCACCTGCACAACTTGCCCTTTGGGACTCCCATGCATTCATAATTAAATTTGTTTTTCTCCTATTGATCTGTCTTAGGTCAATTTAATTATTAGACCAGCCAAAGAACCCAGAAGGGTAGAGGAGAAGTTTTTCTTCCTCTACACCCTCTAAACTTGTAGGTTTTTGGCTGAGACACCCCTGTAAAAAAAAGACAGATTAACAGAAAAACAAACAAAAGTTTTATAACATGTGTACCTTTTATATATGTGAGAGATAGACAGGAAAATTGAGTAACTCTCTGAGAGGGTCCACACCATCACCTTAAACATCATCTTCCTCTAAAGACAAAAGAAAGATATTGGAGGTCTGGGAGCCGCTTATGGGAGGTTAACAGGAAACCACAGTAAATAGGATATGGTTGTTATGAAGATTTAAGTCACTATCATCTCCATTGATAAGAGTTTCTAGAGATTTGGTCATCCCTCTCTGGTTATGGTAAGGGAAACACCTGTACAAATGGAGATTTCCCTTGCACGCGTAAATATCTCTTACAAAAGGGTTACTTCTACTCAGTTTTCAGAGCTTCTCCTGTGCCTGCTCTCTTTTAAAAACAGCCAGCTTAAGATAATCGTCATGCCAAGCATGCTTATTTTGGGGTGAAAAATTCTGCTCCCCTTCACGTGTGAGATGCACTGAAATTTCATTTGTATCAGAAATTCATTACAAGAGAATATGTAGCAAAATACTTATTGCATATAAGTAAGGAAAATATTTGTTATGTTTCAGTGACTATGGCAACATTGTGTATATTTTGTCAAAGAAGGGAGAAAGCTGCTCTCTGTTTCCAATCTTTTTTTTTATACCACTTTCCTGATACCTAAATTTAGCAAGAAATGTTTACCTTGATGTAATTATATTTCCAATACCTCACAAATTAAAAAAATACTAAAAGTTTACTCAAACTAAAGGCTGTTTAAATAAATGAAATTAAAAAATCTCATACTAGAGATTTATGTTCTTACTAATTCAGTGAAAAAAAAATTGCATGATAAAAATTTTAGAAAAATAAAACTTTAAAATGAGACTAGTCAAGTGTAGGGGAGCAAAATTTGTCACCCCAAAATGTGTCTCTTTGGCATGAGAATTACTTTATATGAATTATTTTTAAGAAAGAGCAGACACAGGAAGTCCTTCTTTTCACCTTCCCTTTAACTACCTTTTAAAAGAATTTAGATAAAGGGCCAGTTCAGGAAGGGTATTATCACTAGAGATATCTGCAAAGAATGTGGGCTGGATGGAGTGGAAGGAACTCAGAAGGGCTTGGAGACCAGTGTACACTAGGTGTCCCATTGTCTCTGCATGGTTCAGCAAACATTTGTTTACCAAACATTTGTTTTCCCATCTCCATGTGAACTGCCTCCCTTCCCTTTGAAGTCCCAAACTCCTACCCCTTCTCCTTCTTTCCATTGGCACATAAGCCTCAATTGGCTAACCTGTCCTGGAGCTCATATCCCTATGGAGCCCTGTACATATGTATTTAAACTGTTTTTTTTCTCCTGTTAATCCGTCTCACATCAATTTAATTCTTAGATCAGACAGAAGAACCCAGAAGGGTAGAGAAAAAATGTTTTTCCTTTCCCAACACAAGTTATTATGGCATGTTAATATTTTTGACATGACTAGGTGATTTGTAAACTATTTTTGTAAATTGTAATGGTTCTGTTTTTGTTTTTAATAAATGCAATGGGATGCTTCTCACTGCTATTTAAGTAAATTATTGCTGTTGGTTGCATAAAAATATGGATCAAACTTATGCAACTACATAAGAAATGGTAAGTAGATGGAAATTTAAATTTGCATGTAATTTTCCAAAACTTTATTCTTTTCTAAATCATCAGGCTCATATCTAAATTAAAAATATGCTCGTCATGGAGTTTATCCACACTCACAGAGATACATTTAACAAACCCAAGTAACACTTTCTTCAAGTTATAGCTCATACTACATTCAATATCTTGTAATAACCTATAATGGGAAAGAATCTGAAAAAGAATATATATATATATATCTGAATCACTTTGTTGTACACTGAAATGTATTGATAAATCAACTATACTTCATCAAAAGAAAAAAAGAGGAAAAAGAAAGATATGGTTCATATACTTCAACTTTTCTCCAGCACTACTAGTTTCTTTGCTCAGAGGCAAATTAATATGGGAAGGAGACATGGAGAAACATGATGATCCATTCTTCAAGGGATATTAAAACATAACCATAACAGACAAAAATACATTCTAGTCTCCTCCGATTTCTACAGGCAGATGATTCTTAACTGGCAAAATATTAATTGATTTCAATTCTGCTAAAGTTAACAGCAATATCAAGAAAAACTAAAGATAAATTTATCATCAGACCTGACCTAGTTCTCCAGAGTACTTTTTTCAAGTTAGATTTTAAAGTAAAACTACATAATGTGACCAAAACCCTGACTCCAGTTATCTGGGGTTTTTTTTAAGTGTTATGTTTTTGTTTTTAACATTCTCTATAGAATGATAACCTATGCCCATGTCAGTGAAATTATTTGCACTTCCAAAACAGAATAATGCCAGGTGAAGTGACATAAACCAGTAAGAGGTAATTTATTTTATTACTTAAATTTTAAATACTTTAAACTTCTTCTGAAGAGTTTGTCTGGTTTAGAACATTTCAAATCAAACTGGAAAAGACCTACAAAATTATGGGCCCTATTTTGGGACCTGATGGCCAGATGAAAGAATTTTATACATATTTAAGCAATATTTATAATAATATTTATCTAAGTCAGTGTGGTTTTGGTGAGTTGAATGACTAACATTATTTATGAGTGACGGGAAAGTATAAAATAAAAGAAAAATTCTAAGTATTTGAAAACTTTATGTTGGGTTCAGTATCAGAAAGAATCTCCTATTTTGAATATAGAGAATAATATAATTTGATTAGCAGAAAATGTTGTTTCATTTTAACCCACAATAATTCATGTTGAACAAACGTTTCATGGTATTGTTTTTGACGGGCATGGATTTAATAGTTTGCCCACCATACCTCCATCACTCACCTTGACTCTTACGCAACTCACTCTCATTTCATATAAAAACTATTAATAGTTGCCAAACCTATCCTCTGATTCCTCCTTTATTTCTTTCTCACACAGCCATCATTTACTTTATGACAGGGGTCCCCAACCCCCGGGCTGCAGACCAGTGTTAGGATCCGGGCCACGCAGCAGGAGGTCAGTGGCAAGTGAGCGAGCAAAGCTTCATCTGCAGCTCCCCATCGCGCCCCATCACTCACATTACCGCCTGAACCCTCCCTTCCCTTTGCAACCTTCTGTGGAAAAATTGTCTTCCACGAAACTGGTCCCTGGTGCCAAAAATGTTGGGGACCGCTGCTTTATGAGATTTAACATCTTCCGGTTTTACCTAGAACTAAAAGCAAAACTAGCATCTCCTCCACAGCCCTACGCTTTCTGACCACATCCACTTCATTGGAGGCCAGTCTGCAAGGTGTCCCTCATGTTTTCATCCTGCCCTTTGTAAGTTTCTCTAATAAGTTAGCTCTTTTCATTTCAGAGTAGTTTCATGTTCAATTACGTTAACCTAGAATGTTTGCTTCTTACACCTGCACCTTTCTTATCCTTTCCTAGTCTTAAACATGCACATTCTTCAGACTGATTCTTACTGTGAAAGGAAAATCAAAATGGAGTCAGTATTGCTAAGAAAATTCTCTAAGTGGAGTCCGGAGGCCATTGAGGAAGTATGACCTTACGCAGGTCTCAGCCCAGATGGAGTCCGAACTTTGATCCCTGATTGTCTTAACTCAGGCATCCAGAACACCTGCCCAATGTTCCAGAAACTCAAGATACATATCAGACCCTTACCTAAAATAACTCCTGGCAGTCTGTCTCTTAAGGATAAATATTTTCTTTCTTGTATCAGAGTCAAAATAATAATTTGGGCCAGGGAATTTAACAACCTCGTGGCTTTTGCCTTTATGAGTCCCTGACTCTTCCTTTTCCCTGGAACACTCTTTCAGTGTTACCCAAATCTGTGTCTCCCGAATTGCAGTTCCTAAGACCCCAAATAAAGCTCTTTGTCCTTTGCAGGCTCAATACTGACTATTCAACATTACCTACCCTGAGATTTCAGCTAAAATGTTACGGTCATACAGAAGCTTCTGTCGACCTCTCCTGTGTAAAGCTAAATATTTTCTCTTGCCCTGATTTACACAGCCATGTTCAATTCCTTTACTGCACTTGAGATAATGTTAAACAGATATGTTTACGAAAAACTTTTGTTTTCTCATTAGATTGTGAATGACCTAACATTAGATATGAAGTCTTTTACTTTCATCACTAATTCAAATGCCTATCATCGAGTTTGGGACCGAGAAAACATGTACAGTACATAAAAGTCACTTTGAGTAGATCATTTCCCCTGAAATTTTGGTTTTGACAGTGTAAAACGCTTAGTAGGTAATAGCTTTGATCTGTTACTGATTGGGACAGAGATGTGTTACAATGTCGTGTAAACTGAAATAATTTTTTATAAATTTTGCTTTTCTTCTTTCTACTTTATTACCCCAATTTCTTTTATTTCACTAGCGCTTTCTTTACCAGGCATGAGGAGTAAAGAGAGCATGGGAGCATGGGAACGTGACATAATACTAAGGAATATTGAACCCTGGAAAATACCAAGGCTAATAATTAAAGCATCCTTACTTAAGCCTCAGTTTTACGTTTTGAAAAATAAAGCTGGTAGACTAGCTAAAGTTTAAGCACCTATGAGGCTGTAAAGTCCAATTTTTCCTTTAAAAGTATGCCACATGAACTATAAAAATCACATTTATATATATGTGTTCATAGGTAGATGTATTTATATTTTGTTTAGGAGTGGAACATAGATTTCTAGTCCTTTGTGAATGATTGAAAATTAATCTCTTAAAACTTTTTTAGGCTTTTTCTAAGTAAACCATTCTTTAGCAACCATTCATTTGCCCATTGGTTTATTATGATGGCATGTATTGTACAACAACTGTAAGTAAATATTTCTGTTTTATGATGTGACAGAAATAGAATAAAAATGAAAAAGCCATAGATCCATTCCCCCAGTGAGTATAATGATTAACTTAAAATTTCTATCCTTAAGAAAATAATTTTATTATTCTCTCCAAGGCAAAGTGCTCATGTGAGCAGTTTCTCACAATTAAGAGAAATTTGACATTAAAGAGAGAAATCTACTTTTATAAAATGGTGATCAAACGAAAGGATATCATCAAGTAAAACTGTATCTTTTAGTTGACTTTTTATGAAACTATTCAGAATCACTACTATGTACAACATGAAATTATAAATTGGGTTGAGATTTAAATTGTCTTTAAGAATCAGAAAAAAAATGTGTGATTTTTGAAAAATGTGAGATTTTTCTCTTTGTGATACTGTCATTATTCTTATGCACCAAAAAAAGTGGTTTCATTTTGAAAAAGACCTTGAAAATCATTGAGGTGAGTTTCCCTGTGAAACTTCTGAAATGATATTCTTCCATTTTTTGGCAGTGATAATGTTTTTACACATTCTGAAAGACAACTCTATTCAGTTGTAAAGAGTTGGGGAGTGGAGACTGTATTCCACTCCACAGAGAGCTAAAATAAATTTTTTAGCACTCCACAGAGAGCTAAAATAAATTTACTTGTTTATAAAGAGAAATTTTAAAACTAAGATTTAGAAAAGGTCAGGTTACCTGTAGGTCAAGAAGCATATTAATATTCAGAAGCCATCATTACACTGGATCTTGTAGGGACCCAACTCACAACTTGAAGAGGCATCATTTAAATGCAGACAACAGCAGGTCTCTAAATTGTATTTCCAAGGCAAAAATTAAAGAGTACTAAATGCCAAAATAAAAGAGATTTGAAATGTCTTGGAGCTTAATCTTTTTCGACTTATTCCTGAGGTTTCCATCATATCACTATTGAATATCTACGAATTACTGTGTTTTTTAAATTATAATTTTTCATGCCTAAAGGTATGCTATCCACAATCAAACACACAGTATAAAGAAAGCGTTGGTGATAGCTTATAAGAAAATTAATTTTACAAACATTTCTTTCTGGATGTAATTAAAGATTGCTGGGTTCTGAATGTCCTGTTCTGCCCTCTGCCTAGCACACTCTAGAATTCTTCTATTTCCTCCTTAAATGAAAATTGTCTTCTTCTGTGTAGGACAGGTTAACTGCGGTCATACAGGATGTCTTCCAATGCCAAGAACCAAATTTAGCATTAGAACCAAAGAAGACCACAACGAGAATACAGGTCTCCACTCCCCAACTCTTTACTCAGAGCCTTAAAAACCACCTTCTGATTTGAGACAATTTGAACCCCAACTTACTCTTTAATTTCTGTTCATGTAACCCTAAGAGGACTCAGGTTTTATATTTCTTCTCTTGTACTCTTAGTGCCATTCTATCTCTGTACATTCACGACCTTATCCCTTTGCTTGTCAACCCCCATTTCCTCTATCCCTTCTATAACCTATTAATAGAGCTGTTCAGCATCAGCAAAATGCCTTCTATCCAAACTCACCTGCCAAACTCCCACTTGGTTTAAGTTTAATTCTATGCCAAGTTTCTATAAGTGTCCGAACAAATTGGGAGAAAACATCTTCAAAGATGCTTATTGATCTCATTACATTTTCATGATTATAATCCCAAGGAGGCTATTCTTGATACCCATAAATCACCCTATTTCTAGGTATATACTCTCTCACTCTCTTTTCTCTTCAAATATTCAAAACCTCTTCTCCTTGGGTGTTGTTGATCTCAGTTTTATTGCTCTAAGTACTGCATATGGTGAAGATTCCAGCATTTTTATGTCTAGATGGAACTTCTCCCTTGATATCCGAATATTATATACAACCAGCTAATTGACCTTTCTAGGTGGACGTCAAAAAGGCATGTCAAATATCACACTTCAGTAACTGAGCCTTTGATCACACCCAACTGTTCTTCCCACAGTCTTCCATATCTCAATTAATGGCAACTTCTTTCTCCAATTGTTTAGGCCAAAAGGTTCAAGTCATCCATGTTTCCTCTCAGTTTCTTAAACACCTAATTCATTGTGTCAGTGAGTCTGTTTCTGTTACCTTCAATATACAGCTTGAATCTGATCATTTTTCTTTATACTATAAGCTAATGTATATACTCCAGAAAACCCCTACATATGTAACAAGACACAGACATGCCCAAAATCATCAGATCTTAATAGAAACTCTGTAAGTAATATTCCTGCAATATATATGGATATTAATATACATACATCAAAATAAATGCAACTCTTCTGAATAGAAGATTAATACATTTGAAGATTAATTAACATTTGTTAATTCATTCAAAATATACTTACTGAGCTCAAACTCTTTATCAAGCAAAATTCTAGATACCTCAAATACATCATTAAATAAAACAAAAATGCTTGCGTTAGTGGAACATATTCTGGTAAGAAGGCACAGAAACTTTTAAAAATAAACATAATTAATATATTACTGATGTGGTATGTTAGTTATAAAAGCAATGAAAAATGGAAAAGAAATGGTAAATAAGAAGTGGGGAGAGAAACAATGGAATATTTTTTAGCAGGGAACAAAAGCTACCTTTCACATATTAATGTTGCTGAATCTTAGATATTTAATAGTAAGTTGAAAAAGCAAGATGCAGTAAGTTCAATATGTTATAATAAAAAGTATATTTATCATGGATAAACTATTTATCATAAAGCTATTAGGAAAACATGGAATGAAAATAATTGTGGTAAGCAAGAGAATTAGAAGGAACTCCCAGTGAATATCAGTAATATACTTTCTTAATTTGTGTGGTAAACTAATGAATTTTCATTATATTATTGGTTTCAGAAATTTTAAAAAAGATACGAATTCTGCTGCAAGTATCAAATATTCTCTTTTAAAAAATAAAAGAAAAATGTTTGTAATAGTTTGCATAGTTTTATGTCAGCTCCTAGTGCATTATTGCACACATTCTTAAAAGGAAAAAAAGAAAAAATAATCTGAAAATATATAACTAAGTTATCGAGAGTCCTTACATTTTCTGGGTGAATGGTAAGTTACCTTGAGTTGACAAAAATTTTTGTCAAGATGTATTTGTTTTTAATAAGAAATTAAGAAATTTTGCAAATACAAAGAAACAATATGAATTTGAAAAGAAAGATATATAACTTCATAATTAGAAGAAAATTCTGAAGACACTCTTGATGGCTTTAGAAAAAAATATTGAGTGGTACTAGATTCTTAGACGTATGATGATTATTCAAGTGGAACCTCAAGTCTCCACTGGGTTCCTATTACCAGTGGAGAATAAACTCCAAATTCCTTTTCAAACCCTGCAAAGACGGTAGAGATTCGGTGCTTGCCTCATTCACAGCCTCTGCTCCCACCGTACTCCCTCTCACCTCACTGGTCAGTCTAGCCCCATTCCTTGCCTCCTTGCTGCTACTCAAACACCAAGCATGTTTCTACCTCAGAGCCTTTGCATTTGGAATGTTCTTTTTCTGTGTATTCGCATGGCTTAGTCTCTCCATCGTCCCCAGTCTTTTCTCAGAGTTAACTTCCTGATTGTCATGGTTGCTACAAAAGCAGGAAACATAAAAAAAAAAAAAAAAAAAACACTATAAAAGCTGTCCTCTAAATATAAAGTGTTTGATTCTGGAAGTGTAAATTGGTACCATTTTATGGGAATGATTTGACAATATCTGTCACATTCAGAGAGCAATTTTTGCAACAAGCAAATATGTGTTCACGATTTTCCTTGCAGCATTGTTTGTGTTAGTAAAAAAATCTTGGAACAAAGTACCTGCAAATAAGGCTATGGATGGAATAGGGAATAACTGAATATTTGGGTAGGCCTATGGATATTCCATGTCTGCAATGCACAAAATGAAGAATTTTCTATTGCCCTGCACAAAATGTATAATGTCTTACAGGACATATATGATGATAATGTTTTGAGTTTTGAACTTTACTCCATTTTGTATACAAAGACAAATTTTTTTGCATGATTTTAACCACATTGAATATATAGTTTTCAGAAATACAAATCGTGTGTAAACTGCAAGATGATAATTTATTTTATTTAGAATATTTTCAGAAAATTTAAAACATTTTGCAGAGATGTGTCACAATGACAACGCTGCAGGTTATATTATTGCAAAAACAGCATGCTTATTTTCATCTATATTTGTACTGATATTTACACTGAGTTTAAGTACTGGTGCAAAGTGATTATATGTTTTCTAGTATGGTCATAGTTGTATACTTTCATATTGAAAGCCATATTATTTTATTATAATTAACTTTTATTTCTCCTTTTTGTAATTACTATTAGGACACCTTATTGACCCCTTTAAATTTTTGCACATGTTTTGAAAGATTATTTTATCAGTGAATTCTGTTGCAGGATACAAAATATTGTTGCAAAAATTTTGTTTAAATAGTTGAACATCATAGAGAGGAGAAGTATTTCTCTTATCCTTTGCTGTTCAAATATCAATGTTTATTAGTTGGACCAACAACATTGGCATTCACTTGGAATCTTGTTAGAAATGCATAATCCAGGGGCAGATCCACCCAATCAGTACAGATGTTAAATCTGTATTTAACATCTGCTGTGCATTCATATTCACACTGGTATTTGAGAAGCACTGCTTTAATCCATCTATTCCCTCTACTTTTCCACTGCTAATAGTTTAGTCCTTTATATTTTTTTAAGGGTTCTGCAAGAGTTTAAGTGCTTTCTACTGATGTTTCCCTCTATCCACTCTTCAAAGAGTAGAAATGATTCTTTTGTTAAAAGAAAAGCTCTAATTTGTCCGATCCATTCAATGGCACCTGGGTATTCTTAGGAAAACACTGACAGCCTGACCATACATGACCCTTCCTCTTACCAAGAAGCCATGTGAGACCTAGTCTCAGCACACCTCAGCCAAATCATTGTGGACAAATTTGAATTGCTGTGAATACAAGTCTGAGGCTTTTCTGTTTATCCACGTTCTATGCTGTTTCTTATTTCACAGTCTGTGCAAGCACAATTCACTTCATTTCAGAAGTTCTTTTCCATCCCCTGACCCAGTTCCCTCAATTTTGCTAGTCCTTACTTTTCCTTCCAATATGAACTCAGATACATCTTCCTCAAGAAAAGCTTTCTTTAAACATTAATATTCATTGTTTGGTATTTTGTTTCAAAAGTTGATATGTTCTAAATTATATTATTTTTTACTGAAAGATCAAACATACTAATAGATAATGGCCAGACCATATATGTGATAAAACTTCAACCCACAATCTCTGCAGCAATCAGTCAGGAAGCCGAACATCACTGGCAGTGATCTACCCAGAAGGTTAGAACTTGGTCAGTGACAGATAGCTTGCCTGATGTTTACCTCTGCTTCCAGCTCAGGACCAACCAGAGAAAGCCAGATATGCTCCCTCAGCCAATTACAGAGAATGCCTCTAATTAGCCCGCCTACAGTTCCCCACATCTTCCAATCAGAGCATACCTGGAGGCTTCCCTCGATTTTAATATAAAGTTTATTCACTTCCCTGCCTGCCTTTGATTCTCTACCAAAGGCAAGGGATGGTGGCTGACTTTCTGGCTATAGCAAGCTCAGAATGAATAGCCTTTATTTTTTCTCATTTGGATCAGCTTTGTTTACTTCCACATTACTAACTTAATGATTTGAAAAATTTGTCTGTATCTTGGGTGAAATTCATATAGTGTGGTAGAAATAATAAAAGGAGTAAAAGGAGATTCTATTATTCTCCGTGTTTTTCTCTCAAAACTAAGCACTCTCAGTCCAGAATTAAATGACCTCTCTTTAAGTACCAAATAAATTTTTGGTGTATGTGGCCAGAGCACAGACACATTGACATAATACTATATAAGAGCATTTAAGAATTAAGGAAAGTATCTTTTGTTCTCACCCTTCCAGCATTTTAAAAATCTGTCCGTTTTTAAAAATATTTTGCTCTGTTGTATATAGCTGGTTTGCTGAATACCAATAAACACAAGACTATTTCTAACCTGCGGGGCAATCATTTCTAGGAAATTAATTTCAGAATAGTATGCTACTGCATTGTATTTGTGTGCAAGCCGTTTTCATAGAAAACTGTATCCCCATACATTTGACAGAGTTAAATAATGCAATTATGGAATGCAATAACAGAAGTAGAAAGAAAAAGCTATGGTTTTAGATGGAATTTGAAATGGTAGCTCTGATGATGCAGAAAGATAGAGAAAGCCTGTTCCAGATGTTAGTCACTGCTACAGAGAGGACGGGGAGGGATATTTTGCGTGAAGTGACACGCGAGAGATAAATGGACTCCATGTATTTTGGACATCAATTTTGATTATGCAATTTCAAGCTATGAACCTAAAACTGGGAGAAAAAGCAACTTCTTTTATCTGAAAATATAGTTTGATTTGGAGCTACATTCAATTGATATTTATTGAGAACCTGCTAAGTGCTAGATAACATTCTGGAGTTTTAGATATATTGTTATTATGAGATGCTGGAGAATCCCTACTCAAAAGTTCATGGAAAAAAATAGCTATGGATGGGGCTTCCCTGGTGGCGCAGTGGTTGGAAGTCCGCCTGCCAATGCAGGGGACACGGGTTCGTGCCCCGGTCCGGGAGGATCTCACATGCCGCGGAGCGGCTGGGGCCATGAGCCATGGCCGCTGAGCCTGCGCGTCCGGAGCCTGTGCTCCGCAATGGGAGAGGCCACAACAGTGAGATGCCCAAGAACATAGCATTAATTATAATTACGTTTATCAAGTAATAATTTTATTTCTAGATTTGAGAAAAGAATATATTTTTTATATTTACTGTAAACATTTACCTTATACAGGAAAGTATGAAGAATACAGTGCTAATAACCTCAAATCCCACCACTCATAAATAACTACTATAAATATTTATATAAAGACCTCCAGATTTTGTCTATGCATTTATACACCAATTATATGTGTGTATATCATGTTGATAAGTACATATGAATGTATTCCCAAATGGGAATGTAATATGAGAAATTTTAATATTTTCAAATGTTATCAGTGTACCTCTTTGAGATAACACAAAATTCAGAATCTCCCATTTGAAATCAGGGATATGAGTTTAAATGATTTGTTGGTACTCAACAATTCTGTGGAGTAACCATAAGTAACCAGAAGAACTAATCTCATTCAAGAGTCCCACTCCCACAGCTGGAGCCCCACGTGCCTGGTTCCACCTCCAAGGAACCTTGATGGTCAATACCCTCCGAGAAGATAATCCTCTTTTCCCTTTCTCTCAGGATTAAAGTGAATACCCACAGCTCCCTGGCTGTGCTGAGAGCCTCAGGAGTCCACAGAGGCTAGTGGTTTCGAAGGAGGGGTCCTGTGACCTCAAATTTGTATAAGAACTTTTTTTTTTTTTCCCAACAGACTTGCTTTACAGCCGATGCCAGGGCTGTCATGGCTTCCCTGTGCGATGTACCTAATCCTTCTCTACCCTTATTAGAATATATTCCTAGTGTCATGACTTCAAGAATAAGATGTAACTCTCCCCTTTTAACCCAATCTTAATATTGCCCTCATCTCAGCTTAAATCAAATCCCATGTCTTCCATGGAGGCTCCTCAACATTTTCTCTAATTCCTCTGAACCACTGTGAAATTATCCCCTTTACCTCTTACACCAGGGCATGTACACAAATATCTTTGTAAAACAATGGCTCTAATTAGCACCTAACACCTAGAAGTCAGGCCTTATATATGTTTGTTTATCTAAGCACCCAGCAGCGTTTCTTGAATAGAACTGTACCATTCAGGATTTCCTTTGCTAGTGATTGAGAGCCAACTAGGACTAGATTAAGTAATTTGGTTTTTCATAAGAGAAGGACAGAGGTGAAGTTAGCCTTATTTGGGGAATCAAAGTTAGAACTCTCTAATGTCTGTTACCGTGGACATTGGCCCATTTTCTTTTGTGTGGGTAGGTTTATGTGTATTTTTGTGTAAATGAGTGTATGAGAGGGTTAGCGAATATTATCACAAACAACTCCCATGCTCACCTTACAAGCTCATTGAAAGAAAGTTAAAAATGACTTTTTTAAACAGGAGAGTCAAGCCAGAAAATTCTAGAAAAGGAATGCAACTCTTGACTGAGTGGTGATGAATTTACTTCAGTGGTGATGGGTAGGGAGAGGTGTTATTATTAGCCTGTCCAGTGTCATGTGCCTACTTTGTAATCATAACAATAGGTCTATGATTCACATCTTCCAACAAAAACACACATTTGTTTAGAGTAAAAATGGTTGCCAAAATGCAGTATTGAATTATGTTCTGATTGTAGATTAATGCCTTATCCATGTTGATTATAAAACTATATTAGTAAATATTAATAGATGATTCTAACTTTTCATAACAATAAAAGTACATTACAACAAAGCCTTCTGAGATGGGAGTGAAAAGCCTTTATACATTGGTGGTAATTTCCTTCATCATTATTCTGCAATGGGAGAGATTTCCGCATGTGTGTTTGTTTAGAGAAAGTCCACAAATCATAAAAATACTTCTGCCTTCAGGAAAGAAAAGAAAAGATGGCAGTAAAACATTCAAGGGCAATGAGAAACAAGTTTGTTTTTTTTTTTAATTAGGTAAAATAAAACATGGTAATTGTTAAGTGTAGATTAGCTGGGGAATATTTTTCCTACTAAAAATAGAGAAAAACATTTTCATTATTTACTGATTATCTGACAGAAGTTTTCCCTATCACATTTTTTTTTTTTTTTTGCGGTATGCGGGCCTCTCACTGTTGTGGCCTCTCCCGTTGTGGAGCACAGGCTCCGGACGCGCAGGCCCAGCGGCCACGGCCCACGGGCCCAGCCGCTCCGCGGCATGCGGGATCCTCCCGGACCGGGGCACGAACCCGCGTCCCCTGCATCAGCAGGTGGACTCCCAACCACTGAGCCACCAGGGAAGCCCTCGCTATCACATTTTTAATTGTAAATTAGTTGACAGTTAGATGCATTATCTCAATCTTATCCACAAATAAAGTATCCCCCTGTGTAAAACTACTACTGTAATAGAAACTAAACACATTATTTTAAAATTTTTAAAAGTTTTGGCATTGTGTACATTGATACTAACAAATTCTGTGAGAAACGTAGCATGGTTATTAACATTCTCAGTTTTCATATGAAGAAATTTTGACCAGAGACTTTAAACAATGTGTTCAAGAGTATATGCTTAGTGGTTTTTATAGCTGAACCCAGAATCCAAAGCTCACTGTTCATTCCACCACCCAGGATTTTATGTATGAACAGCTAATTTCCATCACATTATTTATCTGTACATATGCCTTCTTGTATGTGCATAATTAATAAGAAAAAAATCCTGAATTAGACAGCCCTTAGACACATAATATGGTACATTTTTCAGTTTTGAGTGATTATACTTTTAAAAGTATCCTCATCTTTTTTTTAGAACTCAGGAATCAATGTTAATGGTTGATTTTTCTGTACTTCACCAGAGCAGGTTGAAGCAGAAGAAACTCCTGTGTGTTTGTCAGTGTTATGCAGGTATAATTCCACGTATCAGCTATTTTACTGCTCATTTTCCATATTCACTCTCTGTTTTTCAATTAACTGAGAGGTAAAGAACTATAAGGAGAGAAGGAAGAGGAATAATGGTTAATATTTTCTAGTCACAATTTCCATTTTAGGATTTCTATTTGAGTTAAATAGCACCTGGAGAGTAAGGCAGGCAATAAATAAATGTACTCTTTCTTAATGAAAGATCTTCTGCCATCTCCCACATGCTTCCTTACCATAATGACCTATGTCATTTTAAAAATTACCCAGGATACTATCAAGTGAAATTACTCTCCTGAGTATTTGTATAAACCTATGCATGACATTATGTGTAAACAGCCCTAAAGATCTACGTCATCTCTCCAAATATAGTTATTAAGTTCTAATAAATTTATTGTAGTGAGTCAGTTCTTTTCCTCTGGTTCTCTTGTTCCCAGCAGAACTGAGTGTTCATGGGAAAGAAAAAGGAGGGAAATAGTAAAATCATAACTAATATATGGACATTCTCTTTATAAAATCAAACGTTAGGGCTACTGGAGGTGGGTCATTTTTGTTGCAGGTAGTGAAACCTGGAACAGCAAGGCCTCTGACGGGAGAGGGTGATTAGAGTAAGTATCTCCTCGGAGTCAAGTTAATGGATAAATTTAAAATACAGGGTGATGAGCACCAGATGCTCAATCAATACCTAGTATTGCCAAAGCCTGAAGGCCAGGGAATGGGGAACAGTCAGTCCCTTCATGCTGTGGTGTTTGTGCAGATGAGTCAGGAAGAATAGAATAGTCCAAACCAGAGCCTATAAGAAACAGCATAGGGTTACTTTATTTCAGCTGATCTTCCCTTATTGCTAGAATGATTAACATATTTGGGTCTAGAAAGCTCTGTCTGCTGTTAAATTGGAAGGACTCTCATAGTTGCATTCCAAAGAGGCAATGTGGGTTCTGGGTATGGACATTTAGGTGTGGTCCATCAAACATGCCTTAAGAGAAATCAAGAAATGGTGCAACACTGTGTAATTTTTCATAAGAAATTATATATATATATATATATATATATATATATATAACATTTACAGCCAGTAAAACCCTTATAAAATCTACATAATTAATAGTGCAAATCCAGTTAATGGTCTGAGATTGCTAATCTAATTCATTGAAATACAACAATATATTTTCCAATGAAAATTTTTAGAGCATCTGATGTGCTCCAGGTGCTTTCTCAAATATATCATATTGAATTTTTACATGATAGGAAATATTAATCCTGTTTTAAAGATGAGAAAATGAGTATCAAAGAGGTCAAACAAGTTACACACTGGCATAAGGAAGAACCCTGGTCATTGAGAACTGCTTTTGCTTCTGCCCCTGTCCTGAGAGAGCCCTGTTACCCCATCATGCTGTCCTGTACATGGCTTAGTTTTTTACAGGGATAGTTCTGGACAAACTAAAGAAGATGCTTCTGGATACTGTGGGGTACACTGAATAAGTAAGTTAACATTTATAAACACACTATCAATGACCAGAAATGAGGGATGCCAACAAGTATAACTGGGTTTTCCAGAGGCTTTTGGTGCCTTTATTTAGAGCTTAATTCTTAAATATCTGTTATTCTCAAAGAGATCTTAAATGGAGCAAGTTACTGTAGAAAAAAAATTAAATCACATTATAAAATTAGTAAAAATCTCAAGAAAAACTAAGATATACTTAAATCTTCTGACATTTTGGGGAAAAGAAACTAAGGAGGAGATAAACAGAAACTGTGACCAGCTTAATTATAAGGACGTATGCTGTGCCAGCAGAGTTGTTTTATTGGGACAGTGACCCCTGAATAAGTGTCACGTTTCCTACTGATTTTAAATTTTAGCATCCCCAGCTTTGTTAGGCGAATAGTGAATAACTAGAATTCTAAAATAATTTTAGATATTTATCTGAATTTTCAAATCTTATTATGTGCTGCTTGGATGACAAAGTTGTTAAACAGAATAGTTAACTGCTTTTTTCTATCATTCCCTACTTTTCCTGAGAAAACAAAATGCTTTTCCCTCAATAAAGGAGGGTATTTCTATCCTCCAACTACACTTTTACAAAAGGAAACAAAGACACCTTCTGTAGGAACACTCCTTGGAAACAAAAGTCCTCCATTTACAGCAAAAAAACAACCATTTGAAAATTTGGGGAATATAAACTTCATTAAAAATAGAAAATGAGTTGCATGGAACCCTGTGAACCTGTAGAAAATCAGTTTAAAAAACATGTGATTTAAATGCTCAGATATGTAAATCCTGTACTAGTTGATCGACTTTATCACCAGTTTATACTCTTATCATTGGCAGCAGATATCTGACTATATTCACTTTGATTTACTCTACAGAGACTTCTTCAGATTTAAAGCTCTTTAACCAAGATAAATGGAGTGACAAATGCAATAAATTAGATATGCATTATACAAGCAGAGACATTTTAGCCCTGTAGTTACTGAAAAATAAAAGGCAAAGGAAAACAAAGCCTCAGACCTATTCTTCATCTTTACTAAAAGGAGATGCCAAAGACCCAGTTGGGGAGAATGCAATTTTGAAGAAGTAGCAGTCATTACACAGGAGATGCTTCTGTGGATGTGGATGATACGGGTTCATTTTTTTCCTCTCCTTTCTATTTCCTTCTGCCTCCCCCACTACCCCACAAGACAGCTTGGAAAACTTTGGCAGATGTTGCCCTTCCAGGGTAGTGGCAAGCAGCCATCTTCTGCTGTGACAGCTTCCACAGGAGGGAAGCTGCCTGTCCCACTTTGTTCAGTATGTTTGTGAATATTTGATTTTCACAGAAGACAAAAGAGGGTAAGACGTCTGGGATTCAATAGAAGGTCAGAATGGCAATCTATTTGCCTGGTCCAGCTTTCTTTTATACTCTGACATCTGGCACCCATTACCAGAACAAAACAGAGCAATTCCAAGCAGCAGCAGAAGAGGACTTCCTGTTCTCAGGCAGCACAGTTATCAACGTGAACACAGGAACTGAGGCTCAAAACAATGCAGCCTTAGAAATAGATTTGCGGCAATTGCTTTGCTGACTTAAAGCACAGCTCGTGGTAAGTGTAATTAAGAAGAAGATGTATTCTATCACAGAGTCGCAGTTATATTGATGAGTTTCTGCTAAATTTTCATGTTATTATAATATATGAAATCCAGCTATGTGGAATCCCACTATCAAAACCTAAACATTATATTATCAACTTTTGTTTATCAAGAGAGAAGACGATCATCAGAAATAGTATAAAACCCAAGAATTTAACTGTGCTCTTAGAATGCTACGGTGTGTTTATGTAGGTCATTCATAAAATTCATCGTTTAATAGGTCTTTCTTCTATTTAATTATTCCCATTTTCTTTATTACACATATCGGCTGTCTTCCCAAAATACCCCTTGGATTTTTCATGCCTAAATATTCAATGGGAGTAGCTAAACTCCTTTAATATTTGTTTTTCCTCTTTGGAAATAATTTTCAGCATCCTTTAAAAAAATTCTTATTTATTCAAAAAAAAAAAAACTCTTCTAGGGAATTGCTACAGACAAAAGCAGCAAGCAACACTATTCAAACAGAATATAGAAATTAAATTTCTGGGTAACTCACTCAATGACCATGCTAGGTTTTCATCTAATATTTTGTGATATTAAATATACAGATCACAGGGCTAAGTCACCAAATGGTGGCTTAGGATGGCATACTGTCTCATAAAATAATTTTGTGATTTATTTTTAAAATGTTTAAAATAAATTTATAGTCATGAGGGTGTATTTGAATTATACTTTAAATCACAAGAATAGGTGTCACTCTAATCAGTGGACAGAATGAAATGTATTCTCAGAGCTTTAATTTTTCATTATTGATCATATATATTTAAGATATATTTATACATATTCATATATGTATAAATACATAAACACATGTATACATATTCCTCATTTATTATCACAATTTCGACTTCTTTTCTATACAGGTTTCTTCTCTCTCTGCCTCATAATAGATTTATTTACGTTATCATTTATATAAACTTCTGACATCAGAGGTTTTTTTCCTATATATATTTGTGTTCTATATAGTAGGATGCGAATTTATTAAATGCTAAATAACAAATTATCTCCTTTCTACTCAAACATACAGTTATTTAAATTACATGTAGGAAGCTAAATGCTGACACTTTACCTGTACTTAAGCGAAAGCCTGATGTCAAGAGGCAGAAAAAAATTTGGTGACTCACCAAAAATTGTTCTCTTACTTTTTATTTATTAATTTGTTTAATGCAGCATCGTCAATTTGTTGGCTGAACAGAGAGGGATACCTACACAATAGAGGAATGATACATTGTCCAGCTGCTCCATTTGCTGTGAATCCTATGGGCAGTTGTCCTGGACAGCTAGGACATGGGTGCATAGTGATTGAGTGGTTGAGGTTTTGACTGTTCTGCATTGTCTTCCTAGAGTCTATTTGTTTCTGGTAATTAAAAAAAAACCATTTTGTCTCTTTTTGTTGTTATTTATATCTGTCTATTAAATGCTTGACTAGTTGGGTCTATGAGAGCAGTAAGATGGAAAAATCCTCTTGTATCCTTTTATAATTTCTCTACATAATCCACAAAGAAAATGAAAACTTAATCTCTCAAAATAAGAAATATATTCAGGGCTTCCCTGGTGGCGCAGTGGTTGAGAGTCTGCCTGCTGATGCAGGGGACATGGGTTCATGCCCTGGTCCGGGAGGATCCCACATGCCGTGGAGCAGCTAGGCCTGTGAGCCACGGCCGTTGAGCCTGCGCGTCTGGAGCCTGTGCTCCGCGACGGGAGAGGCCACAACAGTGAGAGGCCTGTGTACCGCAAAAAAAAAAAAAAAAAATATATATATATATATATATATATTCAGCTATTTAAACAGGAAATTCATATTCTAATGTGGAAAAATGATCAGATGTTTCTATTCATTTTTCAAATATTCTATATAATAATGTTTTCTCATTACATGAAGTTTAGATTATTTCGTCCAGTTAAAACAATTTAGATTTTATCTAAATCTACCGTGGAATTTATTAATTTGTAGTAGATCAATGTTAAAATTCATGTGTTGAAACCAATCTTTAAGTGTGAAATATAACGTTTAATTTTTATTGTTATTTTACCATATAACTGTATGCATAACATTATTTACACATATCCTTATGTCAGAGATTCACACATTCTACAAATGTCTATAGATCATAAATTCAATTTCAAAGAATTTAAGGAAAGCATGATATTATTTTAATTCTTTAAGTTGCCAAGATATTAAAGCTTATAATTAACCATAAAGGTCTGACCAATATTCAATTTTACAGGAACAATTTTTAAAAAATTGATAAAACAATCATGAGATATTACTAAATCATGTTGTTGAAATAAGCAGTGATTTCACTTTGAGTGTATGAGAAATACAATTGGAAAGGTCTTGAGCCACTAATAACAGCAAAAGCTAATTTGTGAGAATTCCCATGTTACACCTTTAAAATCTCATATAGTTCCCAATTATCAGTGCAGTGATAATAAATACAAGATCAAAGAAAGTGACACCTTTAATAGACTTTTGCTGATAGTTATGTAATTAAATATTTCTTCTTGGCTTACGTAAAATGACGGCTCAAAATTAATTCTAAATTTACACCACGCTTAATATTTCCATGGAATAATATTTTCCATAACTGCTGAAAACTTCAAGTTTATATGCGCTATTTTCCAAGTTTATTAGAATTCTTTTTTTCCCTACATTTCAAGTAATGAAATTTTTAGATTGAATTAAAATTATTTTGATTACATATTCATCAGTTATTTCTTGAGTATAAAACTTTTGCCCAGTACTGAAGTAGCTATAAGGTAGGATTGAAAACAAAGGAAATGTAAAATTTAAGAAGTTCCAATGGGGCTTCCCTGGTGGCACAGTGGTTGAAGGTCCGCCTGCCGATGCAGGGGACACGCGTTCGTGCCCGGGTCTGGGAAGATCCCACATGCCGCGGAGCGGTTGGGCCCGTGAGCCATGGCTGCTGAGCCTGCGCGTCCGCAGCCTGTGCTCCGCAACGGGAGAGGCCACAACAGTGAGAGGCCCGTGTACCGCAAAAACAAAACAAAACAAACAAACAAACAAAAAGTTCCTATGGCTTGGAAGCAGGGAGAGGAGTAACACATAAACAAATATAAAGGATAATAAAGCATAAGTAATTGAAAGGCAAAAGAAGACACAACCACTTTTTAGTAAGCAGGGACACCTTCTTTGAACCATTTGAAAAAACAATGACAATTGTTTATATAAATGATTCATTTATTCTTTGAGATTTTGTAATTTTTCTTAGAAATTCTCTTTGGTAATTCAACTTGGCAACCCTAGCTTTATAGTGAACAAAAAATTTCTATGAAAAGGAAAATTATCAACATAATAGAACTAGCTTCCATGTTTCTCCAACTTCTTAGACTGACTTAATGCTCTTTATACTCAATATTATCTACAGTCCTGTCTCTATTTTATATCTATCTACATCTGTATCTATATTCTATGTCTAGTCCTAAACATATCTATCACTATGCCTGTATCTATATCTACGTCTACATCTGTAGTCTTATATACACTTTTATTGTTTCCGTAATTAAAATGTTATTTATTGTAGCTGGCTTCATACAGCCGGTGCTTAAAATTTTGTCCCTAGCATCTAGTAAGCATGCAATAAATGAATGAAATATTAAGCACAGAGCAATATTTAATCACACTTCACTTATTTCAGCAATGTATGTTTGTCAGTCACAAAGTAGTAAACATGACCCTGCTCTTCTCTGAAAGTAAGATATTAAATGTATTCCTCTCATAAAAGATATTTAGTGCAGACTTATTTTGATGGTTTACACTTAGGCTACATGAAGTCCAACAATAAACGTTGTTATCACCAGCTAACTACATCAAACAGGAAAGAGATGTCTATCTCTTTACAAACACCAGTAATTTTGCACATTTTCACAAAAAATGTCTTCACAATTGATATCCTATCTAACACAAAAAGGGGAGGGGAATATAAAAATTGGTTATAAATAGGTACCTGTCTTTTTTCTTTATTTCTAGTTTTATTATTGACATATATCACTGTATAAGTTTAAGGTGTACAGCATAATGGGTTGACATATATATTGGGAAATGATTACCACAATAAGTTTAGCTAGCATCCATCATCTCATATACAATAAAAAGAAAAATAAGAGAAATACAAAGATACAATAAAAAAAAGGAAAAACAATTTTTTGTGACGATAACTCTTAGGGTTTACTCTCTTAACATTCATATATACCACAAAGCAGTGTTAACTGTAATCATAATGTTGTACATTACATCCGTAAGTACTTATTTATCTTACAACTGAAAATTGTTACTTTTCGACCACCTTCCTCTAATTCCCCACCCCCCCATTCCCTGGCATCTGTCATTTTCAAGGAGAGTTTTGTTTGTTTTATTTTTGTTTTTTTAAGCTCTGCAGCTGTAGCTTAGTTCAAAAGTGTGTTTGGAAAGATGCAACCAGGTATTAAAACACAATGCAGAACTTCTGGGATGAAAAATGCATCGGTTTGGGCTTCCCTGGTGGCGCAGTGGTTGAGAGTCCGCCTGCCGATGCAGGGGACACGGGCTCGTGCCCCAGTCCAAGGAGATCGCACATGCCGCGGAGCGACTGGGCCCGTGAGCCATGGCCGCTGAGCCTGCGCGTCCAGAGCCTGTGCTCCGCAATGGGAGAGGCCACAGCAGTGAGAGGCCCGTGTACCGCAAAAAAAAATGCATCGATTATTTATGAGAAAAGAAAAGGTGTGCTGTATTTATCTTACACATGTCTTATGTTAAATACAAGCCATATATGACTGTGTATGGTCCAGTTTTGTCCTCACTGTGCCTTGTTTAGTACAATCAGTTAAGGGAAATTTAGTTAAAGGGAGTTAATTCTTAGGTCTGGAAAATGTTATTAGAAAAGAAAAAACTTGCTTTTAGCTGATAAAAACATCATCTAGCTGGGGGATTCAGGTCTGTGAAAAATGATCTCTTAAGAAACAATATTATTCTATGCAGTCTTAAAAGAGCTTCTGGCTTAAGAATTTCAAAGATTCCTGGCATTTAGCGGATAGAAGGTAGTTTTACTTGAAGCTAAAGCTAAGAAATACTTTGTTGCTCTCACCAATTTTGCAGCATAAAGGTCTATGACATATACTGTGAGTTTGATAGATTCTAAATTCATGACTGTTTCAAGTAGAAGGGATGACCAAGTGCTATTTTAAGGTTTTGTATGATCAAGTGTGTATATAAATTCCTGTTAGCTTCATACAGGATTAACATAATGCTTCCTGACTCAACTTGGTGCACGGGCTTGCTCCAGTAATTGACTTCTAGTTGGAAAGATAGAGGTTAAGTTGGTTCAAGGTCTACTGCAGAGTGTACTCAAGAATATTAATTCTTATCATCAGAAAATCTGCCTAAATAAATATTTCCATCATCCTTGCCAACCAATGATTATACAGTTAAGTTACTGTAAAACTCATTGCTGATAGGTGTGGTTGGGATTGTCATTGTTACCCTTTAATTGTAACACACTCCAAAATGCCCTGGCTTCAGGGATGAATTATATATTTACCCTACTTTAAGTCCATCTAGCAACAGCTAGTATATGTGAGTTTGGCAATAATGAAACTGCAGAGGGAGCAGAGTGGTGATATTGGTCATTGTAGAAAATTAGAGGTGTAATTTATCAAAGAGTAAAAATTATATTTTTACATGTAGTTTCCCTAAGCAGTCATAAGAAATAGGCAACAAAGAAGAGAATCTGTATGCCTAACTCTAATGTCCAAATATTTGCTCTGTTTCTATGTGTTGATTTTCTGTTCTCTGCTTTGGTTTTGTTTGCTGGCATAAATTGTTCATACCATTACCTTATAATCCTTTTGTATCTTTGTAAGTTCCATAGTGATTCCCCTCTTTTATTCCTGATTTTAGTAATTTGAGTCTTCTCTCTTTCTTTCTTGGTCAATCTACCTAAGAGTTTTCAATTTGTTGATTTTTATGAAATTGAACTTTTGGTTTAATTCATTTCCTCTATTGCTTTTCTATGTTTTATTTCATTTATTTTCTTCCTTCTGCTTCCTTTGAGCTTAGTTTGATTTTTGTTTTTTTTGTTTTCTTAGATTGGAAGGTTAATTCACTGATTTGAAGTTTTTCTTCTTTTTTAATGTAATGTTCAGAGCTATAAATCCCTCTTAAGGCCAATACCCTCTATGCTATAATTTTTGGTATATTGTGTTTTTATTTGCATTTGCTTCAAAATATTGTTTAATTTTCCTTATGATTTCTTCTTTGGCCCACTGGTTATTTAGAGGTGTGTTTAATTTCCACATATATGTGAATTTCCCAAATATTCATCTGTTATTCATTTCTAACATTTCCATTTTGGCCAGAGAACATATTTTGTGAAATTCAATCCCCTTATATACATTTATACTTTTTTTTTTTAAGTTCTAGTATATGGTATGTATTGGAGAATGTTCAGTTAGCACTTCTGAAGAATGAGTATTTTGCTGTTGTTGGATGGTGAATTCTATAGATGTCTTTTTGGTCTTATTTGTTTATAATGTTGTCAAGACTTTTATTTCCTTGTTAATCTTCTACCACATTGTCTTATTTATTATTAAAAGTGGGTGTTTTGAGGTCTCTAATGATGATTGTTGAATGTGTATATCTTCCTTCACTTCTTTCAAGGAAGTGAGTTCAATATGCAGGAATTTTTTGATTCCTGCATATTGGGGTTCCATTTTTAGGTGCATGTATGTTTATAATTGCTGCTACTTCCTGATGAATGGACACATTTATCATTATGAAATGTCCTCTGTTGCCTCTAACAAAAGTTTTGTTTTAAAATCTATTTTGTGAGGTTGAAAGAAAAATGGAAATACAATCTTCTTGACCATGTTTGACTGCCACAGAGTTCTGTGTCATGGGGCTGGGTGGATGACAAAAGTAGGTAGCCTGTCCTTCACAAAGTAAACCAGTCTCAGACTGAAAGCTGGAGGAAAATGAGACCCCAACTTCTTGGTCACACATGCCCAAAATAAAGCACCGAGGCAGAGCTCGGAGAAGGATGATAAAGCTTCTCATTCTGCCATTCTGGAAACCTTTCCCTGCCCCCTTCTTTTTTTTTTAATTTATAGGAGAGATTTATCTGAAGAAATACTACAGTGTATAAAAAGCACAGGAAGTCTTAATTCCCACTCATACAGTGGTAGATTTTACACAATGTGTAATAAAAAACTTTTAAAATCCAGAATGCACGAAGTACTGCACAGTTTGATCACTAAGTCATTAGTTGATAAGAAAATGTTCATAGCAAAATTGAGTGGAAGTACAGAGTTTCCATCTACTGCCTGCCCACATGCACCCAGACTCCTCCATCATCAACATCCCACACCAGAGTGGTATATTTATTACAACACATGAACCTACACTGACACATCATTAATACCCAAAGTCCACAGTTTACATTAGGGCTCACTTTTGGTGCTGTACCTGCTATAAATTCAGACAAATGTATAACGACATGTATCCTTTATTATAATACCATAGAGAGTAGTTTCACTGCCCTAAAAATCCTCTGTGTTCTACCTATTCATTCCTCCCTACCCCTTAACACTTAGCAGCTACTGATCTTTTACTGTGTCTATAGTTTTGTCTTTTCCAGAATGTCATATAGTTGGAATCATACATGTGTAGCCTTTTCAGATCAGGTTTTCACTTGGTGATATGCGTTTAGGGTTCCTCCAAGTCTCCTCATGGCTTGATAGCTTAGTTCTTATTCTGTATAATTTTAGATATTTTCTTTTGCATAACAAGAAAATGAGGATTATTCCAAAGATGCATTTATATCTTATAAGTCAAAACATATTTTTCATATAATATGGTTTTCTCTGTTTTGAAAAATATTTCATGTTACCCTAATTTAGCAAGATTTTCTAGCAGTTAATTATGCTTGTGCTTCCAACCATTAGAAATCTCAGACTTTTGATGGATCCACTGAATTCACATCATGCAGTCAGGTTCTTGTGGAAAATTACAGCACATTTATTTCTCATCAATGCTGAAGTTACTTTCTGGTTAAGTACTTAAAAAACAGAAACACTTTTCAATCTTTGAAGCCATTCAGTACTACTGAGAGACAGTAAAATGTAAATGTTTTTAAAGTAATACCTATATAGGTATATATGCGTGTATATGTATAATCTGACATATATTATCCACTAATGAAGTTCATTACATAACATTGCCGCTCCGCGGCATGTGGGATCTTCCTGGATCGGGGCACGAACCTGTATTCTCTGCATCGGCAGGCAGACTCTCAACCACTGTGCCACCAGGGAAGCCCATTGCTGTAATCTTAATAATGGTCTTGATTACTAACACAGTGAATTTCACTACCTTAAAGAAGAAACAGCATTACATCAACTGTTAAAATAAAGCAAAAAATATGCTAGTTACTTATTATCTGTCATATCTTTCATGATATTAAGTACTATTATCTCTCTATTAAAAATACATTTTTGCATCTTTTTTTTTCTGATAATACACTCTTTAATGTTAAATAGTAATTGTACATCATAACTATCTTGACAGACCACTAATAAGACTCAAGCATCGTGGTAAAATGATGAGTTAAAATTGTCACTTCTTGGGCTTCCCTGGTGGCACAGTGATTGAGAATCTGCCTGCTAATGCAGGGGACACGGGTTCGAGCCCTGGTCTGGGAAGATCCCACATGCCGCGGAGTGGCTAGGCCCGTGAGCCACAATTACTGAGCCTGCGCATTTGGAGCCTGTGCTCCACAACAAGAGAGGCCACGATAGTGAGAGGCCCGCGCACCGCAATGAAGAGTGGCCCCCGCTTGCCACAACTAGAGAAAGCCCTCGCACAAAAAAGAAGACCCAACACAGCCATAAATAAATAAAAATAGAAAAAGAGTTCCAATTTCAATGGTCAGCTACTCTTACAAATTCCCACAATCAGAAAATGCAAACTTTAAAAAAAAAAATTGTCACTCCTCTGCCTTCTTTTTTCTTACTAAGAGTATTCAGAAAATATCTGATTGTTACAAAATGCTTACATGACAATATCTCTCTATGATATAGTTTAAAAGCACTACCAGTTAAACATGACCCATGTGATGAATACCTACTACATTATTAGTAGTTGGAAACCTTTTTATTTCTATTCAGCTTTCTATTTTTTATTCCTTAAATTTGAATTTGGAGTAATTAATTTTTAGTTCCCCTGAGCAAAAAATAACAATATTGGGGACCAAATAATAAATGATCTCAGGTAACTAAACCATGTCACGAGATTGTCTTACTGCAGTCTGATGTTTCTTGTATCATTATAACAAAGACCAGGCTGTTTTATGCACATAAAACTACACTGACATCCAGACAACCAATTATTCTACATTCTTCAGGCTTCTGTACTAGGTATTTTTGTTTTGTTTTAGGTAGAATGTCTTTTTCCAATGCTGAATAGCTCACTCTTTGAATACCCCAAAATATCTTTGTAAATTTTCATATCAATGAAATAAGAAATAGTCATGAAATTTCAATTATACATGTCACAATGATTCAGTATTTAGGTTTCCCTGTATCCCTAAAAATTTCTTCCACAAATATATAAATAACATTCTGTCTTTGCTTTTTCCTCTCAGAATGTACTTCTGTGTGAGTCTTAAAGAGAAGAATAGTGGTCTTGATTTTCCTAATTCATACAGCAGCAGACAGGGGTGTGCAAGGATAAATAGGCAATGTAATCTTCCATCCAGAATAGCACAGAATAGTGGAAGAGATAGACATGTGAACAATTATGACAACTGGACAACTGAAGTAAGAGATAGCTACAAAGTACCATGCAAACACAAAATAAGAAGCACCTCAGCATCACTAAGGAGATAAATAACAGCTTCAGATTGGAAGTTACATTTGAGTAATTGTGAATAATGAGTGGAATTTTTCCAGAAAGGTAGTCACTTTAAAAGGAGACTGAAAAAATACATATTCTCAATCAAATCCAAAATTATCAGTTTTATAAGAAGACATATACTAAACCAGAATGTCAGAAACAGTGTTGGTAAATACTTTATTTTGCTGCAGAAGCTAGTTCCTTTACTCTATGACCCATGCAGGACTGGGGAAATATGCAGTTTCTACAAATAACTCCTCAGAGTGAAAGGCACAATCATTCTTGCATTGAATATGAAAACTATCAACTCATGTACTCTGCTCTTTCACAGATATATGCTTCAGGATATATTGAACTGTGATATGGAGGCAGAAGTTTAACATGGTTAAGACATGAAAAACCAACTGGGGGGCTTCCCTGGTGGCGCAGTGGCTGGGAGTCCGCCTGCCGATGCAGGGGACACGGGTTCGTGCCCCGGTCCGGGAGGATCCCACATGCCGCGGAGCGGCTGGGCCCGTGAGCCATGGCCGCTGGGCCTGCTCGTCCGGAGCCTGTGCTCCGCGGCGGGAGAGGCCACAGCAGTGAGAGGCCCGCGTACAGCAAAAAAAACAAAAAACAAAAAAAACAACTGGGAACAAATGAGTAAGGTGGCACTCCAGAATCAGGGAGCAAGTGTATCCTGCACGATGTCATATAAGAAGGTCTAGCTTTGGGGGTAGCAGGGGGTTGAGGTGCGTGAGAGTTGAAGGCAATATTATTCTTTTTTAATAAATTTATTTATTTATTTCGGCTGTGTTGGGTCTTCGTTGCTGTGTGTGGGCTTTCTCCAGTTGTGGCGAGCGGGGGCTACTCTTCATTGCGGTGCATGGGCTTCTCATTGTGGTGGCTTGTCTTGCTGCGGAGCAGGGTCTCTAGGTGTGCAGTCTTCAGTAGCTGTGGCACGTGGGCTCAGTAGTTGTGGCTCACGGGCTCTAGAGCACAGGTTCAGCAGCTGTGACACACGGGCTTAGTTGTTCCACTGCATGTGGAATCTTCCCCGACCAGGGCTTGAACCCTTGACCCCTGCATTGGCTGGCGGATTCCTAACCACTGTGCCACCAGGGAAGTCTGAAGGCAATTTTTAAAAAGTCAAAATTCATTATATATATGTATAAATGAAGGCACCTGGAAATCCTGAGAATCCAATAAGCAAAACCTTAAACTTTAATATGAACTATTAGGAATGATTATTCCCATTAAATATTTTCTTCTATCTTTCTACACTTAAAAATAATTACTCAAAGGGGGTTACTTTCTTGGGCATGCTCGCTGGTCTTTTTGCAGTTATTTTCTAAAGAGTAGCTGTCTTATGGTAATTATTGGACTGATATTCCACCTCATACACCAGTATAGCCTGTTTACCAGTCTTCTCTGATTGGTTCATGTGTCCATGTTAATTGGACGGTAGATTGATTCTTATTGGCTGATGCCATTGCAGGCTAGTTGTTAAATACTTTCAATACCTCTCTTGGTTCTGATGGGCATTAAAAATATTAATAATACCATTCATTTTGTTTCATTTAAAAGGTTAACAATTAACTTTGCCCACTTTTACAGCATCTACTTCCATTTCTCCAGTCATTTAAACAGAGTGACTTAATGTAGTTTCTTTAAATAAAATCTAAAGTTTTGAAGTGTTTAATTTTATTTCTTTGCTACAGTTTACAAGGGAAGTAATGAGAAATATAGGACCAACATTTTTCAGATAAGGGAAATCATAAATGTTTACTTATAAAAATACATACATTGATAATACTATATGCAGGCATACACATTTCTAATTAGAAACAGATATAAAGCCCATTGGTAAATTGAAATAATGTTAATTTTTTAAAAATAATTTTTCTTTCATCAAGTAAGCAATTATGGCTTAAAATTTCATTTATGTTTCCTACTCTCTAATGTAAGGGACTTTCTTCCTTTTCATACATTTGTAAGAAAGATTTTTTTTTTTGCATATTATATCAACCAGTACGTGGGCTTGTTAAAAGCTGACTATATACATATTTGTATATTATATAAAGTTGGATGTATATGCATCAAACTTGAATGATATTCTCCAAACTTAAGCATATATACCACCTCATAAAATTAACTTCTAGATTATAAAACTATGACTCTGTTTTATTTAATATATTTAGTATTTGAAATACAATAAAATGTTATTCATGAGTTTAAATCAAATTGCTATCTCTCTCTCACATAGAAATTTATATACAATTTTTACAATAGCTGACCTTGAAAGAAAAGAAGTATAGAAACCTATTTCCCTCTCTATTTTAAAGACAAGATTGCAAAGTATCCAAGGAAAATGACAACAGACAAATTAGGTAAACTAATTTAAAACGTCAAAAAATCATTTAATCTTTTCCATCAAAATATGTTCTGAATTGTACTTTTGAAGCTGTTCAATTTGTACATCAGTGAATAACTTTCTCAAAGCAAATTACTTTGGTTTTATTTGAAAATAATGCTTCTCCCACAAAGTCCTCTTTTATTTCCTACTAAAGGCAATTACATCAGAGTAAGGTCTTTGTTGCTTAAGGATTAAAATGCTTTAGCTACTTAGTCAGACAGTGTGATCATAATTTCCATGTCATGCAGTCAGTTAGTCATTGGGAATTATAACAGTACATTTTCTGGAATATTGGAATATTGGGTAAAAATGCAGTTGAAAGAAAGAGAGGATAATTAGTCCTGATTATCCAACTCTCTCTCCGGTATCATCAGGACTAATCAAAGCTTTCCTTACATACCTTCAAGAATCCTACTCTTCTCTGATGACCCAAACCCTTCAACTCATCACCTCTTCAACATTAGTGTGGATTATGATCTTTACCAGCAAATGTCCTAGGACACTGCTTTCAGAGGATTTTTAGAGTGGTTGTATATTTCTAGTATTTTTCACACACTATAGTTTCTGGAAGTGAGATAAGTGACTTTCAATGGAAGCCAACCAGAGGATGATGCAGATACTGGAATTAACAGATAAAACCTTACAGTAACTTTTAAAAAAATGTCTAAACAGTTAAAAAAAACAACAACAACATTATGATTGTGGAACAGATGAGTAATCTCAGCAGAGTAATAGAAAAAAAAAAGAACAAATGAACATTTTAGTGCTAAAATTTACAACATCTGAACTAAAAAATTCACTGAAGGGACTTAAGATCAGGCTAAGTATGGCAAAAGGTAGGATCAGTGAACATGAAGATAGAATAATGGACATCATTTAATTCGCAGAAAAGATAGAAAAATAAAAGCTTGAAAAGAAAAGTGAGGAGAGTCTCAGTGAACGTTCAGACAGTATTAAGGGAGGTCCAGAAAAGAGAAAATGGGGCAAAACATTTTCTCAAGAATTAATGACTGAAAATTTTCTGGATAGTAAACACTACCCAAAAGAAATATTCTTCAAAAATAAGGCAAAATGCCATTTTAGAGATAAAAATTGAGAAACATTTTTACCAATAGACCTGCACTTCAGGAAACATTAAAAGAATTCCTTCAGTATGAGCAGTGTTGACACCAGATGAAAACTCAGATTTGTAGCAAGGAATAAAGAGCACCAGAAAGGGAAAATGTGGGAAAATATTTTTAATACACAGTTTTGTCTTAATTTATTTAACACATATAATTGTTTAAAGCAAATATTATAACTCTGTGTGACAGCGGTTAATATACACACACACAGACACACAAATACTAGGAGAGCAGTGAATACTCTGTTTCAAGTTTCTTTTATTTTATATGAAATAGTATAATAGAAACTTTAAGTGGACTCTGATAAGTTAATAATGTATAATTCCTAGAGCAATCACTGAAGAAATGAAATAGAAATAAGAAAGTGAATGCAGTCATAGCTAAAAGTCAATAAAAATTAAAATGGAACGCTAAAGTTAATTCAAATAAATTTCTAAAAATTCCTTGCCCCTACAAGGACATTCAATCCATTGAGGTCCTGCCCATCAACTCCCTCATATATTCTCATTCCTCCTTTTCCATATAGGATTCCAAGACTTCTAAAATCAATCATTCCTTTGCACACACCTTCAACTCCCTTGTCTGCCTGTCTGTCACTCTCTCTCTGTTACATTTCTCTTGAAAGCTACCTCTACTTACTCAATGTCTGTTTTTGAGCATCTCAGGATGAAGTGCTGACCATTCTGACTTATCTGAGTTAAATTTATCACCACAACTTCTCATTATGGGTGAATGAATCTTCTAATTTTCTCTAGTAAAAACACTCTTCCTTTTTCAAAAAGGATTTGTCTCTTTACATCTCCATCACAGCCTCTTCCTTTCATACTCACAGATGATGCCCTTGACTTATGTCACTAAGGAAGGAGAAGCAACCAAAGGAAATGGTTCATCTCGCCATCATTAGATCTCTCATTCTGCCTGGACCCATAACTGTACCCATATGCCCTCTTGTAAAAATGAATGCCTGTCCTGCCTATGTAAGGCTAACCACTCCACTTTTGCAATAGATCTCAAATAATTCTCACCTATATGAGAAAAATATTCCAGAAATGAGCTAGTTTTTTTCTTTATCATTTACTAGAACACTTACATCACAATACGTTTTAATAATGAAAACCAATTAAATAAACAAGTAGCCAGTATTATAAACAACAAAAAAAATCAAGCACAAATTGAAATAATGTGATTTTATTCGGGATCTCAGAATTCTTACTGAAATATAGAACTGTACTTCTTTTTAACAGGACACAGAAAGAATGAGGGATAATCTCAACTGTGAGGACTAAATTGTTTCAAATTTTCCTAAAGATTATAGGAAAAAGTATTAATCATATCATTGGTAAGATTTTGGCAAGAAAACAAGTGCAACATGAGATGCTTCAAACCGAATTAGGTAAAGATGTATGTGTCTGTGTGTCAGTTTTTCGGGGTGAAATAAATGGCTATGTAAATTTGTGTGCTTTACAGTCACAGAAAAAGAAGAGACAGGAGAAGCTTATTTAATTGCAGGAATAGATTCATAATTACTCGTAACTCATAAATATATCTTCTGTATCTTTGAAATGTCAGTAAAACAGAAAAGTAAAAATCAGATTTTATAATTCATGTTTTACAATCAACATAAGGAAATTGCATTTACCTTCTATAAATTACTTCATATCACAGCATCTTTTAAAATTTTCATTAGGCATCATACGAAATTATTAATAAAAGTTCTCTGATTTCTTTTCAGTATTTCTTAAATGCTGCAACATCTTTGTTTTACCAGAACTTGAACATCATTACTGAGAGTAAATTTTCATAAGTATGAAAGAAATGTGTTCAGAAATGAGTTCTGTTTCATATCTAAGAAGTTTAAACTTTTTCCTGCTTTAGAATGTATAAAATGGCTTCTCATTGCCTGTCTGTTAAATCTGAGCTCTTTTCATTTTTTCTGAGACACTCTCTGATTTAGTTCCACTCGATTATGACTTGCTTGTCTTGTCTGTTGCTTCAATCAGACAAGTCATCTCTCGGCCTCCTCACAGGCCACTGCCAGTGAGTTTTACGCACGGGTAAAGAGTCTCAGAAAAAATGAGTGACTCTTTAGTTGAGGGAACAAAGGCCAGAGCACCAAAGGCAGCAGAGGCCAGGAACAGAATTCAATGAAGAGAAAGAAAGTGGAAAAAAATGGTTGCGTGGAGGACAGTAAAATAAGGGAAAGATTTGTTAAATGTAAAAGGAAAAAATAGTGTTTTTTTTCCTTAAATAAAATGTTTGGCACAATTAATGCTTTGAAATAATCTATTTCATATTGTTTTTAGCAAATATTAGACACACTTCAAAAGAGAATTACAAACTAATGATTTAAATTTTAAAATATCTTTCCTAGAGCTGACAGTCCATAGACATGAAGAAAAGAACATTTGGATTTTCACCATGCTTCGCCCTGCCTTTACCCAGGTATGGTCGGAAACAGCAGTTTACCAATGGCAGAAGAGATTAACAAAGAGTTGACTCCAATCATGCTGTCTTCAACTGACCAACCAAAACCCAGAGATACTAAAGGGGGAAATATATCTTACCTGTTTATCTTGTTTTGGGCTGTAAATTCACAGACCTTGCCGATATTTCATCTGAGGCAGGATAAATGTTTCCTCCCCTAAGTAAGTACAATGAGAGACAAATGAATTTGCATTTTTATTGCATTACACAAGCCATACTTGTTTGATCTTATTAGTTGCAATAGTTTGCCTTGATGAGTGCCGTATCTTCAATCTGCTCATTATATGAAATATTAGCATTCAAGATGAGCATTTTCTGAATTTACACCTGAGAAAGATTGCTGACTTCAACAACAGTTTCACACTTTTAAGTATGCTCGTGGTGACTAACATTGATGCTTCAGATGGCATAGAGGTTGGATTTACTTCAGTCCTTTAGGATAGTAGGAATTTCAGTCTGAAAGGTGAGTGACACTGGAGAAATTGGAAAGTTATGAGAGTCCTAGGAAGTATGACCACGCATAATTCAGGAAGGGGACTCTAGCAGGGACTGGGAAATAGCAGGGTATAGGGGAGTGAGTCTAGCAGGGGTCCAGGAGGATCTTTTACACTATCTCTAAATTGCAAAATGAAATGGAAGTATGATTGCACTGTATCTCTGCTACAAACTTAACAAAGTAGCACAACTAATTGGAAAGAGTTAGCTAGTATTTGCTACATTAAAGAGTAACTCTGGCTGTTTGTTTGTTTGTTTGCTTGCTTGTTTTTAAAGCCCATTAATTATTTTTTTCTCAGCCTCAGGTTATATTGTCAATAGATATCAGACTCTTTATGAGGGAGACATCTTTTCCAGTGTCATTTTATTCAAAACACTTAAAAATATAACGATTATCTTCATTGAAAACTCCCCCTTCTCCCTCAAAAAACATTACCGTATGAGATAAGCAATGTCTTTTAGGAAACATTATAAACTCACTACAATCGCTCATATTTTTCCCCATAATGAGTGAGTTTAACAATGATATTAAAAACGAGGTGAGAAAGAAACACAATTTCAGAAGGCAGAGCATAGCATATATACGGGTGTCGCTTGTGAATGAAGCTATGTTTATGTCACTGATAGTCAATTTCAGCATGTGCTGTCCTGAAGTCTACAAGCTAGACAGAAAACTGAAAAACAAGATCAAGCTATGTGGTGTGATTGTTAAATGCTGGGAATCAATAAGAGGAGATAGCTCATCCTGGCACATCTCAATCAGAAGTGGAGTGGAAACACAGGAGGTGGGTGTACCAAAGGTAGGCAGCTTTGCAAGCAAAGCCCCAGGAGCAGCTCATTCACTGCGCTCAGAGATCTGCCTTTTGCACAGCTGTTTACTGTAAAACTTGGGGGTTTTACAGTAGAATTTTTCTCACTAAAGCACAGAGTTGTCACTGATTTTGGAAATAATGTATAGAAATCACAACCAAAAATAAAAATTGAGAGGACCCTCTGAAATACCAGTAGGATGGATGATCCTGTCTAAATTCATTCCAGGTATAGTTAGTACAAGCTTTTTAGGGTACTTGGTATGTGAAAGGCATTGGGCTTGGTGTTAAAATTAAAAGGATGGATGAAACTAATTATTGTTCTCAAAAGCAGCCTACTTTGCAAAGGAAAGAAATTCAGATCAATTAACATTTTGATATGTTTTGGTAAATAACACAGTTGGCTTACACAAAGGGTCCTGTGGGAGGAATATCTACTATGTCAGACCAGTAGGAGAGCTTTGAGGGTCACCCCCTGTGCAATATTTTGCAACACAAATGGGTTTTTAAAAGGTGCCTGTGTTTTAAGGCATAATAATGAAATTAGGCACTGTTATGACAAAAACATTCATAAGAGTAAGTGGGGGAAGCTGAGGTCCTCATCAGAGCGGGGTGATGTAATCTGATGTACATGAAGGCGCCTGGTGCCCATGAATCACAGCCCTTTGTAGGTAGATCAGGGCTAGGTAAACACTTCCAGGTGGTTTACCAAACCAAAGATGACTGACAAAGATGGACTGTTAGCTTAATCAATTTAGTTTAGTCTAAAATTTTATTTATGTATTTATTTTAGGATGGTGGTTCACAGGTGGAACATAATAACTTCGATGACCTTGGGACTCAAATGATAGTTCGAAGTAGATAGTTGGAAATATTGCCTCGAGCAAATCAGGAATGCCTCCTAAGAACTTCTGCGGTAGTTCTTGTATCCAGGAGTAGGATACATCAGGAGATTTATGGGGCAATAGAGCAGAAGTGTCAAACGCTTCTGAGATAGATATTCAAGGCAAAGGTGTGATGAATAAGAGGGTGGCAGCAGGATTCCTTTTTCCCCAGGGCATGTACAATACTATTCTACTGTATTTTTGTTGTTGTTCTTTTGTTTTGTTTTATCCCCTAACCTACCTATATTTTTGTCTTTTCTTTCCTAGATTTGAGTTCTCGGAAGCCAAGGTCCTCTTCTAAATGTCTGTCTTTTCCCAACACAGTGTTATGAAATGTTATGCTAAGGGAAATGAAGGGCAAAGCCTTCTGTATCTGACTGGAGGTAAACCTTGGTCACAGTTTCACTAACACTTGGACATTGCAGGTAAGTGGAGCACTCATCTGTGCAATACATGCGTGATAACCACGCACACAGCCAACAGGCTGTCCGCTGTTGATCAAGTTCAAACATGCAGCACATTGAACAAACCATATATTCTGAAGCACACATTCACAATGATTGAGGAAAAATGACAAGACAAAATATTGAAAAGTTGGGCTTCCCTGGTGGCACAGTGGTTGAGAGTCCGCCTGCCGATGCAGGGGACACGGGTTCATGCCCCAGTCTGGGAAGATCCCACATGCCGCAGAGCAGCTGGGCCCGTGAGCCATGGCCGCTGAGCCTGCACGTCCGGAGCCTGTGCTCCACAGCAGGAGAGGCAACAACAGTGAGAGGCCCACGCACCACACACACACACACACAAAAATATATATATATATATATATATATATAAGTTAAATTTGATATAAATTGTAGATTTCTGATTCTCTCAACTGAAGTAAATACCTATACACAGAATAATACAAAATGATAGATTTATACTTGCAATTCAGGGAAAGGTACTGGCTTGAAGTCTAACAGACCATGTTCAAAACCACGCTCTGCCTTTGCTGGCCTCTGACCTCCAGCCACTTACTTAACCAAAGCCTCGCTCACTTCACACGACAACTGGACATCCTCACACAAGTTGACATTCAATGAATCTTGATTATTACTATTTTTCTGCAAGTGGTACAGATAAGATGTTTCACTATATGCTTCTGAGGATGAACTCACAAGTTAAGTTTCAGAGATTAGAAGCCCTTTTGGAAAAGTAAGATAAACACATGAGAAATTTAATTTGGAAAGCAACAAAAATGTGTATGTGTGTGTCTTTCATTTGTATATGTTACTCTAAGTATATTAGAGGTAAAGATAGTACATGGTTAGTGTAGCCATAAGAATAAAAATATAACAATAAAATACAAGGAATACATGACAATGGAGAAAACTCAATATGCAATCTAACCTTGAAAAAGGTGTAGCAAATTTCACCAACTTCACAGATATTGTGGTATGTTAGAGACCGAGAATAATCTGCTTACTGAAAATTAAAGAATCTGATAGCAGATGGGGCCTAAACATTCCCTACCATAGAGGTCAAGACAATATTGAAGGACGCTTTAACGGAAGAGCTGGGAGTCCACCTATATGAAGGTATCCTAAGGACAATGATGATTTCTAGTCCCTACTTCAGAGCAGGAATTGGATATAGAAATGAGTGCAGTTTGGCAGTATGTGGGCTGGACAATGGGATAGTATTGGACAGTTGTTCTTGCCTTTGACAATCTTAAGCTACGCCACTAACTGAGCTTATGATGAAGCACCTTCTGTGTTTTTATTATATTCAAGCTTATTTTCCTGTAACAAGTATTTTTTCAGACATATTTTCTTAAAGGATTTGAATACTATTTCATGGAGAACAACTAATGACCATGTAGTTGGTGTTGACATCTTTATAAATGTCTCAGTATTTCAAAATAGAACATTTTATCATATATATGATGTTCAAAATATGTCTAGACTCGATATGCCGTAAATATTTGTCACACTCAAGGAATCAAAGCACAGCTAATGAATACAAAAAATAAAATTTTTCTTCATTTTCAGAAAAATTTTAGCCAGCAGTATTCATTTTTATTTGTCTCGTTTTACAATAGAATCATTTATGAGATTTTTTTTTTTTTTTTTTTTCGCAGTACAAGGGCCTCTCACTGCTGTGGCCTCTCCCGTTGTGGAGCACAGGCTCCAGACGTGCAGGCTCAGTGGCCATGGCTCACGGGCCTAGCCACTTCACGGCATGTGTGATCTTCCCGGACCGGGGAACGAACCCTGCCCCCTGCATTGGCAGGAGAACTCTCAACCACTGCACCACCAGGGAAGCCCCCATTTAGGAGATTCTTATCTCAACCCATCCATCAGTCTGTGTAATTTGTGCGCAAAATTTTATATAAGGGAAATGTATGGCATCAGGGTTACTTTTTCTAGCATTATTTGTTCTTCTCTTTTATTTATTCTTAGGCCACCTCTCTAGTCTCTGTAAGATCTTAAATCATTTCTGATTAAAATTTACTATCTTGAGAGTATAATTAAGATTTCACCTCTGTTTTTCCTCTCAGCAACATTTAAATAAGGGAAACAAGAGAGGGATGTCTGTTTATCACCTAGTTTATCATTTTAGAGATTCCTTACTAGTTTTGATTAGAATTTGTACTGTTTTCCGTAATATGCATCACACTTCATATCAATGTCAATCCATAGAGTTATTTGAAAACTTTATAAAATATTTCACTAGATGGAAATTCAGGGACCATAAGTGTAACAGATGAAAAAATTGAAGTTGATGGATGTTATACAATTTGCCCAAGAGTTAGTTGGCATAAGAACTAGAAATAAGACCATTATATTCTGAGTTAATCTATCAAACAGTTAGTAGGTAAATATGGACAACCTACCAAAATTATTCTGGTTTTTCATTTTATTCTCTATGAGTTTTGCATTTTTCCACTTTAGCTGCAATTTCATGTTGCCTTTTTTCCCCTATATTTGATAACATAAGTTTGGCACTGATTTAGAGGAGAACAGCCAGGACAATTAAGAGGGATAGAAAAAAGTAGAGGGTGTAACTCAGAGATGGTAAACATACAGTTCGGGGAATTCATGAGGAAACCTCCCCACCAGGACACTACCACAGTTGTGATTTCTTTTCTTCTTCCTTTTGCTACATCATTTCTCAGCCATCAGTTTTGTTACATTATTCTCCTTAAAGTATCATTAACATTTGGGGGTATATCCCAATCTATATGTTTATATAATACACTGATAGAAAAGAGTAACCATAAAACATGCTATAAGCAATGTGTTGATGCTTTTTTTCCTGCACATCTTCCTATCATTCCACTCATTTCATATTTTGTTTTCCATCATGTGATGAACATTTCCCTTATTTTGTAATGTTGCTTGGAAAATGATTCATAGCTCAAGGCTATGACCAGAGAGTATAAAGGCAAATTTGTTTCAAAATGTCATTTTTGTGATCTAAACCCTTAATGTTTCCAAAGCAGCAACTTGGGAACATTGGAGCTATTCAGTTTTGGTTCACAACAGTCAGTCTCCTCAAAGGATGCATTGTGCTCTGCTTTTATGAATTATTTGCCTAGTAATATTACCTTCTCCAAACTCATAGCCACATTCATGTCCAAACTTCAGTATCATTCTACTCAATTCTCCTAACAAACAATAAAATGCAATTTTTTTTGCCTGTTCAGACAGTAATTATCAACTTTAAGTTAAATAAGAATCAATATTCCTTACAGAATGAAATGCAAAAGCCAATTTGAGCATATTTCTTAAATCTATAACATGTGAAATCTGGACCACTTGCTGAATAGGATCCTGATTTCTCAGGAAGGTTATTATACATTTACCATTCAACCATGGCAGGAATCAACTTCATCTTTGTGAAATATAAAATAAAATAGGATAATTATGAATCATGTTTCTAAAACAGATAGCTCTCTATAGTTGTTATACATGAAAACTAATAATTCAGTGACTGATTTCATGATACTCTTTAGCCAGTAAGATAAGAGCATAGAATGTCCTTGAATTAAAGGCTCAAACTTAATAGAAAGATCATGTCTTCTAAACTTGAAAGAAGAAACCAAGAAGGTTCAGTTAATTTAAGCAAAAAACAGCTGCTCATACTGATAAATATACTTTTCAGCTACCAAGGAGTGGCAGAGCAAGGAAGAGACATATACATTTGAGAGGAAAAAAAATCATAGGAATGGAAGTAGTGTTTGTATTGATTATAAACTCTTTAATTATTCCCAATATGGGCCCTGAACTGAAAGCAGCATTTCGCTTTGGCTAAACTATTTAGTCAAGCAAAGGCAATAGAAATCAGCATTTGTTTCTTTGCTATTTGATTTTGTTTGTTTTGCACGCATTTGTTTTCTTTCTCCTGGGGAGTCTGATTTCTATGTAACTGGGGACAGGCAGTTGGGCTGTTGGTTAGGAAGTTGGTGCTTTCCCAGAGAGTTAGATCCTTCGAAATAAACATGGGGCCCAAGGTATACCATGTGCCATGTCACATTGCTATGGAATCAACCTGTCCAGTGCAAATCATGAACAAAATATTAAAATGAGTATCATATAAGATGCACTGCCTTTGCTGTCTGATAGACCTAAATTTGAATCTTAATTCATTTTTTACAAGCTATGTAGCTGCCATTTAAGAAACATATTTACCCTAATGTCTTATTAAAATAAGGATATTACATTCTATATCAAAGGGCTGTTGCAAGGATAGAAAATAATATAAGTAACATTAACTAGGACAGTAACAAATACATCAACTTTCCTTCCATCTTGTGCAAACGATTCTATAAAGTACGCCTACTAGCTGCTCCACTGATTTGAGATTTTATTTATTACAGGTTTATTTATGTTTAACCTATTTATGGTAGATTTATGGTAAGCTCTATTTATTTTATGTATCTACACAAGAGTTATTATTTCCAAAGCAACCTAATTTACATCTAGAGAATTATATAGCTGCTGAGAAAGTCAGTTCTCTGTAGCTTTTACAAATTGGCTCAACCAGGGACACTTTTACTTAGTTTTAAAGAAAATCATAATTCTTCCAATGAACTAAGAAACATAATACAAAACTTGGCAAGTCAACACTTAGATAAGGCTGTGTTTGGATGACATTTAAAATCAGACACTGCTACTGAACATATGCTGAAGATTATCACAAATTAAAGCTTTTATGGGGTCTTCTTCCATCGGTACATTTGTTGCTTGTATGTTTTTTAAAAAGCCCCAATTTTCATGTTTGTATACGATCTGGGATGCAATAAATGTTTTGGAAAGTTAAGCACACTAAATCCATTTAGCTTTGGCAACATCTGAATGTCTGTGTTTCCAAGTTTTATATTGATTCAGAAGCCTCCATTAATGTTTCTGAAATCTGAGAAAACAAAACAATAAGATGTTTTATTCTTTTTTTCTGTGTCATTACTCATAAAATGTCAAGAAAAACTTTCTTTGAATGTTATGCAATTTAACACATCACATATCATTGACATCATAAAATAAAAGCATGAGTCTTATTTAGAGATACCTAAGCATACCCCTCTTATATGTGGAACTTTCAGAGCAAAGGCAAAGATATTTACTTTTTGGTTAAGAGAGTATATTATGGAAAGTGATATAGAGCATCTTTAATGAACAAATACATTTGATTCAAAATGTCACAACTTTTTGTTTCCAGCTCCTCTATTGAATAGAGACATTGTGAAATTACATTCAGTGTAGGACATCATATATTCATTGTGACTTAAATCTGTTTCTTTAACCAATATTTGTTATGAAACAATCAATAAGCTTTCAGCAGATACAGCGTCTTTAGTTGGAAAGTTTATAAAGCATATTGTAAAATACAGAGGTAGAAAATATTTCATTTCTGAGTTATCTGAATATGAATATACCTGAATATGAATACATGAATAAAAATATATCTGAAACAAACTAAGGGCAATATATGATTCTTTTTTTTAATTGACTGAATTGTGTTCTCACAAAATTTATATGCAGAATCGTAATCCTCAATGCCACTGGATTTAGAGACAGGACCTTTAAAGAGGTAGTAAAGGCTGAATGAGGTCATAAGGGTGGGACCCTAATCCAATATGACTGGTGTCCTTATCAGGAAAGGAAGAGACGCCAGGGAGGTATGAGACAGAAGAAAGACCATGTGAAGACACAGCAAGGTGGCCATTTGCAGCCAAAGACAGAAGTCCTGGAGAAATCAAATCTGCCAACACTTTAATCCGGCACTTCCAGCCTCAAGATCTGTGAGAAAATAAATTTCTGTTGTTTAAACTAACCAGTCTATGGTATTTTGTTTTGGCAGCCCTAGCAAACTAATAGAGTATTTAACTTTTTTCAATATAAAAGGTCGTTGACTTATGATGGCTTGACTTATGATTTTTTTGACTTGACAATAGTGCAAAAGCAATACATATTCTGTAGAAACCCTATTTCAAATTTTGAAACTTTATTTTTTCCCAGGCTAGCAACATGTGGTATGATCCTCTCTTGTGACGCTGAGCAGTGGCAGTGAGCTGCAGATTCTAGGCAGCCACAGGATTCCAAGGGTAAACAACCAATATGCTTACAGCCATTCTGTTTTTCACCTTCAGTACAGTAGTCAATCAATTATATGAGATATGCAATACTTCACTATAAACCAGGCTTTGAGTTAGGTAATTTTGTCCAACGGGAGGCTAATGAAAATGTTCTGAGCACGTGTAAGGTAGGTGAGTCTAGGTGTATTACATGCATTTTCAACTTACAATATTTTCAGTTAACACTGGGAATATACCCCACTGTAAGCAGAGGAAGGTCTGTATTTAAGTATTTTAGTTGGGATTAACCTCTTAGTTTATTTTTTTTAATCCTTATTTATTTGGATTGACTATTGATTTATAACCAAAACAAAATTCAGAATTTTGTTTGAAAATATGTTCATGTCAGCTTAAGTAAAGCCATTGGATTAGCAATATTTATTGAATGCCAAATATTTTTCATGCATTGTAACAGGTTCTAAAAACACCAAGATTAGTTAAGCATAATCCTTGTCCTCAAGGCACATATGGTCTAATGAAAGATACTGACAAGCATTCCATTATTTGTATCCAGAGCTGCAGCCAGGAATCAAGTTGAGAATCCACTTGAATTTAAGCTTTATTCATAGGTGACATGGAGAAGTGTCTGATGAACTGGTGGGCAGGTTATATTAGCCACCTCTTCCCAGACCACTAAACTCTAACAGGAAAAGGAGACACGTATGTTCCCGGAACAGAGTCTCTTCTGTCAGCAGCATCAGGGTCCCTTCAAAAGGTCTATTTCATTAGCTTTCCACATATTTGTTGCATAAGTAAGACATCTGCTGGAAAGGCATGTTGCCTTCTGCTCTGTCCTGAGGAGTAAGCCTTTATGACTTGGGAACAAATCCTGACTCTCAGACTTGAGAGATATTTTGGAATAAGTCATAAAAATATTCCACCCCACGATTAACAATATATTCCTTGCTAATATTACTCCCAGATACATCCCATGCCTTTTCAATATACCAACCAATATTGAAAACACAGCTTGCAAATCTCAGACGATTTCTGCTACCTGAAGACAATTCCATTGATTTGACTACTCACTCTTTGTTTTCTAGCAATTGTCTGTGTAGGGAGGGTGGGGGAATGACTTTCTTCACATTTTCAGGATAAGTGCCTTGGGGACATTTTTGAATAGCAGTTTTCAGGCTCTCTAAAACCGATAACTGCCCTTTATGAAGAAATTAACTAGAGTTACCAAAGTCAAAGACCTTACTTCCAGGGCTTCCCTGGTGGCACAGTGGATGAGAATCTGCCTGCTAATGCAAGGGACACGGGTTTGAGCCCTGGTCTGGGAGGATCCCACATGCCGCGGAGCAACTGGGCCCGTGAGCCACAACTACTGAGTCTGCGCGTTTGGAGCCTGTGCTCTGCAACGAGAGAGGCCGCGATAGTGAGAGGCCCGCGCACCGCAATGAAGAGTGGCCCCCGCTTGCCACAACTAGAGAAAGCCCTCGCACAGAAACGAAGACCCAACACAGCAAAAATAAATAAATTAATAAACTCCTACCCCCAACATTTTCTAAAAAAAAAAAGACCTTAGTTCCAAATATCACCTTGCCATTGGAATGGCAGTGTCACATTTCCCTTTCCTGCATGCATGCTGGGTGTTAGACATGAGACCACAGAGAGAGCACAGTCAGAAACAAGGATGTATACCTATCCAAGCAACAAACAGCAGCCTGAGGAAATCAGAGGTGAGACAGATGTTCTCTCTTTTTTTTTAATAAATTTATTTATTTTATTTTTATATATTTTTGGCTGCGTTGGGTCTATGTTGCTGCACGTGGGCTTTCTCTAGCTGCCGCGAGCGGGGATTTTTCTTCGTTGCAGTGCTCGGGCTTCTCATTGTGGTGGCTTCTCTTGTTGAGGAGCATGGGCTCTAAGCACGCGGGCTTCAGTAGTTGTGGCTCATAGACTCTAGATTGCAGGCTCAGCGGCCATGGCTCATGGGCTTAGTTGCTCCATGGCATGTGGGAATCTTCCCAGACCAGGGCTCGAACCCATGCCCGCTGCATTGTCAGGCAGATTCTTAACCACTGCGCCACCCGGGAAGACCCTGCTGTTCTCTTGAGTTACTGAGTATTCCAGATGTCACAAAGATCCTTCTGTTAATTCAGTCTGGGCTTCACTTTTATTTACAAAAACCCCTTAAAGAAAAAAAAAAAGTATCCTTCATTTGGCTGTGATGATATAGGTCAAATATTGATATTACATTTGGGAAATATTCCCTTTAGTCCTTACAGGAAGTAGGAGAAGGTACCTGTGCCTTTCAGAAAAGGCACTTATTTTAAGGCTACAAAAGAATAAAATCACCAAAGAAATTTCTAGGATGAAAGATTCAGAATTAGTAATGCCCGATTCCTACATTTGGTTGTGTGCACTGACAGCCATCACTGATATAGGGAATATAGCTACAACAAAAGAGTTGGAGTGAAGAATAACTCAGCCTGAGATTTGCATTTCAGATGCCTGGAAAAGCAAATTCAAGAACTTTAGCATACTGGTAGCTACACAGAACTTAGTAAGTAGACCGTAGTTAGGCAATCAGGACTCTGCATAGAAGTAGTAATTGTACTTCAATATGCTCTGTAAGATGGAATAAGTCCTTGGCCAAGTAATAGTGTATGTAGAGAGGAAAAGGAAAGAGCTTACAAGAGAATCCCGGGTTGCAGTAAAAATCAACAATAAACAAAGGCCAAGGGGTTGGGGGTGGAAGGCAAAGGAGTAGAAAAAAGGAGAAAAAAAAGGTTCAGAGGAGAGAATGATGTCAAGCCAATCATGGGAAATGAAGATTTCAAGGAGGAAGAAATGATTCACCCAATTCACCTACTGCAGAATCTAATGTCAGCTAACAAGCAAAAGGGCCCTTTGGTGTAGGAATGAAAATGTAACAATGCACAGTGCTGAGCAATGCAAAATGCACTGTCTTTGGGGTCAGAAAGGTTTAGACTGAAAGTTAGGTTTGATAGTTTCTAGTTCCAGGACCAGCAACAAGTTATCCTTTTTCAAACCTGAAATTCTCACTCTATAAAATAGGGGTAATAGTCTCACCTTCTTTTCCAGGGGAAAGGTAAAGAGTAAATGCAAAGAACTTGAGAAGTATCATTTCACGGGTAAATTTCAGCTTTCCCTTTGAATGTTATCAAACATCTCACAAAGAAACATACCTGACTCGATAAGAAATTGGGTTGAACCTATAAGCTGCTTCTATTTCAACCTACAACCTCTGTGTCAAAAATGAGGTGGAGCTTGGATCCAGAATTGCTCAAATTCTGCCATCCATTTTCATTTCCCGTTCTCATTGCATGAAGCGTGAACACAAAATCTTTCAATTCAGGACTATGTGAGTCAACTACTTTTCAATTCCTAATTCTAGTCTTGATGAGCATGTGGAGAGGAATTTTCTCCCTCCTTTCCTTTCTCTGTCTTCCCTCCTCTGCCTCCCTTCCTTCCTTCTTTCCTTCCTTCTTTTTTATTTTCTTTCGGAGGAAGACACAATTAGTTGTTTTTTTTTAACTGAAAGATGTTATGCAAATTGAAAATAAAGCCTACATTTGGTTTTCCTCTGATTTCTAAGTTGGAGCTTTTAGTAAATCTTTTTTTTTTAATGGATCTTTAATGGAGTATAATTGCTTTACAATACTGTGTTAGTTTCTGTTGCACAACAAAGTAAATCAGTCATATACATACACATGCCCCCATATCCCCTCCCTCTTGAGACTCCCAACCATCCTCCCTATCCCACTCCTCTAGGTCATTGCAAAGCACCGAGCAGATCTCCCTGTGCTATGCGGCTGCTTCCCACCAGCCAACTATTTTACATTCGGTAGTGTATATATGTTGATGCTACTCTCACTTTGCCCCAGCTTCGCCCTCCCACCCCATGTCCTCGAGTCCATTTTCTATTTCTACCTCTTTATTCCTGCTCTGCAACTAGGTTCATCAGTACCATTTTTTTTTTTTTAGATTCCATATATATGCATTAGCATATGGTATTTGTTTTTCTCTTTCTGACTTAACTTCACGCTGTATGACACTCTAGGTCCATCCTATAGTCTATAAATAACTCAATTTCGTTTCTTTTTATGGCTGAGTAATATTCCATTGTATACATGTGCCACATCTTCTTTATCCATTCATCTGTCGATGGACATTTAGGTTGCTTCCATGTCCCGGCTATTGTAAATAGAGCCGCAATGAACATTGTGGTACATGACTATTTTTGAGTTATGGTTTTCTCAGGGTATATGCCCAGTAGTGGGATTGCTGGGTCGTGTGGTAGTTCTATTTTTAGTTTTTTAAGGAACCTCCATACTGTTCTCCATAGTGGTTGTATCAATTTACATTTCCACCATGGCCATTCTGACTGGTGTGAGGTGATACCTCATTGTAGTTTTGATTTGCATGTCTCTAATAATTAGTGATGTTGAGCATATTCATGTGCCTCTTGGCCATCTGTATGTCTTCCTTGGTGAAATGTCTATTTAGGTCTTCCACCCAATTTTTAACTGGATTATTTGTTTTTTTGATATTGAGCTCTATGAGCTGTTTGTAAATTTTGGAGATTAATCCTTTGTCAGTTGCTTCATTTGCAAATATTTTCTCCCATTCTGAGGGTTGTCTTTTCATCTTGTTTATTGTTTCCTTTGCTGTGCAAAAGCTTTTACGTTTAATTAAGTCCCATTTGCTTATTTTTGTCTTTTATTTCATTACTCTAGAGGGTGGGTTAAAAAAAGATCTTGCTGTGGTTTATGTCAAAGAGTGTTTTTCCTATGTTTTTCTCTAAGAGTTTTATAGTGTCTGGTCTTACATTTAAGTCTTTAATCAGTTTGGAGTTTATTTTGTGTATGGTGTTAGGGAGTGTTCTAATTTCATTCTTTTACACGGGCTGTCCAGTTTTTCCAGCACCACTTATTGAAGAGGCTGTCTTTTCTCCATCGTATGTTCTTGCCTCCTTTGTCGTAAATATGCAACTCCTTACAAAGAGAATAAAACACAAAACAGCAACAACAAAAACCAAGCTGGTATGACTCTACCTTTAAACAGAGGTACATTCAAAGAAATGGCAGTCTGACCAAAAATTATTCAAAACAAAATTTTTTTATTTGATCTAAGTCTATGGAGAAAACGCTGAGCAGGTACTGAATTTCTGTACAGATCGTAAAAGAGAAACAAACCTCTAAAAGTCCTTACTCCGTCTTTATTGCCAAGTCAGGACAGAGACAGAGGTAAGGCAAGTGAGGCACGAACCTTAGGTATAAAGTTTAAGTAGGCACTAAGAATCTCTATAACAAACATAAATTGTATTTATTTCAATGCACTATTGAAAAACCAAAGTTAATGCCAAAGAAAATCATGATGAACAAAATACTGAGATTTTACATAAGGATGGGATCCAGTCTTGCACAATTCACCTCCCTTGTGTCACCTCTAGTCCTCACTCTTCTGTTGCTCCAAACTTCTTCTCTCACACATATGCTGACAGCCTCTCCAAATTCTTATTCTTGGTGCACACTATGCTACAAATACACACACACACACATACACACACTTCTTTTAATTCCACTTGAGTTTGTTCTCTCATTCAGCCTCCTTTCTTTATCATATATTAGCTGTTTTTGGCATAATATCCATAAAATCCTCTTGGATTTCTCTAATTTTTTAACCCCCTTTATTAACTGTATTTGGCACAATAAAGGTGGGACCAATGACTGACCCAGGGAGAAAGACTCTTGTCTTTAGAGGAATTGTATCTAGGATTTATGATGAGAGAGATGTAAGATAGAGTAATAAATGATAATTATAAATGAACTTACATTCAAAAACACGTGTTCATTTTTTCAGCACTTTCACACATGGCATGTTGTGTGTTCCTTCTCTGTGACTGACATAAGGAGGGTATTATTACTACCCCTATTTTACAGATGAGAAAGCTGAGGCAAAGAGAGGTATATTTCCTTGTTCACCTATTTAAAGAGCATCTATGCTTAGCAGATAAGTTGTGTAACCTGATCCTTTACTCACTGTCTTTTATTTAGAATTCCATATTTGTAGAAAAAGTTAAGATTTTGATTCATAATTGGAGAATTATTAGTCATGTGAATGCTTCCTGTGTGTTGTGAGAAATTTGATAATGGAATAGACTAGGTGAATATGCTGCCATATCAGCAATTATTCTGACTCTGCCTAATAAAACAAAAGTATACAATAGGTTTGTGTCTGTTTCCAACCAGCTTTGACAACAATGATGGTACATGCTGTCAAAAAAAGAACAAAAAAAAGCACCATCCAAAAATAGTCTTCTTGCCTTTTGGGTTGATTTATCTGTCAAAATGATGAACCAATTGTGCAAGGAAAATCAGCATTTAGGGGGTATCTTTTTTACCTGTCACAGCAGTCTGTCCTGCCAAAGTGTAAGCTGATAAAAATGCCTGAAGTCTCTCCTTATCAGCCAACTATAGTCCTGATTTTAAAGAAGGAAAACTAAGTGCAGAGCAAGATGCTCAGGAAGTAATATAATGAAGTGAGTCCTGAAAATAAAGGAAGCAATAGCTTTTTAAATCTGTCTATATTACAATTTCTTTTAATTAAAAGAAAATAAGGGAAAATCAGAATGACAATGATTATTAATAACCCGTTTCTCATATATTCATCCATACTTGATACCAAACTCTATACCAATGTGCTCATATAAGAGTTCAACTGGCAGCCATTAAGGAAAAGGGTCATACCCCTCTGGAATGCACCAAAAAATGTATCAAATTATTTTCTAAAATAGCCCAAAGCAGCTCAAGTAGTTTCAGATTGCTTCAGGCATTCTTAAATTCTTAACTGACAAGTGTTACGGAATTTAGCTGTAATCATCTTTTCATTCAAGAAAAAGTTAATAATTGCAAAAAAATAGAAACTAGCTTCTCCATATTTGCACATTTTAAAATGGAGAACAAAGTGTACGATGCCCTTCAGATAATATTTATCTTTGACCAAAATTGCTAAATAATGTTGACTAGAGAAAACTAACAAAGCAGATTTCTTCAGACAGTTCTGACTCTAGAAGGCATAATCTTCTTTAACGACAGGAACTGGGAAATGAACTGCAACAATAATTGTATTTGGGTGAAAATTATCATACTTGTATACAGTTTTCTAAAAAATAGTCTCTGTTAACTCACTAAGAATCAAGCAGAATAGATTAATGTGGTTTATTGAACCTGAGTCATTTAATAACACTAGAACTCATACTAACATGTAGTAGATCCCATTATAGCTACATATTGCTGAAAATAATCTGGTGTATTTTCCATAGTCACTGACAGCCAAGGATCTGACTGTGTTCCATAAATGATTTGGGAACAACCTTGAAGGCAATAAAATGTGTCTTCTACCTCATACTCACTTAGGGTAAATAGGCTGTTAAAGATCTCACATCTCTTCCTATCCAAGAATATTCCAGGGAGATAATCATTCACATTCAGCATGAACTGCTGCTAATAGCAGAGAGCTTACTAGCCAGCTCTTCCATTGTCAGGGAACTGTTATCCTTCTTTTTTTTTCATTATTTTGAGCCAAAATCTGCTAACCTTATATGTTCTTCTCATTGTTCTTAAGTCTGTCTTATGAAACAGTTTTAAATAATTATGGGATTTTTCCAAATATCAGGTCATCAAAATCTGTAAGCTGCTATCACCACTGTTCCCTGTCTTCTAATGCAACCATTTAAATATCTCCAATTTCCTCAACTGTTGCACTTATAGCATACAAATTAGACATCTAAACTCCATGTCAAACTCCATATTTCATTTTTGTATGTTTTCAAGTTTGTGAAACACAGGGGTGATCATAGAAATTCAAACATATTTATATAAAAATAGAATTGATTTCAAAACTAATACAGTAGAACTGAGCTCCTGACAAGACATTCCTCCCCTCCTCCCTCTCTTTCCAAATTTAATATGGTGGAAATTATTTCTTCCTTCAAAATGTATTCAAATTCTGATCACCTCTTATTTTCCTCATTGCTATGACATGGGACATCATCATTCGCTGGATTATTGTAAATAACCTCTTCACTAGGCTGCCTGCAACTTCCCTTGTTATCAAAGATAAGCCCTGGAGTCCAGTACTGTATCCGGCATTTCTAACTCCAATATAGAGCTAAGTGCTCTTCAATATAAAGAACTATTCTTAATCTTAAGTTTATAAGCTTATCTTTCCTAGTTTTTAGTGTGGATATAAAAATGAATTAACTTCAAAGTTTGAAATTTCTATTTCATTCTTGTCAGTTAAAAATTTGAATTTTCAAAAATACATTTCCTTGGGCTCCCCTGGTGGCGCAGTGGTTGAGAGTCCGCCCGCTGATGCAGGGGTAACGGGTTCGTGCCCAGGTCCGGGAAGATCCCACATGCCGCGGAGCCGCTGGGCCCGTGAGCCATGGCCGCTGAACCTGCGCGTCCGGAGCCTGTGCTCTGCAACGGGAGAGGCCACAACAGTGAGAGGCCCGCGTACCGCAAAAAAAAAAAAGTTACTTATGAAATGTCCTCATGTGGATTGTTACTAAAAAGATGTACCCAAAAGCATGTTATAAGAATTTCAAAGAAAAATGAATCTGAGAACTTAGGTTTCAAATGAAGGCAAAGTAAAAAAAATCTATATGGACAACTGAAATACAAAAGAGAGAAAAGTAACTAAAAAGATACATCAACATGAAATGCTTATTGAAAAGGACAAATCAGGGCAAGAGCTAAAATGGTGTCCCAGATATCCACCCAGAGCTTCATTATGATAAAATAATTGTCAGATAGAATGAAGAGAACTACTGAATATTGGTATTTTGGAAAAGAAATGAACTTCACTATAGTAAAGAGTAATGTGATAATTTAAGTGAAAGACAAATTTAACAACAGTATATTATAATAATAAAATGTAGGAGCATTTTATAAAATTTTGATATAAGGCTAATGGGATTTCCATTGGTCTTAGAAGTGTTCTATGAAAAGAAAAACATCACTTTGAGTTGGAGTTCCCAGGAATCTGTGCTGAGCGCATGTCTTAGTCAGCTGAGGTGGCTATAACAAAATATTGTGAACTGGGTGTCTCAAGCAACAGATATTTACTTCTCACAGTTCCGGAGGCTGGGAAGTTCAAAATCAAGGTTCTGGCCTATTAGGCTCCTGATGAAGAGCCTCTTTCTGGGGATGTCCATCTTCTTGTTATGTCTTCACACGGAGAAGAGAGAGAGAGCTAGCTCTCTGGTTTATTGTTTCAAGGACACTAATCCCATCATGAGAACCCCACACTCATAAACTCATCTAAACCTGATTACCTCCAAAGGCACCATTTCCAAACACTATCACATTTGGAGTTAAGCCTTCAGTATATGAATTCTAGGGGGACACAAGCATTCAGTCCAAAACAGTTCATGATTCTTCTCTGTCCTTTCCTTCCAGTTAATTTTCAATCACTACTCTAGCCAATCCATAGCCAGTCATGTGCCAAAGACTCTAAAACTCACAACTCCAACTAAACACCCTTACTACTCTCCAGACCTGCATATCCAGTTTCTTTTTTAAGGATATGTCAGCACAGACTTCTCAAACCATGGTCAAACTTGAGGTCTTCATTCTTGTTTGCCTCTTCTCACTAAATAAGGCCTTTACTTATTTACCAAGTTGTTTAAACCAGTATATTGGCTGATAGCGTAAACCCTTCTGAATTCTTTACCCTGCCCATTCACTACATCTCTGTGTTCTGCTCGCTTTTATTTCAATATTTTTCTGAAATCAGTTCCTTCCTTTTCATGGCCTTTTTCACTATACCGGCTTAAGTTATCATCATTATAGCAGTATCTACCAAACTGGTTTTCCTACTTCTACTCCTGTAAAACACAAATTGATTTTAACACAGTAGCCACAAATATCCTTTGAAAATGAAAATATAATTGTGCCAGTTCTCTACTTAAAAACTTCTGAGTCAGTTTCCATTGCCTTCAGGCAAAATTCAGACTCTAAAACAGGATCATAAAGATGTACATTATCAGGCTCCTGTCTCATAATCCACAGACAGCTTTCTAACCATTCCTGTGAACTCAGAATTCACATTTGCTTCCTTAGTCCCCCAAATTTTCCAAGCAAGCATCTTTTCACCTCAAAACATTTACATGCATCATTCTATCTGCCTGGAAGATTGGACCTACTCTCCATAGGCCTAAATCTACATTTGTCCTTCAGGTCTCAGCCTAAAGTTCACTAACTCAAAGAAGAGTACATGGATGCTCCTATCCAAATTAAGTCTTCCTGGTGATTCTTTTCAAGAATGACCTTTTCAAGGTCATCTGTACTATTTCTTCATAGAATTTATTTTAATAACTGCTTGATCTTAATTTGCTTAATGCCTGTTTGTTTACTCTTTTTAACAAGATTATAAGTTTCATGAAGGCAAACATTTTCTTTTCTGCTTCATTCACCAGTGTATCCCTGAAACCTAAAAAAAAAAGTCTAGTACATAGAAGGCACTAAATATTTTTATTGAGCAAATGAATCTGATAAAATTTTTTTTAATTTACTACAAGTACTTAAAATCATTACTGAACAATATAAATTACCCAGCCTTCAAAATAATGTATATGGAGATGTAGAAACTTTCAATCTACCAAACTAAGAGTCTGTTGAAACATGAGGAAGAAATAACTAAATAAAGCAGTTTCTTCATTTCTTTGCTATAATCACACTATACATAATATGTGGGAGATAACCATCTAAGTATTTTGATGGTTAATCAGTGTTTCTTTTACTACTCAAGTCATTAACAGAGATGTATGAGAAGGATATGTGTGGAGTGTACGTAAAAGGAAAGTGAGAGAAAAATTTAACATTAGAAATATATTTAGAAAAAAAAATAGCATGGCATTAATTACCTGAAACAACTTAAATGTGTATTAATTAATACATTTCTTTGAGTAATTCAGAGCATTATCTGTAAATCTCCTTTCCAGACCTATGAAGTGCTTGCTAACCTTTGCCTGCAGGCGCTGCTGTGTAACTGAACATGCGGTGGTAATAGGTTCATTTGCTCCACTGATTGCAAGACTTTCTCCATGGGCCTGATTTTACCACAACTGACATGTGCATAATTCCACCAGAAGCCAGTGGTAGTTTTGCATGATTAAAGGTGGCAGAATCAGGACCATACATACATTTCCATGCAATGTGCTTGAGAAAATAGCATACAATACATTATGTAAACATATTTAGAATGAATAAACACACTCAGGTAAATTTCAAACATCAAGCTCCTGGCAGCACTCCAATTTGCATACCTAACTCCTTTTTAAACAGGGCTTAATTTTGCCCTCCATATTATTAGATCATAGTAGCCTTTGAACTCCAAAATACATAACTTGCACTGTACAGATGATGCTAATTATCATTTATAAAATCCAACTGCACTCCCTTTTAGCTTTAGACTTCCTTCTGTCGTTGTAAGAGAGAAGGGCACAGCAGGGTCTATGACTGGGGGAGAACTTTTATGCATATTCCAACTCAATTCATGTGTTATCAAGAAAAGGACTGAGACTTGAATTATTTGCCTGTGCTTCCAGCCATATACAAATGCAGAACTTCTAACCACAAGATGCATATTATACCCACTGAATGGCATAAACCTGCCATTGCTTGTAGTTTATGTACCCTAGAGTTCAAACAAGCAGTGTTGTACCAGTTTTATATTTTGTTTTCTATTTTTATTGAGCATTCCCTTCCATAATCTCTGTTAGTTTCTGCCAAAAGCCATACAAATATATAACATATAATCTAAGTAAAAATACCAGGGCTTGCTTTGAAAGCAAAGCTTCAGAATAAGAATCCCAGTTTCCTTCCAAATGATGATGAGCCTGGAGCAGACAAGGCAGAGATTCATTTGTTTCCTTGGATAAGACCTGTTTTAAAAAGATGTTACTTGTGTAAGAGCTGTTAAGACTACAGTAGACCCTTGAAGAATGGGGGGGTTAGCAATGTTGACCCCTCTTTCAAATGAAAATCCTCAAACTGCTATCTCTGCTTCAAACCCAAATGAATTGACAAATGACTCACCCAAGGGCAGGACACTGAAACAGTTTACATAGCACCAAGACTCAAACCCCAGTTCTATTACTCCATACACTGTGTACTCTAATTGAACAAAAACTTTCTCCCATACTTAGTTACTTTAAAGATATGTAAAACGAAAACACAAGTACTATATTTATTGAAAAGTATTCATGTGTAACTGGATCTGTGCAGTTCAAACCTGTGTTGTTCAAGGGTCAAATGTACTTTAAAAATGAATGAAGCATAGTAGAGTATGCCACCCCAAAATATTCCACTTTGACATAACAATTGTTTTCAGCTGAAGGTAATTAAGAAGCAACAAAGGCAGGAAAAGCTCTATTTTCTTCTTCTTCTGCCTAAAGGCAAGATATAAATTCTCCTTTTACTGGAGACAGGCACTTATCCCATTTACATTAAAAACCTTACTCTTGTAAATAGAGCTGCAATGAACATTTTGGTACATGACTCTTTTTGAATTTTGGTTTTCTCAGGGTATATGCCCAGTAGTGGGATTGCTGGGTCATATGGTAGTTCTATTTGTAGTTTTTTAAGGAACCTCCATACTGTTCTCCATAGTGGCTGAACCAATTCACATTCCCACCAGCAGTGCAAGAGTGTTCCCTTTTCTCCACACCCTCTCCAGCATTTATTGTTTCTAGCTTTTTGATGATGGCCATTCTGACTGGTGTGAGATGATATCTCATTGTAGTTTTGATTTGCATTTCTCTAATGATTAATGATGTTGAGCATTCTTTCATGTGTTTGTTGGCAGTCTGTATATCTTCTTTGGAGAAATGTCTATTTAGGTCTTCTGCCCATTTTTGGATTGGGTTGTTTGTTTTTTTGTTATTGAGCTGCATGAGCTTCTTGTAAATTTTGGAGATTAATCCTTTGCCAGTTGCTTCATTTGCAAATATTTTCTCCCATTCTGAGGGTTGTCTTTTGGTCTTGTTTATGGTTTCCTTTGCTGTGCAAAAGCTTTGAAGTTTCATTAGGTCCCATTTGTTTATTTTTGTTTTTATTTCCATTTCTCTAGGAGGTGGGTCAGAAAGGATCTTGCTGTGATTTATGTCATGGAGTGTTCTGCCTATGTTTTCCTCTAAGAGTTTGATAGTTTCTGGCCTTACATTTAGGTCTTTAATCCATTTTGAGCTTATTTTTGTGTATGGTGTTAGGGAGTGATCTAATCTCATACTTTTACATGTATCTGTCCAGTTTTCCAACCTAAGTGCCCATCATCGGATGAATGGATAAAGAAGATGTGGCAAATATATACAATGGAATATTACTCAGCCATAAAAAGAAACGAAATTGAGCTATTTGTAATGAGGTGGATAGACCTAGAGTCTGTCATACAGAGTGAAGTAAGTCAGAAAGAGAAAGACAAATACCGTATGCTAACACATATATATGGAATTTAAGAAAAAAAAAATGTCATGAAGGACCTAGGCGTAAGACAGGAATAAAGACACAGACCTACTGGAGAACAGACTTGAGGATATGGGGAGGGGGAAGGGTGAGCTGTGACAGGGCGAGAGAGAGTCATGGACATATATACACTAACAAACGTAAGGTAGATAGCTAGTGGGAAGCAGCCGCATGGCACAGGGATATCGGCTCTGTGCTTTGTGACCGCCTGGAGGGGTGGGATAGGGAGGGTGGGAGGGAGGGAGACCCAAGAGGGAAGAGATATGGGAACATATGTATATGTATAACTGATGCACTTTGTTATAAAGCAGAAACTAACACACCATTGTAAAGCAATTATACCCCAATAAAGATGTTAAAAAAAAAAAAACACCTTACTCTTAGTTTCCTCCCATATATTTACCTTCCCACACTTTGCCATGCTTAGAAGCCTAAAACTGCTTTCCTTTGTTCTGCCATTATTCTATAGATATATTATTTTTTGTAGAAGATACTGTAAAAGCCAGAGTCCTAAGCCATCACTTTGAGTTAATCTTGTTTTTAGGTTTCTCTCATGTGATGCCTACTCCATGTATTAAAAAATTATTTGTTTTCCTCTTGTTAATCTTTTTGTTAAAAGGTCCCAGCTGCAAACCTACAATGGTTAGAGGTAAAGTTTGCATCCTCTACACTGAGTGCTTCTTACAAATTCTCTTTTCTCATTCTTATTCTCAGAAAAAAACTACATTTTTCATTTGTGAATCTTTAAAATATGGATATTTCCTCTAAAATCCAGGTACGTCTTTAAAAAATAAATTAGTGATGTAAATATTGCAAACAATTATAAAAGAAATAATTATTATAATTCACTTCAGTTTAAGTCAAAGTCATTTATTCACTTACTCATTCACTCATAATTACTTGGACCTAACACTCCACCAGTTTCTGGGGACATGTTTTTTAACTAAATATATATAGGCCCAGTTTCACAAAGTTTACAATCTAAGAGGGATACAAGCAAGATACAGTTAACATACGTTATGGCAGTTCTATGATGGAATGATATCCAAAATTCAAATGCTAGTACCAACATTGTTTAAGATTTCACTGATTACAGATGGCTGAGTCTCCAGGCATCCCCCCTAAGGAGCAAAGACCTACAGATGTCTCCAAACCCATCTATCTGCCGGATTAACAGTCAATGCTGCTAGAGCCAAAAACTTGCCCAATTTGAATTTTTAACAAGCACATTTTTGAGATATAATAAAATGACTATTGTTTTAAGTCTTTATTTTAGAATAATTTCTGACTCACTAATAGATAACTAGTATAACATATTTTACCTGGAAGTGTAATGCTGTTTTAACTAAAATTAAACTATAAATTTCTGGCTTTGGGACTACATGGCAAGCAGAAGCTAGAAGAGCCTAGAAGACCCCTGTTGTAAAAGCTGCAAGGCCTCAGGAAATTCTTGAGGAGAGTTGAAAGACAGTGAGGGAACTGTTATTGGAGGCTAGAGAAATGGGCAGGATGCTTGGTAACACAGTTGTCTGTAATCACATGTAAAAGAAAATATAGCTAATGGCCTGTTGGACTGGGCTGAGATTTCCATGTTGAAAATGCTAAATAGTTATCAGAGGTATGGTCAGAGTAAGATGTGCCCCAAAAGTAAAGATTCAGTTTCAAGCAGATTTTAGAAAAAATATAAAGGAGCCAGTGATTACTGCAATCTAATTAAAACCATTTCTTAAAAAAAAACCAAAAAAAAACCATTTCTTATGACCAGTTTCTACCTCAAAAAGCTCCTCAAGTAAAAAAAATGTCTTCAAGGTAGAGGTGAAATCCAAAATACTTCCTAAAACTTAGACTGAAGGTTAAGATCTTAACACTGACAACTGAAGAAACTTTACTGAGATTTCAAACAGATTTAAGGGCAGGCCTAAATGGGCCTCTAAGAATCTTAAATGTGTTGTTTGCATTGTAAACTGACTCTCAGCACAAAGAAATAGAATTGTCTAGACTGAGGTGAAATATTAGTGTGACTTTTGTCTAATGAATTATTTCAGTTCACAGAAATGCCACGAAGTGTTTAAGTAAATTTTACCACTTTGCATGAAAACGACAGAGACAGTATAGTGTACTATAAAAAGTTTAGAAAGGGGCTTTTGTATCTTCAAATTTCTATAAATAGGATGCCGGCTGAGAAAGCTACTCAGCTTTAAACCCAAGTCAGAGGGTAGAATCAAGAGCCCGAAGAGTGAAGTAAAGACCCACAAAGAGTATTTTCCAGGCTGTAGAACTTGACCCTATTCAAGAAACTGGCAACATGGGCCAGGAGATTGCAAAATTACTATGAACCATTAACGATTCTACATGTTTTTTTCTTTCTTTAAATGGAAATCTCTATTATAGTTACTCTATGCATGACTCATCATTGTGTATTATATGTATCAGGGCTGAGGGGGGAGATGATACATCTCTGTAGTTTGTAGGTCTCAGTTCAAGAGAAACTGTATTCAAAGAAGTGAACCTAAGAAAACACATAGAAGGGTTCTAGCACACACCCAGAAATGTTACAGATAACACCATCCTAGAATTTGTGTCAATGCTGTATTGAATTTGTGACTTAAGAGAAAGTATATATACTATACTTTCTCAGTAAAACAAGTTAAAAGCTTCAAAAGTAAAATTTACTTTTTGATTTATTACAATAAATTGACCAAGTTGAAGGGTACTTAAAGGATTGAAACTGAGGAGGTTCATCTGTACCTAAAACTGATTTAGAGGACAAGATCCTCAACTTCAAACCAATGATGTAATGAAATGAGGCTCTGGGGGTCATTGGAGGTAACTGAGTTTCTTTTGTGTGTGGGAGGGATATAAATAATATATAACCAGTGAGAAGACTCTAGTATATTAAAATGGCCACAATATTTTTGCTACTTCTCCCATTGAGAGATAGACTTTAATTTTTCTTAGAACACTAACTCAAAGTTAAAAGCTACTGTGTAAGCAGCCCAGCTACCCTGAGACCATCTTGATGAAGAGGTCATGTGTAGCCACTCCAAACAATAATCCAAGGTGAGTTTAGCCTTCCAGCTGGCTCTACCAAGGCACTCAAGATGTGAACAGAGCCAATTTGGATCTTCTATTGCTAGTCCATCAGCCCTGAATACCAGTAAGTGACTTCAGTGGATGTCACATGGAGTGAGAGAATGGCCAAGTGACCCCTGTCCAAATTTCTGATCAAACAAAACAAAAAAAACCCAAAACAAGAACAAACAAAAACCATGAGATGTAATAAAATGCTTTAAGACACTAAATATTAGGCTAATTTGTTAAGAAAAATTAGATAATCAGAACACAAGTGTTGGGTTACATGAAGATAGCCATTTGAAAAATATACAAGATAGTGTTTGAACGTTACTTCTCAGTCTGTATTATCTTTGGGCTGGTTTCTTTTATTTTATATATTTTTGAAATCCTAAATTATTTAAAGATACTGATTGAAGTATGCAGAATATTAAAGTTCTTTTCATAGAATGGAAAAAATGTACGAACAATATTATCAGTTGATGTCTAAGAACATTTACAAAAAAAATATGCAATATACTGCTTTGGCTCACCTATTACTATACACTTTAATAACCATTTAGAGGGGTGTTTTGAGATACATTAAGCAAATAATGATGAGTATCTTAAACTCTACTTTTATATTTTTTATTAGGTAAACCATATGTCTCATTTTCAATTGCATTTTCTTTTCCTTTTCAGTGATTGTTTAATTTATAATACTTATTAAAGGGTGGATCAAGAAATTCTCCCTATCTGAACTTATAAAAAAGTAGATAAACTATTGTCTATCCCTTCATAAGCCTATTGTTATCACCTTAGTAACATTCAATACCTAATAGTCTAAAGTCACATTAATAATTTTATAACCTATATTTTGGATATATAATACTTGAAGTGTAATGGATAAAGCTCACTAATCACAATAAAAATACATGTCTCATTATAAGAATTTTATTACAAAGGTCACTTCTCAAATAATAATATGAATTTAATAGATTTTTCAGAAAGATGGAAGTAATCAGTAAAATGTGAAAGTAAATAAGGTAGTGAGGAGTATTTGAAGTAAAAGTTTAGTAGTGTTACTCTCCCAAGTTTGTAACTGTCTGTTCTACTACCATGCCACACAATGCTGTCTCTGAATTTAACAAAAATGTTATGGTTTTCAAAATATAATTGATATGATTCTATATATGGTCTTAATAACATATTGATATAGTTTCTGATTGGTAACTAAGCAGATTTTAATACTATGTAGATTAAAAAAGAAGAAAAGAGAAAGCTCTTCTACAAAGAGCAGATTAAAATCAGTGCTTCTAATTATTTTTATAGAAAGTATTTCCATGTAGATGTCACCAAGTTCACTTGTATTTTATTGATCCACAAAATGTTCGTAATATTATAGATATTTATTAAGTGTGCATGTGATAATTATGAGCATTAATATGATAAAATTTAATATGAATTCTATATATTATATAACATACTATATAGATATTATTTTATATCTTTACTGTGAGTAATTTTCAGTTTTCACCTTAAGAGTATGTTAATATTTATACATGGAAGAATTTTGGCATCAAAAATCAAAGCCTAGGGACTTCCCTGGTGGCGCAGTGTTAAGAATCTGCCTGCTAATGCAGGGGACACGGGTTTGAGCCCTGGTCCGGGAAGATCCCACATGCCGCAGAGCAACTAAGCCCACGTGCCACAACTACTGAGCCAGCACTCTAGAGCCCGCGAGCCACAACTACTGAGCCTGCATGCCACAACTACTGAAGCCCTCACACCTAGAGCCGGTGCTCTGCAACGAGAAGCCACCTCAATGAGAAGCCCACGCACTGCAACAAAGAGTAGCCCCCACTCGCCACAACTAGAGAAAGCCCACACACAGCAACAAAGACTCAACGCAGCCAAAAATAAATAAATAAATTTATTTTTAAAAAATCAAAGTCTATTAGCTATATTTGAATATTTCAAGAATAAATAGAATGCCCTAAATCAATAGGTATCAATGGAAGCAATATGTTTATAAGCAAGAAAAAAAAATCCATTTCTTTTAAAATAAGATATGTAAGCATATTTATTGTTCAACACCCCTTGAATTACTCTTTAAGGGGTAGAGCATATGTTTTTACCCTAATACTTTAATCCTTTCTTGCCAAATGACTCAAAATCTTTTTACATATTTTTGAGCCAGGGTAGAGGAAGAATTCTGTGGTAAAGTAATTAAGCAATGAAAACTAGTTATGTAAGAATGAGACTCATGAATTTCTTTTCAAAAATGTGTGGCTTCCCCATACACTCCTCACTGTTTTTCAAGAAAATCACCAGTGACTACAGAACATATTTTATCTATTGGACCAAGAAAACTAACAATTTGTGAGCACTGTACATTCCACAATCTACATTCCATTTTATTCAATCCTCACAATTTCCCAGTAAGATTGTTATTATAATCCTTATATTGCTGATAAGGAAACAGAGGCTCAGAAAGTTCAGATAATTAGCCTAAAAGTAAACAGAGCCATCATTCAACTTGAAAGAAGGTATGCGAATAAAAAATATCAATCTCTACCACTGTATCCATTTACCTTATACCAGTTCTTCCAATCTGTGTGAGCTTCAGTCACAGCATATAATATTCATAGACCTGGTGTTTAAATTTACAAAAAGTGACACCACAGCTAAAATAAATATTTTTTAAAGTCAAAACCAACTTATTTGTGTTAAATATTATACATTTTCATTTTTATTTTTCTGGATCCAATGCTGGGATTTCCATCACTCATTCTCCAAAATGTACCCTTTTATTTCCAATATTTTATGGGTTGGGGGCTAAAGTCTCTTTCTAATGAGAAGGGCTCAGGGGTCTCCATGGTATCTACATAGTTTTGTTGATAATATACTATGCCCTTCTTAGAGCAAACAGAAAATTCTGGGGTACGGTGAGGATGGGGCTCTTTAGAGCCTGATTTCCTTTACCTATTATCAGTCTATATTATATAGTCACCAAGATTAACAAATTTATTACAATTCCTTGTGTTAAATCAATACTGGTGTTGACTTCAAATTTGAAAAAAATATAAGTGATTAATTGGGTTGGCATGAAAAAGTTAACCTAGTTGAGTATATAACCAAAAAAAGGACTGAAGTACAGTTCTGCTTGGAATGACAGAGTCCATGGTCTTCAGTTAAGCTTGTAGCTACCAGTTCTGAGACCACCTGTCTGAAATGCTGTCTCTATCCTGGCTGGAGGGAAAATATAATCAGACATCTCAGGAGGAGCTGTGAACTTCTGAGACAAGTTCCTATTCCCCTCCCATTTGGCCATCCTAAAATGCTGGTGAGATGCTTTACTTCCATTTTCTCTTCTATATTGAGGGGCCATGGGTGTTGGCAATGAAATAAATAATATGAAAAGCATCTGCTTTCTTTCTCATGTCAAGTAAAACAGAACCTGAGAGGACACTGTAACCAGGTCACACAGCTGATGATTTAGTGACAGTCCTCGGCATCGTTAATACACTCGGTCTGGCAAAGCATTGTTCCATACCCTTAAGTAATACTACAGATGTGTGGGTGAATAAGATCTACCTTTATGTGCAGAACTCTGAAATAACTAGGTAAAACAAACTGAAGATGTTTGAAAGATTATGCCATTTAAAAAAATCTTTTCCATATTTTTGACTATGTGATAATGCCAAGGCAGCTAAAGCTAATGACCATATTTACTGCAGCACCCATGTCAAGATTTGGGGGCAAAATATGTGTCTTTCAGTTGGATGCAAATCTGGGGTAGTTTATTTTGGGCAGGAAAAACGTTCACCAGAATAATTTATAATCATTAGTTCAAAAGAGATATCCCAGTCGGCAGTTTAAGTGAAAGAAGTGCTTGAACTCTATCATTGAGGATTTTATTGTCAAGTTAAATATGCAGATTCTAATCATTAAATGCAATAATTGTAAATAGACCTACACAAATACTTGTCTCTTTTTTATGTATTTTTTTCAAACATTTTGGTACAGTTTTATTTCTTCTTCTTTTTCCCATAAAAAAATGAACCTCTTGGGAGTTAACAAGGTTAATACTGGTAAGGTGAGATGGAGGTAAGACATAGAAAAGGTTTGAGCATCAAGAGACTTCAGACAAAATCTATTTTTGTTCTTTCATTCAACTGGTGAATAAACTGAGATCCACAGGAACTAAATTCCTTTTTGAGTTCAAAAAGCTGGATTCATTATTTTATTACAAAACAAAAGGAAAAAAACAAGCAAGGGATGCAATAGAAAAACTATAAACAAAACAAAATAAAAAACAAACAAGAATGTGCCTCTTTTCTGATTCTCTCCATGAAAATTACTTCACTAGTTCCAAGTATTGTCTCTTTCCTCACTCCATATTTCTAAAATAGTTCATTTAGCCTTCACGTATATAATTACACATTGTTTCAATAATTCTAGCATTGTGAATCTTTTTCTCATTAGTTCATGTAACATATATTCATTGAGTACATGCTATGTGTGCTGTGCTGGGAAGATTGTCCCTGAAAGGACTAAATTCTATTATGAACCATATACATTTAAATATATTAATATGGGCTCCCCTGGTGGCGCAGTGGTTGAGAATCTGCCTGCCAATGCAGGGGACGTGGGTTCGTGCCCCAGTCCGGGAAGATCCCACATGCCACAGAGCGGCTGGGCCTGTGAGTCATGGCCGCTGAGCCTGCGCGTCTGGAGCCTGTGCTCCACAACTGGAGAGGCCACAACAGTGAGAGGCCCGCGAACCCAAAAAACAAACAAAAAACCCCACAAATATATATTAATAACAGTGAAAAGGATAAGTACACAATAAGATCCATGCAAAGTATGCTATGAGAATGCTGACTTCAGTAAAGTTAATAAATATCTGAGTGCCTCTTTTCTTTTAGGTACCATGCTTCTACCTAGAGATCACATAAATAAATAAATAAATCGGACATGCTATGTGGCATGTAGCATAGAAATAGATATGTCAACAAAACATACCAGGGCAATATTATGCATTCATTTATAGCAGTAGGAAAAGAGCCACCTCCAGATGCATTTACGGACTGTGCATCTGAAGGAATAATACCAGACCGAACTCTTCAAACATGAGAAGTTGGCTGATAAAAAATGGAAAAAAAAAAAAAGGTCTCCAGGCAGAGGCAAAGATAGAGAGGTGTGAAATGGTATAGTGTAGTCAGGAAACTCTGGAGCAGTTTTGTACCTGTAGAATGTGAAGTGCAAAAAAGAAAAGAGGCTGAATATGAGGTGGGGATGAAGTCTTTGAGGTCATAACACTTTCTGTTATGGAGCCTAAGTAATTTTAGACTTTAAACTGAAGGGAGTAGAATGATACGGATACTTTTTTAATGTAGAGAATGCATTTCTTTAGAAAGAACAAGAAGAGTGGATTGATGTGTAATCGTGGCAAAGAGAAAGCTGAGAGACTAGATCAGTGAGAAGAATATGCCTGAAGGAGACGTGTTTAGGAAAATGATGGTTTCTAGAACATATTTGGGATAGGCCATCAGCAGTATATCGTTTATTGGATGTAGTGGTTAAGAGATAGAGAAGAACTAAAAAGATAAAACAAATGGTTTGAAGGGAAAAATTAAGTTAATCATTGTTTTTTACATTATGTATATAATATTTATTGTGCTAGTCTCTGACATATAAATATTAATAAGAAACGGACAGGGAATTATTCCAGATTTTTAAAAAATAAATTTGTTTATTTATTTTTGGCTGCGTTGGGTCTTTGTTGCTGTGTGCGGTCTATCTTTAGCTGCGGCGAGTGGGGGCTACTCTTCGTTGCGGTGTGCGGGCTTCTCATTGCAGTGGCTTCTCTTGTTGTGGAGCATGGGCTCTAGGTGCGCAGGCTTCGGTAGTTGTGGCGCATGGGCTTAGTTGCTCCGCGGCATGTGGGATCTTCCCTGACCAGGGCTTGAGCCCATGTCCCCTGCCTTGGCAGGCGGATTCTTAACCACTGCACCACCAGGGAAGCCCATATTCCAGATATTTTTTGAAAACTATATAAAATAACAGAATATAGATCTAATTCTTAGGTATTTTATAGGGTATTTTATTAGCTTTCATTCTCTGAGAAAAGCTAAGATAAGCCAGAAAAGACAGCTTTTCTCAGTACCAAGATATGGCTCTTCCACTATAACGTTACTTAATTTATCCTGATTTTGAATGATCTTATCTACAAAGGAGACAGAAAATCCTTTAGAGTAAAAAGAGTCTGAGTGTGTTTATGGTCAGAGACTGCTCAGATTAATCAAGTTGTCAAACTCCCAGAACCATTATACTGATCAAGATGTTGGAGATACCTAGTAGAAAAATAGAACGTGTATCTTTTTTTCTACGGTAGGTATTAGAGAGTTGAAATGACTGTATTATATCTCAGCTGTAGTGAATCCTTCCTACGCTATACTTGTAGAATACCTGAATAATTATGACAAAGAAAGGTAAGATTTTTACCCAAACAGTTAGGATGATTTTCATACATTAAAAAAAATTATTTACAGAGCCTTGAGTTTTGAAAATATCTGGAAAATTGCACCACGTCAAAACAGGGATCAGTTGGCTTAGCAGGTAAGTGTTAAACAAACCCACAGAAACATATGAATGTAGAATTTCATACTGAAGGGCCACATGGTTAGGATCCAGAACTCCAGAGTCTGTACTAACATTGCTAATTATACTTGTGGGACCTTGAATTCATCATTTCCTTTCTAAGACCTTTAGTACCATATTTCAAAAATGAGGTTTATAATTACGGAGGTGAAATAGGTGCTGTTGACAACCAAAGAAAGTAAAAATAAGCCTCGTTGAATACCAGGCCGATATTCCCAACAGAACACAAGCAAGGCTCAGAACAGAGTATAGACAAGGCTCTCCAGATGCCACAGAAATGGTTAAATATGCCCCTCTTCTGACTAACAACTCTAGCTCCACTTTAATCCCTTTGCCTTCTGAATAAGCACTAAGATAAACCATCATAATTTGCTCCCCCTTCTTACAGTGTCCAATCTGGAACTGGCTCTTGCTTCCCTATTCCCTGCTCAGAATCAGCCAGCACAAACCCAAACCCTTTTCATGACACTATCAAGGCTACTCTGAGTACCTCCTCCCATGCTACAAGTTAAATAAGACTAAGTTTATTTGACTATGAAAAACATCATGTAGATAACTTTTATACCGTATGATTAGGTCTTGTAGAAAGATCACATCCAAGTGTGCAACCAGAGAAAGCTTCATAGGGTTGCAGTTATTTTAAACTGACATAAATAAGAGAATGTCAATGTATAAATGAAAGGCTGGAGATATAAGCTGATTCCGGGTTGAGAACAAACAGAAGAAAAGGCCCAAAGATGAAAAAAGCTCAGTTTTTAGGTTTAGCCAGTATGCATCATTTTATAACTATGGGCACAAAATAAATCCATATTTCTTTCATTTTCTCAATTATCAATTACTCACTGGAGTAACTACCTATTGTTAAGAAACAGTCAAGTGTCTTTCTCTTGAAACCTCCCAGTCTAAAATTGCCCAAGAATTGGCTTATCCAGCCTGACAGAATTCGTTTTTTTTAATGCCCCAAAGCCAGAGATAATTACTTCCAGAGCATTCCATAGTCTGTTTATTTACCACCACCATGCTGTCACTGTTAAATTCTGTACCTGTACCTAGAGAAAGAGATGTGATGAGCATCTTATGTTTAGATTCCTGTGCAGGCACAGCAGTTCTTCACAAAAATAAATTGCTAAGTTTGGCTAAAGGTGCTTCCCTCTTTAGATTTCAAAGTTTACACCATTATTGTCAGCACTTATTCTTCAAAGAACAACCACAGTGTGTAACTGAGCAGTTAACGATTAGGACAATAAAGCCACAGGCTCAGTGTCTGATGCACATTCCTGCGTTGTTTTACAGATACTATAACTGCCAACAGAGGAAAGAAAGCTAACTGCATGATGACCAGACTGTAGCCATGACATAAGTTTCTCCAACTTGAGCAGTACTGAACTTATGGCTAGCACAATCCCAAAAACTGGTCTCAAGAGAATGGGATTAACATTCTTGATCATAATAATCTATATCTTTGTGGGTATCAAAATAATTGTAGCTTGCTCTGCCCGTGTATGTAAATGGGCAACCACAACTGTCAGCAAAGAGATGCTACAGACTCACGTCTACATCTTCAACTCTGAGAATACGGCACCTATGTCATCATGAAGAAGTTACAGAAGATAGATCTTTCTAATCCCATAGAAATGGAATGCTGTTCTGACAAGTGAGGAGTTGCAAGCAGCTCTTTACAGGAAACCACCCTCAGCAGGAAGCCCCTTTTCTTGTCATTTTAGCAAAGCTATATTGCAACCAACTTTTAAAGAAGGCCCTCCCATGCTCTGCTCACCTCTGGTCCAATCACACCTTTCAAACCTTTTAATCACACAATACCTTGTCCAACTTGCCAGTTTTTTTCTTAGATCAAAGAAATAGAAATAAAGAATAAGGAATCAACAGATGACCAGATCTCTTCTCTAGCTTCCCTTTAGTAATCTCCCGAGCAAACTGTGTGGCCAAACTGTGTGAACAAGATAACATATAGAGGAAAATCACAAGGAGTGGACAAGCCTGCACACGGTGGGGGGATGGTGACGACCCTGACCCCCCATCTCAATGATTAACTGAGGTTACTTCTCTGCTTCCCTTTAAAACTTTCATGGCTGAGCAGAATCTTTGGAGATGGTTTTGGGGGGTCTGAGTCCATCATTTCCCCAGATTTCCAGCATTCTGACTAAAGGTAACTTTTCGTTCTGCTGACATCTGTGAGTATGGATTTTCTAAGTGGCGGGCGGTGAGACCCGATTTATTTGGTAACAAGTGTGGCGGAAATATAATTAAAAACAAAATCTCCCAATCTATAACACCTTTCCATAAAGGTAGAAGAGGAAGAAAACAGTTTTATTATTGAATAAGCATTAAATCAGAATGAGATATGCATCACAGGCAATCCGCTATGAGATTGCAAAGACTGAAAGAAATCTCACTGAGGTAGGAGGTAGATGGACCCCAGGCTGAGCAGCTGGATCTTGTCTTCTGCTGGCACTTCAAGTTAAAGATAAAGGCAGGAGCAAAGAGGAGCTGAACTCAGCTTGAGTAAAAAGATAAGACTGAAATCACCAGGTGGCGTTTCGGGGGCTCCGAGGAGCTCCGGTCCTTTATGTTTCAGTACAGAAAGAATTCGGTGAGAGGCAAAGTGATAGATAAGAAATAGTTTATTAGAATAGGATGCTTGTGAGGCTTACAAGTGGGCAGGTGAGTGTTGCGCTGCCCCAAGTGCTTAGTGGTTACATTTTTATAATCAAAGGAAGAGAGGGGAAGGGGAGAAGACCACCTTCTTTTTCATGCTTTGAGTCTTCCATCATTAACTTCTCCTACATGTTGGGCGGGGGAGTTTTTGACCCTATATGGTGCATCCAGGACCATCATGGCACTAGGGAAAAATTATTTCAGGTCTCAGTACAATGAGGGCCTTTCGCTTTGAAACATCACCTTTCCATAAATTGTTCTTTTTGTGTGCAGACAGCATGTCCTAGGGGTCATTACCTTGTTGACATCACTGGGAAGGTTGCAGGCCTTATTTTCCACTATTGTTTTATTGTTTTGGGGCATGTCTCATGCTTCTGTTGCATGGTTTTGTTGTTAAGCAAGCCAATCTGGCTTTGACGCTAAGTGACTTGCTTTATGAGTCAAGCAAGCCCACATTGTTTCAGAATTTTTCCATTTCTTTCTTGAATGATCATTAACTTACTGTGGTCTCCCAAAGTCCCCTAAAGTTCCCTCTCTATCTATAATCCCCCAGTGGGATTTCTGAGCTAACTATTGATTATCCTACTCTAACCCTATCAAGATGACCACATTTTTCACTCTTGAGGTCAAGGAGACCTTCCCAACTAAACATGCACAAAAAGGCTCCTCAGGGGTCAAAAAAGGGAGGGGACTCCAGCCCATAATATGTCCTGCCAACCTCCCAGAGACCTTCATGCTGGAATCCATCTTGACTAAAATATGCATGGGCACATTGGGGAGGTCTGTGAGTCAGACCAAATATGGGCATGCAGTAAGATGAAGCAAGATGATTGGGCAGAGGGAACCCAGAAAATTGCCCCTATATGAACAATTTAAGCCACCCCAACAGTGTGCAACTCTCTCTGAGCCTGCCTGTGTCTTTCTGCACTTATTTTTCTTCTAAAAACAATTTACCTGCTTCACTACTTTCTGTCTCTTTGCTGAATTCCTTCTTCAAAGAAGACAAGGATTGAGGTCCTGCATCAAGCTCACTGGCCCTTGTAGTCTAGTGGTTAGCATTTGGCATGCTCACCTCCATGGCCCAGGTTCCATTCCAAGTCAGGGAACTAAGATCCCCCTTCAAGCTGCCGCACCCCATGGCCCCCTGAGATCACCACCCTTTATAGGGCCAAGCAGATGCAGCTCATTACATACATGTTCTCAAGAAAAATACTAATTAGCCCGAAGAGGATTTAACAGAACAATTCTTCATGCATAGTTTATCCTACATTTACGTGATAACTGGAGTGACCATATGTGTTAGCTAACTGGCTTTATCCAAAGGAAAATTAAACATCCCATGTTTTTATGACAGGAGGTGGTTTCGGAGCAAGTGGCTCTTTTTTTTTTTTTTCTTTGCGGTACGCGGGCCTCTCACTGCCGCGGCTTCTCCCGTTGCGGAGCACAGGTTCCGGACGCGCAGGCTCAGCGGCCATGGCTCATGGGCCCAGCCGCTCCGCGGCATGTGGGATTTTTCCAGACCGGGGCACGAACCCGTGTCCCCTGTATCGGCAGGCGAACTCTCAACCACAGCGCCACCAGGGAAGCCAGAGCAAGTGGCTCTTTGAAGTTGGGTTCCTCCCTTCCTCCCATAGAAACTGGGAGACAGAGGCTGCATTATCTTCCTCAATAAATACATTTCAAAGAGATGACTCCCAAGTCCTTGAGAAAGGTATTCCTAGGTCTTACAGCTGGCAAGGTTTATTTATTTATTTTGTTTGTTTGTTTTGTAATTTAATTTAATTTATTTATTTACACAGCAGGTTCTTTTTATCTAATTTATATATATTAGCGTATATATGTCAATCCCAATCTCCCAATTCATCCCACCACCACCAACCCCCCGCCACCGCTTTCCCCCCTTGGTGTCCATACATTTGTTCTCTACATCTGTGTATCTATTTCTGCCTTGCAAACCAGTTCATCTGTACCATTTTTTCTAGATTCCACATATATGCATTAATATACGATATTTGTTTTTCTCTTTCTGGCAAGGTTTATTTAGCTTTTAAAATATTTATATATATTTCAAAGACACAGAACTTAAAAGTTTTCTAAAGTAAATGCTCTAAGAAAAGAGAAAAGGAAAAGTCTTTTTTCTTATTTTCAACAGGGAGAATTAAGACTTTTATTTTCAATATGTATATGCTCTTAAATGGGTTACTGAACAAAATAATTATATGCTAATCAATACTTTCCACAAAACTTTGGATCCTTGTGTTGGGCCAAGCCTAAACTCCTCCAATGTACAGTAAGTCCCCTACATACGAACCTTCAAGTTGTGAACTTTCCAAGATGCGAACGTGTCATGTCACATCAACTAAGGTGTGAGTGAAATTGTACCTTGCCTTACAGTCTCCTATTGTTGATGATCCTTCAGCTGTACCATCTCTCACCTCCTCTCCCTCCTCCAGTCAGTAACTCTTCTTGCCTGTTCACTGGATGCCAGCCCCTGGATGCCAGCTGCTGTACTGGACTACTGTACTTTTTAAGGTACTGTACTGTAAGATTAAAAAGTGTTTGTTCTGTATGTATTATTTGTGTGAAAAGTATTATAAACCTATTACAGTACAGTACTATCAATATATAGCCGATTGTGTTAGTTGGGTACCTAGGCTAACTTGGACTTTTGAACAAATTGGACTTAACGAATGCAATCTTGGAATGGAACTCGTTTGTATGTAGGGGGCTTACTGTACTTTTATTTCAGAGACTTCACTGACTTTTCCTACTTCTAAGTTTCAGCTGGGCTAAACCAGGTTTACCCTGAGATTTTCATAACACAAAATCTTGAGGAGATGTGGGTAAGAAAGTGATCAATTTTCTCTCTCCCAGAAATATTCAGTCCTTACTGACATCCAGGCTCCTTCACCAGGTTTGAATACCTATAGTATCATGACAGGCATTAGCATTAAGTCAAAGATTCTTTTATACTTAGTCTGAGTAGATAGCAGCCTTATTGCTCTACATTTGCATAAAATTGAAGGAATTTAAATGACTCATTCCAGAAACCGGATCGGATGCAGCTAACCTGCAGCCTTAATATCTGACACAGGAGTAGGTAACATTTTAAGAACCTCTTGGCAAGGGGAAATACTCCAAAGTCTCCCTTTCTTTTCCTCTTCAACAGCCTTGGGGAGAACAGGGTAGAGGGCTTAATAACTGTTTTTTGTTAATGGGAATCCTCTCTTCTCTTCCTGTTTTCTGTGATAGGAGACTGAACTGCATGGATTATGTCAAAGAGCTATTTGCTTTCTGGAATCCTGTTGCATTCATCCAGTGAGGATTCCCAGCATGAGATCAGATGAAAAGAGGCTGAGTGAGAATATTTCAGGCCTGGTTCTCTCTCTATAAGGTTACTTTGGGCTGGTTGTGCTCTCTATGCTTTGCTCTACCTCTCAGTGTGGTCTGCCTCAATGACTCTATCTTGATTGGACCAAAGAATGATGACATCTCTACTCCTCCAGTCTGAGTTCTTGCACTATCAGTTGTAGTTCCAATGCAGCACGTCCCAAACTTTATAGTTAGCCTCTTGGTACATAAAGCATCCTCAGAGTATCCTGTTTTAAGCTTGCTGCCTCCTTCTGGGATAGGGACTGATACATATTTAAGTACTGGGGCACTAGGAAGCAGAATCTCAAAATGGAATTCTGGAATTGGCATGTTCATATGTGCAATGTGCAAATAATTAACTTTGCTTTGGTAAATAAGACATATGTGATCCATCCCATGCAATACCAACAAAATTCTTCAGAATATCACTGGTTATGATACAGAGTGAAGAGGGCTTGGAAGGCAAAGCAGTGTGGCATCAGGTGGTGGTGGTTTTATCTTTTTAAGGCAACAGTCACGTTTCTCCTTAGAGTCATCTGGAACAGAGACAGGGAAAATGAATTATTAAGGAAAGGTGTTTAGGAAGAAGACAGTTTTTCATGAGACCCTGTCTTCTGAAGTGATAAGAAAAGTATGATTGAGAGCAAGCCTCTATTCTGATTATAATGAAAAATGAATCCTCAGCTGTGTCCAACATGAAGTGTACTTTTAGGGCTGAATGCTATAGGCTTGAGAGTGTTGTGAAGGATGCTATGATGGAATTAGATTCCCTGATCTCCACGGAAGTGAAGCCATCCCATGGCAGTGGAAGAAGTTGGTAGTACTTAAGTATCAGAGACAAGGCTGCCACAATAAACCATAAGATTGAAACAGAAATCAGAGCCTTTGGATGCACAGGGTGCTAGTTTGGGTAATTCATCTGTGGGCCACTTAGAAAATAAATGATTGAATAGTTTCCTAAGTTTTTCCATGACATGCTTACAAGAAAAAAAATCTAAGATTGCTGGGCAAGTGCATAACTAAAGTCATTATAATGGGGCTGTACTGCCTCTTACTCAGTTCTTAGATGGAGGCACTTTGGAGACCACCATACTCTACGTTGACTGCAATGCCAGGATCCTTGGGGGAAAGATACAGAACATGAATTTCCTCCAAAGTTTTCAAAAGGGTGATTATTCCCCAAGAAAACAGAAATACACAGACTTTCTAAGGGTAACTGTATATTGATACTGAAATTAGTTTTACCTGTAAGCTCATCTCTCAGAGCGAGGGACAATGAATGGAGACAGGTGACTGAGGAGGTGGTCAGGGGTCTGGATGTGTCCTGACCCCAGTGCATCTAACAGCAGGTGTAGTGGGACTATAGACCTATTCTGTAGTTGTTTGTCTTGGTAGCAAATATGTGGTGGGAACAGATATACCCCTCTAAAATGAGAGCTAAGTTGCTGCATCTACCTACCATGATAAAAGGCACAAACTCTGAGTGGATCCCTTTGGATTTGGGAGGCAATATATGTCACATTTGAACTTGCTTCTAGAAACCACTTGTGGGATAATCTGTGAAGTTGCCAGTTTTAAGTGGCAACCAACATACGAATAGGTGCTACAGAGGTCTCGACTGATGTGAGCTTCCCTGTCACTTGGAAATTATGAATTACCAGTTTCAATAGTGTGGGAGGCAGACAGAAATGCAGAATAAAGTCTAACAAGCAGTTCCAATAGGAGAGTCACAAAATATATTCCAAAGTTTTTGGATAAGTCTATCCCTTCTTTGTTGATTAATACTGTTTTAAAGCAATTCTCGGTCTACTGCTAGACCCTAGCAGAGACTGTACATTTGATCATGGAAAAAAAATAACTCTGTGATTTAAACTGCCAATCATGTATGGGATATTATATCATCCATGGAACTATAAACCTGGACATGCCCAGCACCAGCATTTTATTATAAAACAGAAATGTAATATAAATGAAGAGGGTTGAATACATCCATAAGGTACCCACAAATCAGGGATTTAAGACCTGATTAGAATAGAGTCCCTGAGAATGGAAATTGGATGGTATTTACCCTGCATGATAATTAGTTATAAGTAATAAAGGGAGGGGAAGGATTCAGTTAATTCCAAAGATTTGAAACAGAGTGAAAGGGGAGTTATTGGTACCAGTTATAGAACTAAAAAGGACAAGTTTTGTGGGGAAACAATATACTTTTTTGGAATGCCATTAAGTCTTGCATCTGGGTAAAGATATCAAAACTAAATAAGATCCTGAGATCCTGATCCATAGATCAGGATTAATCTCTCTGTATATGACTGTTGGGAGCTATTTTGAGGCAGAACCTTTGGAAAGTCTAAAATTGGTGGAAAAGAAAATATTTACTGAGGTAGTAACAAAAAAGTCAGAGAGATTAGAAAGTCAAAGAGCTATGAGCTTGAAATGAAAGGAGAACAAGGGCATAGAAAAAAGATGTGCTGAAATTGTCAATTGTCGCTGAGAAAGTAAGTCACACGGGACTATGAAAAAAACGTTCTAGAAAGAAAATCTTGCTCTTGTTTGTATCCTCAGAGCCCAACAGAGTGCCTGGAACACCTTAGTGTTCAAGAATTTGCTCGTGGATGCACACATGTAAACTAGAGTAGCCCTATATTCATACAGATTTGTTGGTGATCACCAAAATATCAAATACACCCTTGCTGTTTTGATTTCTATATCACTCCTGGCAAAGTTTCTGATATCTCATGGTGAAGCTAACACATTTTTTTTTTCCCCTTGGAGAATCACTTTTATTTTTCTCTGAGGTAATCCTCCCCAAATTACTCTAGTTGAGATATTCAAGTTTTATTGTTTTATTTTACTAGGGGTTCACTGTCCTATGGTATTTATAATATAGAGTTTAGAATGGATTTCAGGGAATAGGAAATAACTTTCAATACTGCTTGGTTAACAGAAAGTCTTTCACTTGCCATTTCATAAATTCAGTCAGCACTGTGTCCTTTGCTTGTCTCTTTTGACTCATCAATGTAGAATGAAATCTAATCAATCCACGATCATGCTAATCAATGTGCTGTGCTACTTCCATTGCAGCAAAGAATAATGTTGTTGTAAACTCAGTTACATTTTAGAATAATGCAAAAATTGAAAGTGCTAATCTATGTGATTATGTTAATGAAGCATTTTATGACCTGAGGCTTCACCATCAAAATTCCATTTTGATCCATCAATTTTCATCAACAAATTAAAGGAACTTGTAACTCAAGAATGGGAAACAATGAATTTAAAGTTACAGCTTATTATTTATATGGAATGTTACAAAATAGATTACTCGTAACAGCAGTATATAAAAATACACGGGCATTGTGAAATCAAAAATCAAATTATTTCTGTACCACACTGAGATAAATATTATAAAAGGCTGTTATCCTCTAATTGACTGAATGTTTTTATAACTAAACCAATGAAATGTCCTTTTCTGATATGGAGAAACGAAGGAACATATCTTCTTAGACTTCAGAAGAAGTTTCACTTAATTTTTAAGAGTACTCGTATTCATTCACATAGTCTAGCCTTCACCTTCCTCCACTCTTTCAGGGGTAATCATTTACATTTTGTTATTATAAACTGGAATACACTCTTTGTCCTTTTCTACATATTACCTTGGTCACAATTAAAAGAAGATTCAATTGATCTTTATAACACAAGTATGTCCCACAATGCAGACATATAAATCAGTATCAGAATGAGTCTCACTATACATGTAATTATATCTATATCTATGAATATTTCTATTTATTTTTCCACCCTAACTTGTTTCTTCTTGAGTCATTTTTCTGTTTCATACTGAATTGCTGATCCATAAAACAATTATTCCCATATACATTATTTTTGTCTTTATATATATCCTTTAAATAAATCAACCTGCTTATGTTTCTGATTCACAGTTTTTACCAGGCAGCCCCAAAGGTGTGCATGGCTTTGTGCAGAGAATTAAGAAAAGCCCTGAGTTTGCAGGGTATACAGATGAGTTTTTTAATACTAGGAGTTTTATCTCTATATATATCTACCTCGTACTCTTTCCTACACATTTTTGAAGAAGCAGCTTCAGGGAGGCACTTTCAATGAATAGCTCTGTTAGACACATAGATAATAATTATGCACTCAAATAGATACTTGGACTCACTTTCAGTTATTTCCCCCATTTGGATTTTATTTCATCAGAGAAATTACTAGAATGACTTTTATATCAAAGTTAATTCATGTTCTACAATTATGGAATAAAAGTGATATTGATAAATACACTTTGATGACCTGTAAAATATTTATAAGATTTCAAATCTTACACAACAAAGAAAATAGGAATTCAACATTTTACTCATGAGTATATTATTATATCAAAATATTCATATTAATAATGAAATATTACTCTTGCTACTATAGTTAGTGCTAGCTTAGTACAGAGAGAGGAGAGACAGTACAGGTGTCCCTTAATTTTTTCCCATCTATTTCTATCTGCCCAAATTGGCTACAAACAGATACAGAAAAAACTGGCAATGGAAGCAAGTGATAATTTGGGATGATTAATACTCTTTATAGTGTCTAACTCATAGTGATCAATAAAAACTGTGAGCTATGTTCCCTTTAGAAAAGGTTGACATAGACATTCTCTCTGAAAAGGTAACATTAAAGCTGAGCTTTTAATGATATGAAGGAGTCAGCTTAGGGATGAATAAGGCAAGAGCATTCCATGGAAAGAGTACAGTTTGTGGACTGCTCTGAAAAGTAAGATTAATTTGCAGAATTCCTCCCCAAAAAAGAAGGCTAATACTGAAACAGAGAGAACAAGTTATTGAGTATAATACAGGGTCTGAGAGGAAGGCGGGAACCAACCAATTCATGCAGGGCCCTCCCTATCGGTCATTTTAGCACTATGCAATGTTATTCTAAGTACAATGGAAAACTGGCATTAATTACTTTAGCTGATTGATCCAATATATATGTCACAAAAAATCAATCTGGCTGATAGAAAATGGTTTGCAGGAGCAAGAGTCACACAGGAAAACTACATCAGAGGCACAGGCACTGGGTCCAATTAATGTCTGATGGCAAACTGAATTAGACTGTTGGTAGCAGAAATAAAATCAGAAGGAATTCAGCAATATTTAAGTAGTATGGGCAGGCCTGGTGATGAAACTGGTATGATTTCGAAGAAGAAATTAAGAAAGATCCAAGGTCTCTGGAATTCACAACTGGAGACACTAAATCATACCCCTGTAGATTTGATTCAGTTTGGGTCATTCGATGCATTTTGTTTGCCCCTGAACTCTCTTTATGCCATTCTCATTGCTGTATCTCAAATTCCTCTGACCTTTTGCCCTTTCTTACTGTGATGGTTAACTTTTTTGTGTCAGCTTGACTGGTCCTTAGCCCAGATAGTTGGTGCCCAGATATTTGGGTGCTCAGATACTTGGTTAAACATTATTTCTGGGTGTGTCTGTGAGGGTTTTTCTGGATGAGATTAACAATGGAATTGGTGGACTGTGTAAAGCAGGTTGCCCTCTCCAGTGTGGGTGAGCCTCATCAAATGCGCAGAGCCTGCATAGAGCAAAAGCCTGGGTAGGAGAGAATGTTTTTTTCTGCCTGACTGGGTAAAAAGATAGATAGATAGATAAATAGATAGATAGATAGACAAATAAATCTAATTTGATTTTAAATGATTCGAATAGCTTAACAGGATGACTTGTTGATTATGTAAAACTTGACTGATTATTTTTAAATTCAGGCTGGGAAATCCATCTTCTCCTGACTTTGGACTGGGACTCAGACTGGAATTTACACCACTGCCTCTCCTGGTTCACAGGCCTTTGGGCTCAGACTGGAGCTACAGCACTGACACTCCTGAATGTACAGCTTGCCAACTGTAGATCTTGGGACTTCTCAGCCTCCATAATCGTGTGAGCCAATACCTAATAATAAATCTGTGTATATGTATTGTGTTGGTTCTTTTTCTGTGGAGAACTCAGACTTACATGCTTACTAGATAATATCCTGTTTTATTCTAAGATTTGCTCTTGTGAGAGCAAGAAGTCTTTTGTTAGTTAACGGCTTAGTAGAGCTGCAGAACTGAAATTCTTAGATATATTCCTTTGGGGATAGAGACTTTTCCTTATCCAGGTAAATAATTCAGCTCTCCTAGTTGGTAAAGTATGCAACTAGTGGTCAAGCAGTTCCAACTCAGGTGACACTTCTTGCTCACAAATCATCTCTTTCCTAAATGAGCTTTTAAATTGAAGTATAATGCATGTAAATGAATATGTACAAATTATCATGTACATCTCAAGAAGTTATCATAAACATAATTCATGTAACTACAACCCAGGTAATGACATAGAATATGTTCAATACCTATTACCTTTCTTTTTGTTCCTGCTCTATTATTGGTTCTTCCCTTTCTTAATAGTACTCATTACCCTGACCTCTAATATTGTGTAATTTTCACCTGTTTTTGAACTTTATTTGAATCAAGTATATGGTACATTCTTTTGTGCCCATCTTCTTTCATCCAATATGATATTTATGAAACCCATTTTTTTCTTGTAATGGTAGTAGTCCTTGTATTTTTTAAAAACAGATTTATTATAATCAACATATGATAAACTACAAATATTTAAAATGTACTATGAGCTTTGGCATATGCATAAAGCCAATGAATGTGTACATGATCCTCAGAAGTTTCTTTATTCCCCTTTGTAATTCTTCTGCACTCGCCTTCCTCCAAACCCTCACCCCCAACCTCAGACAAATAATGATCAGTGCTGTTACTATTTAAATTGCAATTATTAATAACAGTTCATTTCATTTCCTGAACTTTTTCATAGTTTACAAAATGTTTTATTTATATGTAGTTCTGGACACACCTTGTGACATGGGTTGGATTAAGATTGAGAAAACAGAGGTTCAGGGGGGTTAAGCCATTTACTTAGGGTTGATCTACTAAATAACAGGTAGACAACGTAGCCTGATTCAGGTCTTCTAACTCCAAGTTCTTTGCTTTTATTACATACAAAAATTCTCACACTGAACAATAACATTTTTTTCTAGTCTAACTTTAGATTTTCCTTATTGTGACAAAGCACTTATTTCTGAGGTTACCAATATTTGCATACTTTAAAAGTTTAATATTCTTAAAAAAAAATTTTCCTACTCTCAGTGGTCTTCATACTTCCTAATGAGTATAGCTGACATTTAGGAAGGCATAATTAGTCAGCTTATCACTTACTACATTGTTGAAAGATCACTCAGGCATTTATGACTCTGATTTTCTAACAGGGGATGACTTATAGATTATATAAAACTTGACTGATTATTTTTAAGTAAAAGAAAAAGAGATAGGAAGAGTAAGACATTATACATTTCCTCATATACTAACTATAATGATGAGGTTCGCTTTGACACATTCTCTCTGTCATCAAAACGATGACTGCCCATAAATATTTGTTATGTACTTGAACCTATGGCAGAGGGTGACAGATTCCAATAAAATATTCAGCGTGATGCTTTGAGGTCTTCAGAGGAACATGAAATAGTTCCCAAACTGCACATTACTTGTAGTTTTCTATTACACACCACACAAAATGTCCTTGACATTCAAGAGTGCACCATTGTATTTTAGTCTACCTCACTCCAGGGTGTATTTGAAAATACCCTCCATTTGCCTTTAATAATAATGACTTGTCATATGGAATCCAGATCTAGGCTAATCTAACATAATATGTACTTGATGGTTTTTATTAACGTCAAATGAAACCCAATAGTCATCTGAAACATTTTTTCCTTCTGTCATGCAATGGTTCTCATTTCTGACCATTAACGTAAAAGGTTAATAAATGCAACTACTTGAATATTATTAATATTCAAGGTGCATGGCAAGTGAATCATTTTGCAGACATGATTTTTAAAGATTCTGGGCCATTAATGTTACTATTTTGCAGGCTTGTAAAATTGCACCACGCAGCATGCATGCTATACTTTGAACGCTAAAAGGTCTGTGAAGAATTCTTGCTGCATTACACTCTACTCACCTTTATTGAAATTTGGACTCTTTCTTTGGAATGTAAAAGAACTCTTTCTCTCTCTATCTGTCTGTCTGTCTCTCTCTCCTTAATAATTTATTCTTAGTTGTTCTTATTCCTTATTAATAACTAGTTATGTTTAATCTATTTTATTTAATCCCTCACTTTATAGGGTCTCTGATTAAAGGAAAATCAACCCCAGATTTTATCTAGGATCTATTTAATGGTCAGTGTACACTGTCATATAGATTAGTGGTTAAATATGTTTAACTGAGTCCTACAGTTGTAAAATATGTCTCAAATGTGAAAAGCATTTGAACTGATTTCAGGCAAAATTCACAGACTGCTACTCAAATCACTAAAGAGGTGTAGTGTTATAAAAATCATGGATTAAGAATGAGAATTTAAAGACTTGAGCTTTGCCTTCAAGATGAGTCTTTTAATTTTCTTTTTCTCAGTCTGAATATGAGGTACTTTTCTTCTCTTGAAGCTGAAATCCATTTCCTACAGTGCATTTTATTTTCAAATAAATACCTAACAATAAAAAAAGGATACATTAGCTGTATCAATCTTGTTAAAATAATTAGAACTAAGCAAAACATTCAATGCTTGCTAAAATAATCATGGAAATCTGTGTTAGGATATTTAACTAATCATTATTATACAGGAAAATGTCTTTTGACGGCAATTGACAGAACCAAAGGAAGAAAAAAATTTACAGGGGTAGCCTTCGTTTTTCTCGGTATCTGTAATCAACTGCCACAGGAAACCAATTATAAATGTTACGGATGCAGAACATAATTATTAGATATCTATTGTTCCTGATGTAATCCTGAAACAAACAAGATAATTCTGGAAGCAGTATCCTGGCTAGGTTATTTGTCAAGTACATAAAAACATAAACAGCCACGTATGTACACAGTGTAAATGTGTCCACAGAAATACTTTTTTTCTTTTGTAGCTTACAAGTATAGAACATTTTAAGAGTACTGTGAATCTTTACCTAAAATATAGTGATTAATATTATCAATAAGACATTACCCTATCAAGCTCTAGAGCAGCCATGCTCTTGACATAAAAGATTTTGACTCTAATTTTCACTTTGTATTAGCAAGTAAAAATCAAAGAGGTCATAGGTGTCTTCTTCCAGGAGGATGGGGATAAAATTTATGGTGGAGCATAAATTCTGGTACCAAAAATAATTATACTACTGGAGTTCATTTGAGGTTGGTGTGATCTGTGGCTTTTAATAAACATTAAAGTTTAGCAAGAAATCCATTAAAAGCTTTTAAAATTCAACTGCAGCTTCATTGAGAGGTATTTGGTGGTGAAAAAGAAACAAACGTAGAGGGAAAGATTTTTGAGAAACTGAGGCAAACATCTTAGGTAATATTTGATATAGAAAAGACTTTTTTATTTTTACCCAAACAAAAGGATTATCTCCAATATTGCACAAAGCAGAATTTTAGGTGAGTTTTACATATCAAAATACCAGTATTTGCATGGATTAATGTTATAACAAATAAAAATAGAAAAATGAAGCATTAGATTTAGCTTTTTTATGAAGACTTTGTGCTCTGAGAACCAGCTGGCAGAAAATGAGAAGTAATTTTCAATTTTTGACTAAGGCCTGATTTTTAAAAAGGCAACAAGTTGACTTGAATTGCTTGGGACCACGCGGGACAAAGATTAAGAGATACCACTGAGCCTGACTTAATGACAAAGGAAAATCTGGATCCAAATCAATAGAGTCATCTCATGCCCACTACTTGCTATAAGATTCCTCAATACCACAGGCAGGAGAAACCTACCAGAAGCAAATACAAATAGTTAAAATCTCATGATAATCAGGTAAGTACGTGTCCCTCCAAGTCTCAGCTCATAAATGTTGTTAATGCTATAAAAATTTTCCCTGGTTTTCAAGTGCAGATAGACAATTTATCATCTGAATCTCTATAACTTTTATACATGTCTCTTTTAAGACACTTATAAATACATGTTAAATGTTGGTTTGGAATTTATAAGTCCTCATTACTAGGGGGAAAATGCCTATAAAATAACTTTAAGAAATTGTTTTTAAAATCCATGAATTACCCATGTTAAGAGAAATGAATGAAAAATTAGTATCAGCTTCAGTTTTTACTTATACAATAAACATAAATTCAAGAGTTGGTAATTCTAATATTGATTGTAAAGATTCTCTAAAGATTTAAACATTTATAAATAATCTTTTAGCATTTTTCTACTCTGCCTAAAAAATTTAACTCCAAGTACATGTGCTTTTCTTCCAGTTATGCAAAGTATTAGAAGACCAAGTAATGAAAATTTTAAGAGATGATGATAATATTTTAACAACAAACCTGGTGTTCACTGATTGCCAGTGAAGTAATGGGGAAATATCTATATCCTTAGCTATGTGTAACTCTCTTTAGAAACAGCATGACATATTTGATGAAATAAAATTTATAAAACCTAAATAATTCCAACTAGAATGGAAGTAATTAGCAATCCATAAAATTAAACTTTGTCATATATTTTGAAAAAAATAAAGTGATAGTTGCCATTGGGTTTTGTTTTGATTAAGGCTACAGGCTCATGGGAAACGTACCATTCCTATTCATCTTTCTATCTGCATCAACTGTTAAACACTTGATGCAAAATATATATTTAATATTCATAAATATATGGCTGAAAAAGGAAATTGAAGTTCAAAGATACCAACTTTTATTTGTTCACATACCAATATATGGAAAAGCAGGGACTCAAACTCAAATATTCCATGTATTTATTTTTTCCAAGCATGATTAAAATTTGTATATATTTAGGTTGTTCAATGTAATTATTTCATTTGCATATACATTGCTAAATGATTATCACAATCAAGTTAATTAACACATCCATCACCTCACATAGTTACATTTGTGTGTGCAGTGAGAACACTTATGAAATACTCTCAGAAAATTCAAGTATACAACACATTATTCTCAATTATAATCACCATGATGTTCATTAGCGCTCCAGAATTTATTCATCTTATAACTGAAAGTTAGTACCCTTTAACCAACCATTTCACTATTTTCCCCAAGCCCCCAGCAACCACTGGTCTACTCTCTGGTTCTGTGAGTTAGATTCTACACTGAAGTGAGATCATATAGTATTTGTCTTTCCGCATCTAACTTATCTCACATAGCACACTGTCCTCTAGGTTCGCGTGGTTCATCCATATTGTCACAATTAGCAGGATTACCTTCCTTTGTGTGGCTGAATAATATTTCACTTGTACAAAAAATACATACATTTCATGGAATGAGCATGTTTGGGTTGCTGTGTCCTTGGACCGTAGCAGACCTCAGATTTGGGCCCCATCATTCTGTGCCAGAAGCTCAAGTTCCTCCCAGGGCCTTTGGACTCCTCGAAGGCTATAGATTTGTGGCCCACGCGTGCAAAGTTCATTCCCCCACTTTGGTCTCAGTTGGTCGTTCCCTGTACAGTCTTTGGGCCAGAGCATGTCCCCCCCTCCCCACCCGCTGAACCTGACAGGGCCTTGGGGTGAGGTGACACTGCACTGTGACTCTGAGTTGGGCGGGGTGCGTAACAAGAATTGGGGTTCATGATGCGTGGTGTGAGCCAACCTCCTTAGGGGAGAGGGCAGGTCCAGGGTCCCGCGGCAGCTGGGGCACCTAGGTGTTTCTCCTCCCAGCACTTGCCTACCGGCCCCCGTGGATCTCGCGAGATTCTACAAGATGGGGCTTCCTCAGGAAAAGACTGGTTGTGGCTGCAATGACTTGGGCCTCATTCTGCCTTTTGTTGACTCCACCCCGATGCTCAGTGCATCCCAGCATGTCCTCCCCCTGCCCCTCCACCAAGACCGGTGCGGACTTGCCCTACACACCCCAAGTCACGTAGTGTGCCCTGTGGGATCCAAATGCACCTTGTTTGCCTTCTTGGGAACCCCGACACTCCACTCACCCGAGGCAAGACAACAACAACTATATATATATATATATATATATATATACATACACACACACATATATATATAAAATATTTCACATTTTCATTTTCTTTATCCATTCATCTATTGACACTCAGGTTGTTTCCATATCTTGGCTATTGTGAATAACGCTGCAATGACTATGGGAGGGCAGATAGCTCTTTGAAGTACTGACTGAATTTACTTCCTTTGGAATATATACCCAGAAGTGGGACTGCTGGATCATATACTAGTTCTTTTTTTAAATCTTTTGAGGAACCTCCATAATATTATCCAGAGGGGCTGCACCAGTTTAGATTCCCATTGTCTCAAGCAGTACACAGACGGACAGCTGGGAGAGCGGACTTTCGTAAGAATTCTTACCTTTGTCGGCTTCGCCAGTTTTCCCGGTATGCTGTCTGCAGGCTCCAGAGTGAGCGGGGCATCCCAGAGGGTCTCACTTGGTCACCGGAAACTGTAGGCGAGGGAAATAATTTTCCCTCCACCCTTCATAGAGAGTGCCCAGCTAAGGCCCTTTTCCTCGGGGGCCCCTCCTAAATGGACGAGCCTTTCTCGGTTAAAAGTTCCCCGCTGTGGGGCTTCCTTGATGGCGCAGTGGTTGAGAGTCCGCCTGCCGACGCAGGGGACAAGGCTTCGTGCCCCCGTCGGGGAGTATCCCACATGCCACGGAGCGGCTGGGCCCGTGAGTCATGGCCGCTGAGCCTGCGTGTCCGGAGCCTGTGCTCCGCAACGGGAGAGACCGCAGCAGTGTGAGGCCCGCTTACCGCAAAAAAAAAAAAAAAAGAAAAGTTCTCCGCTGTGGCCACCGTAACTCATGATCATTCTTGGTCAGGGTACCTGCTGGGCAGCCTTAAAATAAAATTTTATTCAGCCGAGGCCTCACACGAGCCCAACCCAGTTTCAGTCAGACCCAGTCCGAGGCTGGAGCCGGCCGGTGTACGACTTAAGACGGAACCAGTCTGACCCGGACTCCGTCAGAACCGGAACCCGGACTGCTTTCTAAGTTGGACCGGATCCGACCCTGGACCCCCTCCGGTTTCTAAGTCGGAACTAGGCCAACTCCAGTTGGTTTCGGGACCCAGTTTGGGGGGAAGAAAAGACACTGAGTCTGAAAGCTCGTGACGCAAAGCTGCTGAACGAGGACCGGGACCTGAGGGGACGTCCCCACACCTCCAGAGGCGGCGCGCAGGCAGCGGCTCCAGGGAGCTCATCAGGTACCTCCGCCTGGTTGCTCGGGGCTCCTGGGGGCTGCTGGGGTCCCTTTGGTTTGTTCTTCTGACACCAGAACTGTTAAAAGATAAACTGAGGCATATTCAAGTTTTTAAGAGTTTATTTGAACAAAAATCCATTCCAATCAGGCAGCAGCAAACTGGCAGTGGTTAGGCGCGCTCCGGCGACAGGCGCTGAGGAGAGGCTTCCATAGAGGAAGTGTGGAAGCCAAGTAAGGGAATTATTGGTTGGCTGTAGCTTAGAGCCTCGTTGGCTGTTTGTGATTGGTTGTCCTTAGCGTTTTGATTTCTCAACCTCGAGGCATTTCAGGCTTAGGTTTTGGTTTGCCTTAGGTTTTGGTTTGCTTACAGAGGCCTCCACCTCGTTAGAGGCACAGTCTAATGGCCTCCTTGCTTAACAGTTGTATGAGTTCCTTATAAATTTTGAAGGTTAAACCCTATATTTTTAGTTTAACATAGTCCCACTTGTTTATGTTTGCTTTTGTTACCTGTGTTTTTGATGTCATATCCCCAAAACCATATTGTCAAGACCAAAGGCAAGAAGCTTTTCCTCTATGATTTCTTCCAGGAATTTTATGGTTTCAGGTCTTACATTTAAATCTTTAATCCATTTTGAGTTAATTTTTGTGTATGGTGTAAGATAAGGGTCCAACTTCAGTCTTTTGCATGTGGACAACCACTTTTCCCAGCACCATTAAAGAAACTGTTCTTTCTGGGTTTGTTTTCTTGGTGCCCTTGTCAAAGATTAGTTTATTGTATATATGTGGGTTTATTACTGGGGTGTTTGTTCTGTTCCATTGGTCTACGTGTCTGTTTTTATCAGTGCCATTCTCTTTTGATCACTATAGCGTTTGTTTACATACTAATATATGGAACAGCAGGGGATCAAACTGAAGTATTTTATACTTCCATTTCTTAAATTATAACATTCTTACTATAATTTAGTTTTAAGACATTTTACAAATTTGAATACCTAAGGGTTTATAGTATTCAGGCAGAATTCTATATCAATGAAGACTCACCATAAGAGGTCCTGTGTTATTCTGACTTACTGTATTTGTATATAAAATTTTCCAAAACATAAAACATGTACAGTGGATATTGAGTTTGACTTGAGTCACTGGGCATCTCTTAATTCTTGATCAATACATTTGTAGTAACAATGATTTCAAAAGCTGAAGAATTATTTACAGATCTCGAAAAACAGTTTACTTTTTTTTTTTTTTTGCAAAATATAAGCTGGTACTATTTGCCCACCATGCTTCTTTTCTCTTTTTGATTGACTGTCTAGAGGTCAGTTGCTCTGTGGTAATGAAATGAGTTTAGTCAATAGAGAAAGCCAAAATGGAAAAATACAAGAGGTTTTTGAGAAATATGTAACTTTTGTAGCTTCAGTGAGGTCCAAAAATTGATAAAACCACTTAAAATATATTCATTTAAATGGTTGGTCTGTTTTAGGTTTTATAATGCTGGCTTTCTGTTACAGAAATATCCCTTCATAGATACAGATGTGAGTCAGAAAGGTGACATACACAGACAGTGTTCTAGTGGAGCTGTCCTTTACAGCTCCTCAAATCTTTCAAAATTTTGTTTCTGATTCTTTAGCTGGAACGACTAGAGATTTGGTCTCTATGAGGGACAACTGCATGCACCTGCTTGGATCTCTGCTGTGGTGGTTTCAGATTCGGGCAGTAGTGGAACAAGTTGCAGTTGTTGTAGGCAGAGAAGCTGTGACTATAGTCAGATATGAGGTGCAAGGATCTGAAAGATGAGGCCCACAGTAGGAAACATTATTTTGCAGACTTTAGAATAAATCGGGTAATTATGATACTAGTTCATCATCCCATGCTTAGATATTTCGAATTAAACATTTTTTTTCCCCTATGACTCTTTGGGAGAACATTTGGAATTTCAGAGCAAATAATTTGTTTATTCATATAAAACTTCTATTGTGTTAGAGCCAGGAAAATAAGACATAAGCAAAAACAAAATATAATATGTCTGTCCTTTAAAACTTACAAATCAGTGAAAGAAAAAAGTAGACAATTACAATATAAGTGCTTAAATACAAATCTAAGCAGGATAATATATAAATCCAATAAATGAAAGTCTATCTCAAAAATGTGTGTATCTTTCTCAGATTGGTGCTGAAATCCATTCTGCAGTTGAGAGTTCTGCTACCAAAAAAAAAAGAAAAAAAAAAGGAGATGATTTCCTGTAATTGATTCTATAAAAAGTGTTGAAAACAATGAAGGTGGTTCTACATCTAGATTTTCTAATTTATAAGGAAAATAATGGATTACATATCTCTATACCTGAGCCACAGTTTTTGTATTTTGCATATTATATTGTTATGTCGAGGAAGCTTTGGGTGATACTTAATCACAGAATTGACTTATTATTTAGAGTTTATTAATGTTAAGTATTTGGGTTTTGTGTTATTGTAGCATCATTATTTCAAACAACACAGAAATTAATAAAATATTCATAGATTATAAATTAGTCATGAATATTAAAAAGCCTCTAATTCACACAGACATTCAATCAACTAATTATCCATAAAAATATATTTACTACTTGAGTTGCAGTCTACCAAGAGTAATTTTGGCAGATAGAGTAAATATTTCCTTCCAAAAGCAGTATTTCATCTTTTCTTCAGCAAAAAGAGAAATAAAGCACACAAGAGAGATAACAGTATAATAGGAGTATGGAAGCTGCGTCATAGTCCGTCCCCTTGTGTGGGTAATTATAATACTAATATGTTCACGATGTGTTTTATTTTTATGAATATACCCTGAGTGCCATGCAAATACACATAATATAAAATATAATTGACATATAAAAAAAAGATGTTGAAATTCCAATCCAAATTACCACATTCTAGGAGCATAAGTCATATACATTTTGCCATCATGAAAGCCAAATCTTTTATTAATAGTGTCCTTGTTGCCACCATAACTACCCTGCTTCCCCTATATCCCTTTCTTGTCCCCCCTAATACTTATATACTGGAAATTAATAATATTTTTCTTTTATATCTCTCATATTTTTGAGATGTTGGGTTTTTTTTTTTTGGTCAACTGATATTCTAATTAGCTTTGGTTACCATTTTCTTACATTTATTTTCTCACCAACCATTTTGTTAGTTTTGCCTTGCTGATATCGACATTGACTTTTTTCTTTTACTAGAATAATGAAAGAGGGATGAATTGAAGAACTGTTTGGGTATTATAACATATTTTATCTTCAGTATAACTTATAGGAAAACAGTCATAACTGGGCATTAATGGCAATTTGAATGAAATTTTAATTTCTGTTCTTGAGCGTTTTTGTTATAAAACAATCTACATTTTATTTATCTTTAATTACACTTGATTCAATGACTATTTCCTGGTTCTTAATAACTACTTAGTGAGGATTTACTATTTTCCTGGCACTGTGATAACCACTCCAAATACATTATTTCATATTCTCTACAATAAATCCATAAGGTGGATATTTTTATTAGTGTATTTTAAGATTATAAACATATTAGCTCATTTTTAAATGATAAGTTTATAATTTAAAGGCAACAATTAGCCATTTCAAGGTCAGATTGCATATAAAAGTAGCAGAAATTGTATTTTTGTTGGCTTGTCTGCCCAAGTCCTTAATGGCAAAACATGATATAAGTGTATCACTTTATCTTCTCCCATTAATTTTGGCAGTTACTCTGTGTTTCCTCTAGGTTTTATTCTTATAATGAAAATACGTTATAGTAATCAATTTAAAATACAAATCACAATTTCCTGTATAACTTATATTCCAGGGCTTCAAAAGTTTTCCCGTAAAAGCAGATAAATCCCTACAAAAAGATCTCACCAATTTATTCATGCATATCAGAATATTTCTTCACTCAGGCATTGAATTAACTAAAGAATAATTTGTATTGTCCAAGCTAGAGGAGGTATGCTGAGCAAGTATACAAGGCAGGAAGAGAAAGTTTCTTTTGTAAAGAAAAAGTGCTTATTCATCAAATTAGATGTATTCATTTACACAAGAAGTTTACAAATAAAACTCGATTAACCGTGAACATTAGATTTCCTTTTTATTTTATAGCAAATTTTCTAATCTTGGCTGACAATGTTAATTATTTGATTAACTTGTAAAAGGCACACAGCTCTTCCCACGTCTCTTTAGAGATCTTCTGAATCAAAATCTCTGAGAGGGGCTTCCCTGGTGACGCAGTGGTTGAGAGTCCGACTGCTGATGCAGGGGACACGGGTTCGTGCCCCGGTCCGGGAAGATCCCACATGCCGCGGAGCCGCTAGGCCTGTGAGCCTTGGCCGCTGAGCCTGCACGTCCGGAGCCTGTGCTCCGCAACGAGAGAGGCCACACCAGTGAGAGGCCCGCGTAAAGCAAAAAAAAAAAAAAAAAAAAATCTCTGCGAGGACAAACTCAGTTACACTAAAATACACACACACACACACACACAATCTACAGCAAACCAACAGCAACAACAACAAAACTCCAATAAAACCCAGCTTGATATTGACAATCTTTGTAAAAGCTGTGATTACATTCACTTTACAAAAGAATCTGATGATAATTGCTTCTTGATGACTAAGAAGGAGAATTCTGTGTTCCCTGTACATTGTAGAGTTGGGTGCTCTTGCGAATTTAGATGTTTACATTGAATGACATTGGAGAAAATGTGTTCTGACTTAAGGTGATGTCCTGGAAGTTCCAATAAATAACTTCTCTGTGGTTTAGGCTTGTGCTTTGATATGGTAATTATAAAAATCATCTTCTCAAGTCATTAAAATACAACTTAAGGTTAGAATTATTCCAGTTAACTACAATCAATCTTAAGTGATTCAGTTTTTGGGAAAAAACATGTAATTTAGATGTTGCAGTATATCTTCATGCTTTCTTTGAAATTAAGCTGAATTCATGATGACTTGTATAAATTTGGCGATATATGTGAAAAAAGTGTTTTTGGTAAATTTTATAGCTAAATTTTATTGAAGGGATCACCTTCCATTTGTGAGATTATAATATAATGGTTTCATTTTATAATAAATATAGTTAAGATAGGGTTTTTAGTTGATATAAATGACTATTTTAAGTTTCAGAAAAGTATCTTATTTTTATGAAAAGTGAATGGAGAGCTGTACTACATGCTGATGTGATACTTACATATGATAAAATGATTGCCACAATAAAGTTAGCTAACACTTCCGTCATGCCACATCACTCCCATTTTTTGTTGTTGTTGCTATATGTTAATTATAGCTCAATAAAACTGGGGAAAAAAAGAGGATGGAGAGGAATCATGTAAGTGCTCTTACTGCCATTTACTTATTATTAAACATAGAAGGAAATTTGGAAGATCAGTTTGAAAAGATTTTGAAGATAAAGCTTTTACCTTTCAGATCATCAGGTATCATTTGGAATACTGTGCACGTATTTGAACTACTTCCCTTAAGAGTGAACTAACTGCCCTACAGCATTATAATTACTGATAAAACTTTTTTTGCATCTCAACTAATTAGTGAGACCTACATTATTATGTTCAAACGTATTTGTAAAACTTTTAAACTGGAGATATTTTTAAGAACTTTGAAAATACTCTGTAAAGCATTTTAGAATTTAAAAAATACTCTCTTTAAAACAAAAGCTTTATAAACCAAATCCAGACACAGTTGGTTTTTGTCCTCTTCTTATTTTTTTCTCTAATAGTGATAAAAAGTAAGTCAGGTTAAATCTCAAATATCAAACCATTTTCCCACTAATTAAAAATCCAGTATTTTCTAAAAGTTGTTCTAAATATTTTCATATTTCACATTCTTTTTACTAGTGAAAGATAGATCTCAATGTTTCACTTCTGAAATTCTTATGACACCTATTTATATTAGAAAAATGATGACTCCTTATTATTCAATGCCTGGGAAAGGAATGTGGTGTCTGACCATGTGTTCATTGGTGAGGCAATTTGCATTTGCTAGAGAATAAAGCTCTATCCAAACACAAACAGATTTGATTTCCATTAAATTTAAGATAGTTAATTTTTAGGGGGCAAAACATATTTTGTTTATACTTTGTATGTGGATCTACATGGTGACTATACATTTTTTGACCATATGTTTTACAAAATTTCCAACTACTTCTTGAAATTTGGAATGTTCTAGAACAAAGAGCAATAGACTAGTATCATGAATTGTATGTTCTTGTCCTAGTTCTGAAGCTGAAACTTTGAGCAAATCTTACCTGTTTTAGTATCTTTACTTATGAGATGAGATTGCAGGACCAGGTGGACTCTCAGGTACCTGCCAGTCTGAGCATTCTGTGAAAACAAAGATTTGTTTTCCTCTTCGCAAAAAATCGGTAAGGTATTTTATTGTATCCGTGGAAGCCAGTGATTCCTACCTGGTTTCAGGACTTTTCAGTGCCTATAAGAATACTGCTCACTTGCTCTTCTTAAGACTTCAAAAAGCCTAATAAAAATCATCAAGGTATCTGCCATAAGATCATAAGATGAATTATAATGCCAATTTCATACACAGGAAAGGAATTATGTCACTCTGCAAAGTAATTATGAATATACCGAGGCTGATTTCAGGTTTGCCAGATTTTAGCAGATCTGATTTACTGGCCATTTCTTTTTTTTTTTTTTTTGCGGTACGCGGGCCTCTCACTGTCGTGGCCTCTCCCATTGCGGAGCACAGGCTCCGGACGCGCAGGCTCAGCGGCCATGGCTCACGGGCACAGCCGCTCCGCGGCATGTGGGATCTTCCCGGACTGGGGCACGAACCCGAGTACCCTGCATCGGCAGGCGGACTCTCAACCGCTGCGCCACCAGAGAAGGGAAGCCCCTGGCCATTTCTTGACTTCTCCTGATCTCTACCTGCCGTAGTGGGCTTTTTATGTGTGCCAAGCTCCCTGATCCACACTCTACTGCAAATGTTTTAGCCTCATCCTGAGAGAATTCTCCTTGTTTCTTTCCAATTGACAATTTTCTACAAATTCTGTAGATCCTAGCTTGAATATCACTTGCTCAATTAAGTTTATTCTGAGTAACCCAACATCCTCTTGTCCCTTCTTCACTGAATAAACTAATTTTATTGGTTTTTCATCATTTGTTCCAGTGTTTCATTTTAAAAAGGCAATCAAAACCAAGCAGAATTGGGTACCTATTCTTAGATATTTTTTTCATTTTATTACACAAATATTTTCATAACACAGTCACAGTTTTGTACTTTGGTTCTTGCATTAACAATCCTGGAGCTCTTTAAACAGCATACAAGTGTGCAGACATACAGTATATAGAAAGGTTCTTATTTTACTTGTATAAATGCAAAGTTTTCTACTATGTTGATATATCATTCTTTATATATCATATCCTAGCATATAGACACTTGAAGCTTTCTCCTTTCATTAAAAACAATGAAACTCTTTTTTACATATGCCATTTTGTATCAGGATATTAGTGACCTCATAAAATTAGTTCGGCATCTTCTCTACTTTTCTATTTAATTTTTTTCTATTTACTCAAAGAATTTGAATAGAATGGGTCTTATTTCTTCACAATTCTTAGATATTCACCAAGAAGCTATTTGAGATTGGAGTTTCCTTTGTGAGGAGGCTTTTATCTATTAAGTTAATATCTTTAATAAATATAGGGCTCTTCAAGTTATCTATTTAATTGAACGAGTTGTAGCATTTTGTGTCTTTTGAGAAACTTATCAATGTCATCTATCTTTTTGAAACTATTATCTTAAAGTTTTATATAATGGCTTCTTAATATATTTTTAATATTTCTAATTATCACCTCTGTTTAATTATTGACCTTAGTCTCCCCTTTCTCATCTTTATTTCTCTTTTTTACTTATTATTTTTCCTCTATTTCTCTGTTGTGATTTTTCTATTTTATCTCTTGTAATATCAGGTCATGAATTTTTAAAAAGTTCTGTCAGTAATTCTTGCCTCTATGTTGTCCACATCAGAAGCAGAAAAATAAACGGGTTGTAAATATAATGTCAGATATTTTCACAAATCTAATTAACTGTGATGACAAATGCATACTGACTAACTTGAGAGTTTTGATAAACTTTGAAAAATCAGATTTAGTTGATATTAGATGGTACCTGAAAGATGGTCTAGACATATTGTTTTGTAGCATCAATCTGTTCAATATATCAAATATAAACATTTACATAAGAATCCCATCTCGCTATGCTTTGGTCCCTATTCTCCTGTTATTTCTTAGCTCATTGACTAATAGGCTAGGAGAAGAGGCTTTGGCTATTATTTCCTTTGGGCAGTAGATGCAGTGATGATAACCAGGTTACATAGAACATCGGTGAAGAATAAAATAGAACCAAGGGCATACCTGAAAGGATGAGCAGACGGTGATGGTTCTTATTTCAAATCCTGAATTTATAGACTTTTCTAAGTCCCTGTAACATTTCCAAAAAAGTATCATTATTATTAAAAATATTTAAGTACATATTTCCAGTTTCATAAAATATTTTTATATCTGGTTTCTTCTGAAAAGAAATGATTATTGTGTTGGTCCAGTTAGAAGCTCTGTTTATTCCTTTATGTGTATTGCTCTAATTACCCATTGATAAAAGTCTGTCAGTGGATAATGCCTGAAAACATTATCAAATGATTTGGTAATGATTCATGAAGAGCAGTGATATCTTTCTTTATTTGCCTAATCAGTATCACAGTTTTCAATTTGCCCAGATCATTACCTCTGGCACGTCTCATAGTACTTCTGGGGCCCAAGAATTTAGGTAAAAATTCTAAAATATACAGTATGTGTTGCTGTCAAATTGTTTTTTTCTATCTAAACTACAGAAAAGATTGTTTGAAGTATAAGCAAAGTACATAGGATGAATTTTTATGAAGAGGTTTAGTATCTTCTTAACTTTAATATTTTAACATTTTATATTAAATGTTTTAGAAAATGTTTCAAAATATTTAACATAATGTTATATTACAAATATATTTAGATATAGATTGAAAAACTATAAAAAGCCAGTTTCTATATAGTTCTTTGAAATATCCTTATTTACTTGATTTTTCTTCAATGTTAAGTCCTTAGCAATAACAGTTTTATCTATCTGTCTATCTATCTGGAAAATGTTGGTACTATCATAATATAGTAATGTGGCTATGAAAAACAAGGTGGTAATATATCATATAGGACCTTCATTTAATGTATATTTTGGCTGATACCATTTTATCATTTCTATAATTTTCTTCACATTTTTGAAATTATTTGAATAAAATAAAATAGGTTGTTGGGTGCCTACTATATGATATGTCTTCCATGGTATTCATATCACCTAATATTTATATTAGGTATTAATAACACCTAACATTTATAAAGTTCTACTGTTTCTCAGGTAATGTGCTAATAATTTTTGAGAGGATTTTCTAAATGTATCGCAATCCCCTGATGTAGGTCTATTTTTAGCTCCACTTTATAGATGAAGAGGCAGAGGTCTATCCAGGATGAATTAGTTACCCTGAAAATATACTTACAGGTAGTGGCAGAGTTAGGATTTGAATCTAGTCATTTGGATTACAGCATCTAAGAGGTTAGCCACTACGTTTGCTATCGAATTCACACAGCAAACTCTTGAGAAGTATTTTTCTAAAAGCCACTAGTTTACAGACACAGAAAAGTTTAATGTGTTTATTCTGTATTCCTTTCCTAATATACATCCCTCGCTACACCTAGCAAATGGACAGAGGAGATTTGTCTTTTGGACAGAGAGCTCTACTAGCAATAATTCTCTTGATTCCAAGCCAAAAGAGTCCCATTATATGGTTCTGTTACTTGTTTCAGGCTGAGGTGCTAATGAGTCAAGCAGGTAATTTATTTAATAACTGATAAAAGTCAGCATCCTTTCTTTTCCATAAGAAATATCGACTTCTGTAGATAAAAGCCAAACCCACATACATCATTGAGATAAGCCCTTCTCTGCCTTGAGATTTCTGTAAAAATACAGAGGGACAACAACGTTAAAAAACTGAGGCATGGTTTTACAAACGGATCTAAGATTCATGTCTGTAAGATATTTAGAGGCTTTTTTTCCTACACTACCAGTTCTTAAGGCATTTGAGACCATGTGTTTTCTAAGAGCACCCTAGAATGCATTTCTCCCTGGAAGCCAAATGTTAATTTTGTATCATTGCCATTTAGAGAGTCTGGGATAAGTTAATGATTTTATCTTTAAACTCACCATGTGGGTGGTGTGTGTGTGTGTGTGTGTGTGTGTGTGTTCATCAATTTTAAATGTACAATATGATAAATTTGAAACATATATACAGGAAGGTAACCACCACCACAAACATAACATAGAACAATTCTTTTATGCCAAGTGTCCCTTCATATATTTTTGGATTCTAGATCCTCCCCAAACCCTGACCTTGGCAACTACTAATCATTTTTTCCTATAGCTGTATCTTGTTTTTTGTGGAATTTTATATAAATGAAACTGAATAGGATGTATTCTTCTGTGTCTAGTTTCTTTTACTTACCACAATCCTTATGAGATTCACCCAAGTTATTTTGTGTATTCTTTTTACTACTGAGTGATTCACCATTATATGCATATACTACAATTTGTTTATCCTTTGAGTAGATTAATGATGGTCAATAGGGATTTTTCTAGTTTGTTTTATTATGAATAAAATTTTCATGAACATTTGTGTAAGTCTTGGGTGGACATATGTTTTTATTTCTCTTCCTAAAATGCAATGGGATGGGCATGATAATATAAAAAGTACTTATTTAACTTTTTAAGAAACTGCTAAATTGTTTTCTAAAGTGATTGAAAAATTTCGTGCTCCACTGGGTGTTTGGGAATCTAGTTGTTCCACATCCTTGCTAAACTTGATATTACCCAGCTTTTAAAATTTCAGCCATATCGATATCATTGAGGTTTTAATTTTAATTTTTCTGATGACAAATGGTGATGAGCAATTTTTCATGTGTTTATGGGTGATTTGTATTTTTTTATGACCCGTCTGTTCAGTCTTTTGCCCATTTTTAATTGAGTTATTTGCTTTATAATTCATATGAGAGTTCTTCATACATTATAGATACAAGACCTTTGACAGATACATATTTTGAAAATATTTTCTCCTAGCCTATGTCTTACCTTTTAGTATTTTAAGTTTCTTATCGTTAGCAGAAGTGTTTTTTTCTTAATCCAAAATGGCTGAACTTTTTTTCTACTGTCTTAAAACTTTTAAGTATATAATACGTATTGTTAATTATAGTCACCATGCTATACATTAAATCCCCAGAAATTATTTATCTTATAGTTGGAAATTAGCAAAAGTTTTATATTTTTATGAAGTCAAACTTAGAATTTTTATTTATGTTTTTTTCCACTGGGTATATGGAGAAATATTTGTCTAATCTGGGGTCAGAGGTTTTTATGCTATAGTTTTTATAAGACTTATTCTCTTACCTCTGAAATTTACATCTGTGATTGATTTCAAGGTAATTTTATAGCACATGATGGAGTCTTTTTTTAAGTAAAGATATTCTGTTCTTTCAACATCATTTATTTAAACAACTATTAATTCCCCATTGAACGGCCTTGGCATCTTTGTTGAAAATCAAATGGCCCTGTATGTATGAGTCTGTTTCTGAACTTTTTATTCCATTTAGTTATATATGTGTTTATGTATATATCCTTTGAGTCAAAACCACAGTCTTCATTATTGATTCAGAACATATTGAATCTATAGATCCATTTGTAGAGCATTAATATAATAATAATGACTCTTCTGATTTGTCTTAGCAGTTTTTTTACAGCACCTACAGATATTTTGTTAAATATATTCTTAATTTGTATTTTGATGCTTTCATAAATAGTAATGTTTTTTAATTTCAGTGTCCAGTTGCTCATTGCTTTCTTTCAGAAATACACTTGAAATTTTTACATATTTCTTTCATATTCTTTCATATACTTTCATATTCATAACAACTTCATTTTCATTAGAAATAATTGAAAGGAACATCAGTCATTCTTGGCAAATGCAAGATCATGAATAATTTTTTTTTTTTTTTGCGGTACGCCGGCCTCTCACTGCTGTGGCCTCTCCCGTTGCAGAGCACAGGCTCCGGACGCGCAGGCTCAGCGGCCATGGCTCACGGGCCTAGCCGCTCCGCAGCATGTGGGATCTTCGAGGACCGGGGCACGAGCCCGTGTCCCCTGAATCGGCAGGCGGACTCTCAACCACTGCGCCACCAGGGAAGCCCTTTTTTCTTTTTTTTTTTTCATGAATAATTTTTGACAATTTTTAATTTTGAGAATGTTTCTGCTGCTGCCACTGTTACTATTGCTGCTAATTAACAGTACTGATCTTATAGGCTATGATATATTTCTGATACATTTCTGATAAATTATTTCTAAATATAAATATATAAAGTGCTGATGATTTTGCAGAAAATTTTTCTAAAATGATTTAACTCTTCATATAAGCTGGTTTCATGTAAGTCTGAATTCATTTTGTTTTTTTTTTAACTTTTCATTTTGAGATAATTGTAGATTTAGATGCATTTGTAAGAAATAATGCAGAGAGATTCTGGATCCTATGTACTCTTTTTTGAGTTTCCTGCAATGGTAACAGCTATGATAACTATAGTACAATATCACAACTAGGAAATTGACTTTAATATGATCCATCAGTTTTATTCATATTTCACTTATTTTACATGCACTCGTGTGTGTGTGTTTGTGTGCCTTTAGTTTTATGCATATCCATCACAAGGTACAGAATTATGCCATCAGAATGGTTCCTTGTGCTGTACCACTCTATAGCCATAGCCACAGCCACATCCTTCCTTCATCCCTGGCAACCACTAATCTGCTCTCCAACTTTATAATATTGTTATTCCTAGGATGCTGTATAAACAGAATCATACAGTATGTAACTACCAGAGAGTTTATTTGCTTACTCAGCATAATTCCTTTGAGACCTATCAAAGTTGTACATATTAATAAGTTTCTGCCTTTTATAGCTGAGTAGCATTCCATGCAGGGATGTAGCACAGTTTGTTAAACCATTCATCAGTTGTAGGACCTTTAGGTTGTCTTTAGTGTTTGAGTTTTGTCAGAATCCTGCTATGAACATTTCTGTAGAGATTTTTGCATGGAGATTGATAGAAAAAATATATTTATGGATAAAGCAGACACAAATTATTCACTTTTCAGACCAAATAAAATTTTACACTAACTACCTTGCTGATAACCAGGACACAGCGTTCAAATAAATCTCTTGTTGAAGATAATTGTTTTCTTCTGTCTTGATATTTTTGTTAGCTCTAAAATGATATGTCAGGGTGGTAATTACTAAAAATCTGAAGACTATGCTCTGTGGAGTCAAACTTCTTGAATCCTACTTTTTCCAATTTTTATTTGTGTCATCTTTGGCAGGAAATAGCCTCTTTTGTCCTTAGTATTTTTATGTGCAAATGTGGGGTCACTTTAGTGTATATGTAATTGGATGGTTGAAAGGACTAAATATGAGAAATTATATGAAACATTTTGCAGTCTTCTCAGAGAGTAAGCTTTAAAACAACATTAGGTATTTTACTTATTTTGATAGGAAACAGTTAATTTAGCCTTAATTTCCACAGAATTAAAATAGCTTATATTTCTAAAACTCCCTGAAATCTGTGAAGTGGTATCATTATTCATTTATTCATTGTCTCAGAAGATTAATGCAGTACATTTATGAGAGTGATTTGCAGGTATTATTTTGCTTAATTTACAAATGAAAGAAATCAATTTTCTCAAATATTAAAGATTTATATGCAAACATATTGGTAGAGGGTAGGAGACCCTAAAATGAATGAAAGTATTTTTGTTTTACCCAGTTTAGTGTGCTGATACAAACCAGGCATGATTTTTTCCCTAATGCTTTAATGGCATTGAGCAAAGGGAATTTTTGCATTAGGAAGGATGGGAGAAAAGCCTTATTCTAAAAGAATGTGAATAAATAGTTACCTAGGATATATTTTGCTATTTAATTATTTTTAAGGCTAGGAGTTTTCTTAAAATAAATACAGATAAATTTACTCACACAGTTTCCTAGTGAAACTTTATGAAAAAATATGATCAATTGTAAATTCAGAAAGTTGAAATACATTGTAAGATACATTTTAAATAATCTTACAAGCACTCTGATTAATTCTTTATTTTTATTCCTACATCTCACAGTGTCTCACGCTATGAAAATTTGACAGAACTCCTGCTGTTCTTGAAGGAAATAGGAGAACTTATTGGCAGACAAAAAAAGAAAGGCAGACAAAAGAATGTGCAGCAAATCATAATACTGTATAATGAACATTTATATAAGATTATATTTTACTTATTATGCTGTAGGGTACAGAGAGTGGGTGAAAGTTAAATACAGTCAAAGCATGGTACTGCCTTCTGGGAATTTCCTAAGTTTCCCCAACAACTACTTGTTTGATTTTTTGGTCCTATTTATATCACCTATTGTATTAATGAATGTAGGTTAAACTAACTTTTTTAGTAGATTTCATCATTTATTATGAGAAAAAGCTTCATACCTTTAGCCAACTACTAATCTGGCAAGCACTTTTCCCTTAGGACCAATATGGAGGGGTTAGTGTTTGTGTCAAAGGAGCAGTGTGCTAAGGATATTATCAGTCTCCTAATTACCTTCTTTAATTGTCACCAGGTGAAGAATTCACCAACTGTGAATGGTGATTGATCGAAGGCTGTCATCAAGCTAATTGATTGTGGTTCAAACTTTCCTTTTTAGTCCAGAAAAAAATATAGATAAATGATATAGATATATAGATAAAAGTCTTTGAATACCCTCTGAATTCATGTTACTAATAATTTTAGGATATGTATGTGTTTCTACTTTTCTTTTGGACTTGTGGATTGAAACAAATTGGAAAAATTAGCTTTACTATTATAATGAAGGCCCAATCTTCCTCCACCTTTTTTGAGTTAGTATTTCTTTAGTCAGAGGTGATCTCCAGTGAAAATGGGTGCAGAGGTTAGGCTGAAACACTCTGAGCCAAACAGCATTCATTATTTGCTGTTGGTATATTATTGTTGTATGGGGGCCACTTTCAAAATTCGGGCAGTTAACAAGTCCTTTGTACCTTCTACTCTGCCGAATCAGGGCCTTGTGCTCTGTAGGGATGAGTAGATAGCTAAGATTCTCTCTGCTTTCTCTTGAGCCTGCTCACAAGTTTGCAAAACCAAGCTGCCTCCCAGACCATGAGGGATATGTGAAATTTCAGTAAGATCTGTTTTGACTATTTCATTTCCAGGTGTCTTTGCTAAATGTCTGGCTTTTCTTCCAGATCTTTGCTTGTCTCAAGCAGTATCACCACCTCAGGGTAGCTGCATGCCTGCCTTTTCAAGCAGTTTGCTCTCTTTCTGGATTCTCCCTTTTTGTTTTTGATAAAGTATCTGAATGTGACTTTCTGTAGGTTGTGCTTTACTTCCACATTAAAGCAGCCTGCCCTGCCCTGCCCTGCCCTGCCCTGCCCTGCCCTGGAAGAATTACTGCAATACAGTTATGAGATGGGGTTGACATGGGAGCGTTTTCAGGCCAAAATGGCATGGACTTCCATTCTTATGGGGGTTCAACAGTCTTTTTGAATAAAGACTTTGCGGTGTGAGGTGTAATTCTAATCAGTTTCCAGAAGTGTTGACTTTTGACAATTTTATCTACTTTTATACTTGTTTTTGGAGAGAGTATGTGTGCTATCATTCAACCTTCCTAGAAGTCCCATCCAACACCCATAAGCTTTTGCAGTATAGGAGATCTAGGAATCTCTAACCATTTTTAAAAATGTGATTCTCTACAACATAAGAATACTGTTCATCTGGAGAAGGCACATGTTCCATAAATTTTACTGGAAGTGAAGAATGAAAAAACCTCTAATACAAATATGTAGATGATTATCTAGATGTTATTTTTCAATGACAATTTAAATAGTTACATCTTTAATATTGAGCATTGAAATAAGTCATTCAAAACCCATTTTCTACTATTATTATATTCAGTTGAACAAATTTTAAAAGTGTGCAGTACAGTATCCTATCTCTGATCTTTGTTACATGAAATATATCTGGTTGGTACTGTTACCAACTTTCATTTTATAAATAAATTTTGATTAAAGAAAGTTAAATATAGTAAAGACAAAAAGGGAAGACCAAAATCTGCAGTTATTTTGCCCTTTTTGTTGTACTTGTGGGGAAAGGTAGATAGCACTTTGTCCTCACATACATTACATGAGACAAACTAAAAAACAACCTAAATACAATAATTTTCTAAGACAGAATTGCAACCTGATACTTTAGAAAATTTGTATTAACTATATTGTAATGGATCACTTTTTTAAAGAAATTTGGAAAACTTTCCATGAACATTTTTATTTAATCCAAGAAACAAGACTTAAATTGATTAACCTGGTAACAGAGTTTCTTTTCATATTCTACATGTATATTTCAATGATACAGAATACTTCAAAAAGGTCAGCATTCTGGAGAAGTGTTGCCACGAGAAGAAGATGCAAAATTCATGTCTATCATTCTATTGAATGTTATATTTGCTATAACTACTGAGATTTTTCTCATCTATTTGAATATTAATAATCATGGATTGAATCATCAAATATCTATATATAATTGACAAATTTTGTTCAACTGTGTATATAAAAATGTAATTTGAGATTTATTTTCCTTATAAATAGAAATATTCCATGATTTGGTTTAAAGTCACCATGCTCAATTTTTTTTTTTTTTTTTTCGGTACGCGGGCCTCTCACTGTTGTGGCCTCTCCCGTTGCGGAGCACAGGCTCCGGACGCGCAGGCTCAGCGGCCACGGCTCACGGGCCCAGCTGCTCCGCGGCATGTGGGATCTTCCCGGACCGGGGCACGAACCCGTGTCCCCTGCATCGATAGGCAGACTCTCAACCACTGCGCCACCAGGGAAGCCCCATGCTCAATTTTTAAAACAAGAAAAAGTAATAATTTTGTAAGGAAATACTGAAAACTTCAATTTTCTACTTTAATACAGTTACAAAAATTCTAACTAGAAAGTTTATTTCCATCTAAATTATATATTTATGAAACCAAAACATTTGAGTTTGGGGAATATTATTCACTGCAGGATTTGAGGATTTATGATGGGGAAAGATTGGCTACTCACACTTTCTGTTTTATATATATTATTCATTGGCCACAGAAACCATGTTGTTAAATTAAAACCTATACTCAGCATAGTTGAAATAGTGTAGTTGCAATTCCCAAGGAATTATAAACACTATACACACAACATCACATACATTCAACTCTAAAACTGACAAACTGCAAAATTTTAAAGACATGGGTAAGTGCCAGTTTCTACCACTTTATATGACAATATATTGTCCTGGCAAAATGTGAGGAAAAATGAGAACAATCTTATCACCCTAATAATTAAGCCGGAACTTGGATCTCATACATAGTTCAATTTTCTTAGCTCAGTCCTGTTAAATGATGGAAATACTCTTAACATTTTGTATATCAGTCATTAGCGTATCAGGAAGTAATGTATTAAATCATTTTATATGAGCAGGACAAGATAGTTAACATATAAAATGGCATAAAAATAAAGTTAAATAATGTTCCTTCTAATATATTAATATTTGAAGCTTATTGAAGTGTGCTTTAATGAATAAAGGTCATCTGGTAAAAATCTTTTCAGGTTGCAAACTGTATATAACATGGGATAAAATATTAACATTGATTTATTAATGAATCTGAGATTAATGAAATTATTATTTAAAAGAATGTTAAGAAATGCAATTTTGTTTTTATTTGGAGAATAATCATTTTATTTTTACTCTGTTAAGACTGTTAACTATACTCAAAGTCTAGTTCACAGAAGTTTTTGATTAAGCATAGATTTCTAGATTTTATATTATGTAATGAAGGAACAGGTATTATTTCTAAGAAAAAAAAATGCCAACTCTTTTTTCTACCCATTCCTTCAAGAAGCCTTCCTTAACTTCAAAAAAAAAAAAAAAAGTAGCTTTAGCTACTTCTCTGGACTGTTTCCATCCCATCCCACTACATGCTTATTTCTATGTCAGCACTTAAACACAGTGTCCACATATATTTTTCTGTTTTATTAGCTCCTTGAAAAGAAGTTGTTTTTAATTTCTCTATCCATACTGGTTAACACAATATTTAGTATCAAAATATGTGCTGAACTTACATTTGATGAATGAATGAGTCAATAAATCGATGAATGAATTAAAAAATATTGCCATAGGAGATAAATACAAAAATCTCCAATATTTGTCGATGGATTAATATTATTGTGAACAATCAGGTTAATATAATCTTAGAAATTTCAATAATAACATGAGAAAGAATATTATCAATCATTTACTTTAATGTCCATTTTACTATTAAGAAAACAGAAACACAAAGGCTTAAATGTTTTTTCCTAATATTTTGATAGAGAAAAATTCAAAAAGACCTGGGACTTCTCCTTATTATATTTGGCCAACTGCCTTTTATAAATTATGCAAGCACATATACATAACAATTAGGACAAATAAAAGTCATGTAAAATAATTTTTCCTTTAGAACAAGTCATATTAATTGTAAGCTTGTTTAAAGAAATTAGTGTCTTTTTTGTTTTTTAAGAAAGTAAATCTCTTTTCAGTTAATAATTTAGTAGGATCATTATTTGCTTTATTTTTATTTTTTCTTCAATTAATTTACAAGAAACTGTATTACCAGCAGATTGTCCATTGAAGAAATCACCTAACTCACTTGCGTTTACTACTGTCCATGGATAGCAATGTATAAACTTACTAGAATTCAGATCTGACAACATCTCATTGCCACGTTGAATATTTTAAGTTATATTTATTTTTAAATGGTAGGAAAATTCATGTTTCCTCTATTGTTTCTTAGTAAAATCCCTGGAATTTCAAGATATCCTGAATTTTATGTCATGAAAAGAACCATTTGTACTTTTCTACTCTTCTTTCAGCTCACACAAACTAATTCATTAACATATGGCTAAATAATTATTAATTCCTTTTAAGTCTCACTGTATATTTATGACCCATTTCAATAAGAATTGCCACATACATTAGACATATATTTTCAGAAATGACTAAAGAAAACCTTTTAATGTGTTTTTTCCAGCCTGAAAAATCATACCAAAAGTTCCTAATGTAATTGTTCCTGTGGCTTGCTTGGCATCATATAGCATGAACCCATTATATAAATTGCCTTGCACAGAGCTTTCTGTTGCTTTACACAACAGATCCATGTCGTGTCAATATGGTCCACTGATATCTAATGGTTATTTGTGTGCTGTGTCAGCAGGAATTTGTTTTAAAGAAGAATTGTCTACGGGAGTTTGCCATTTGTTTTCTTTCTTTTTCTTTTTTTTTTTTTTTTTTTGCGGTACGCGGGCCTCTCACTGCTGTGGCCTCTCCCGTTGCGGAGCACAGGCTCCGGACACGCAGGCTCAGCGGCCGTGGCTCACGGGCCCAGCCGCTCTGCGGCATGTGGGATCTTCCTGGACTGGGGCACGAACCCGTGTCCCCTGCATTGGCAGGCGGACTCTCAACCACTGCACCACCAGGGAAGCCCTGTTTTCTTATTTTTAAAACAAGTATATACAGGTTCAAGCTTTAGCCCAAGATATTGCTATTCACTAAAGTTAGATAAAATTTAGCCCAAGATATTGCTATTCACTAAAGGTAAGATAAAATTTCATAATGGAAACGGAAAGAAAGATCTAACACTTTGTGTACAGGATAGTAAATAAGACTATCTCTAATAGTGACAAATAATGCCATATTAATGTAAATGTTAATAATAGAGGAAACTGGGTAGAGGGCATATGGGAACTCCCCGTACTATCTAAATTTTTCTGTAAATCTGAAACCATTCTAAAATGTATTAAATAATTTTAATAAAAAGAAAACATTTCCAATTCGAAAAAAAGACTATCTCATGTTTTTTGAGGTAGAAAAAGAAAATTGGGCATTACTAATCTGATATTTTAATTTTTTACCCAAAACTATCCTAAATATTGTTTTACAGAAGTATGCCAACTAAGAAAACTACATCAAAGTCTAGATAATCCCAGACTATTTAGTCTCATGTTATGTGGTATGGATGAAATAATGCAAATGCCCTCAATCTATTCGCTAATTTTTCATGAAGTATTTCATAAATGTACTATTTCAATGGGGATATTCTAGTGATCAAAATAGTTCATGTAGTAACAATAGGTACTTGCCAGTAGAAATAAATTTGGTTTAAATTTCAGAAATCTCAGTAGTTGGTGATAGTCACGTAATCTGAATAGGACCCTATGGGGCCTTCCTGAGAAAAATCCCTTCCCCATATCCTCTGCTGTAGCTCTTCTCTGAAGTACCAAGATAATAGTATCCCATGCATATTTCCTGAGCTTTTCTGTTGCTAAAAACACCACCAAATGGAAGAAATTAGCTACTTGATGTCATGAGCAGTAGCCCCCCAGACCTTCTGGCGCTTGTGGATTGATAATGTTAACTGCCCTGTTACCTCACCATCAACCAGAGAATTGTGCACGAGGTGATCACATACCCTGAGACCCCCTTCCCTCTTCTGGCCTTTAAAAATGCTTTTCTGAAACCTTTTGGGGAGTTTGGGGTTTTCTGGGGGCATGAGCCACCGCTCTCCTTGCATGACCCTGCAATAAAACTTTCTCTACTCCAAAGTTTGATGTTTTGGTTTGTTTGACCTCACTGTGCGTCGGGCATGTGAACTTGCATTCTGTGACAGGATTTTTTTTTTTTTTTTTTAAGAAGAGAGAGAAATTCATTGGAAATAGTGATTGGAAAATCATTAATGTCTGACTATAATCTGTTCCCTGTTTTAGAAGCTAGGCTTTGATAGAAATAGGGTTATCCAGGTATATTTAACATATTAAAAGTTCATTATATCAGCTATAAACAATGTCATTAACTTCAATTAAGATTATTTCTTTCTGTTCTAGAAGTTCTCATTGAGTGTTGATTAATTCCCAAATATTCTGTAAATTTAAATTTTTTTCATTTTCAGTTTTTAATTAGATGATTTTCTTTTAATACTACCAATGTATTATTGTTCAAATTATTTTATTGAAATAAATACACCTCTTTTTCTTATAAGGCCCTCCATTTACTACTAATAAAGGCACCATGCTATTTACATCTTCCTATGTTTTTAGTGTAAAACTAGGTTGCTTGCTTCCATTTTTTAAAAAAAATTTATGATGCCTGATTAATTTCCACCTGTTACAAATATTTATACCAATTTATTAAGCACTATGTTGACAGTTGTTAAAAGAAGTGAAAGTAGTATGGTGACAAAAATAAGGAAATATTTTAATTGCTTAGATTATTAGTCACTCTTTCTTGCTATTTTAACTGACATATTTATAAGTAATATTTACAAAGTTTTGAAGTGGAGTTTAAACTAGTACTGTCACTTTTTCAATTTTCTCCCCTTACTCTTTCTTCTTGTGGTGGATTTTTTCTTAATTTAGTTTAATCACTCCTTATGTAATATGTCTTTTATACCCACTCACTTTCTTAAGAATCTTTCTTTGTTACTGGTTCACTTTGATACTATAGTTCATGCTGTTTACCATATTCTCAATTTTTAACCAAACTAGTGGATTAGGTCCTGGGAGAGAGTATCATATAATGGGGTCAAAAGGCATTGGCCTCCTTAGCTTGGCAGTAGGAAGGTGACAGCATAGTGGATTCCAGGCCAGTCCTGTGCTTCACGGCACAGGGAAGCCTCCTTAGGGAGGTCTGGGGTGATGGAGGCCTTTGGGTTTTCTCCAGTCACTTAACACACAAATGCCTGTGGCCCAGGCTCACCCTCATTGGATGGAGTTCATCATATCATCCCCTCACACTGTTGTGTGGGGTGTAGCATCAGGTGTACAGAGCCCTGTTATTAGGGGGTCTCAGATTAGAAGCTCTCCTGGTTCTCTGCCCTTCAGGCCACTCTCTCCCTCCTTTAAAGAATACTTGTTCCCCAAATGAGCCTTTGTGTCTCTACAGTTACTTGGGTAGAGTATACACATATACATGTACCTCATTTTATCTCTTACCAGTTAGTTAATGGATTCATGGATGTGCGAATTGCTTTCACTTTTGAACGTTATTGAAAATGCTACTATAAACATTAATGTGCAAATCTTTGTATGGATGTATCATGTTTTCATTTATCTTGGATAGATACCAAGGAATAGAATTCCTGAATTATACATTGTTAAATTTATGTTTGATATTTTAAGAAACTTCCAAGCTGTTTCCATGGTAGCAGGACCATTTTACATTCATACCAACAATATAAGAAGGTTCCAGTTTCTCCACATTCTCATACATATTTAGTATTATATCACTTTTTGGCTGTAGCCATTATAATAGGTCTGTAGGGGAATCTCATTGTGGCTCTGATTTGCATATTTCTAATGACAGGACAATATTGAGCATCTTTTCTTCTGCTCAGTAGCTGTTCTTATCTTTTCTTTTTCAAAATATCTTTTCAACTCTTTATTGCATTTTTATATGTCTTTGACTTTTACAGGGTTTGTGTTCTATACATATTCTGAAAACAAGACCTTTACCTAATATAATTTGCAAATATTTTCTCTCATCTATTCTTTTTCTTTTCAATGATCCAGTGCAGCCAAATAAATAAATAAATAGATATTTATTTGGTGTCTTTTGAAGGGCCACCTTATTTAATTTTCATAAAGTGCAACTTATTAATTTAATATATATTCTACTCTTGATGTCATATTTAGAAATCTTTGCCTACATCAAGGTCAGAAATATTTTATCCTATGTTTTTATCCAGAATTTTAATATATTACAGTTAGGTCTATAATCTACTTTAAATTATATTTTGGTATGATATGAGGTATCTAGCTCTAAAAATTAATTAATTAAGTACACATAGAGATACCCAGTTGTCCAAGTGTATTCTAAAAGACTGTCTTCTCCCATATGAATTGCTTTGGCACCTTAACGTGTAAAAAAATGGACATCAGTGTGAGTTTATATTTCTGACCTCTCTATCCTGCTCCACTGTTTAATATGTTTGTCCACATGGCAGTATCACTGTCTTGATTAATGTAGCTTTGTAGTAAGATTTCAAAATTGGACAGCATACATCTGCAAGTTTAGATAGTGTTCTTGTTTTCATTCATTTAACAATATTTTCTAATTCCATTATAACTCAGGTATAGTTAGAGGTAGACATATATTTTTCTCCTGAGGACCAAAAAGCCTGAAGGAAAATGTACTGATTTGTATAATGTCCTTCCATGTTGGATCAATTTATTTAGAAATGTCTGCATTTTGAAGCCACGCTGCTAGGTATTTGGGGTATTAAAAATAATGAATAAGATATAGCTTCTGCCATTTTGGAACACGTTGGAACTGAAGCTGTGACACAAAATTTGAAAAAAATATAGGATTTTTAAAAAAGTGGTGAGGTATTTCAGGCCTCTATGAAGAGCGAGCATGGAATATGCCTTTGTGTTCTAGAAAGAGGATTGATAAGAGGATTACCCAGCTGATAAGAGGATTGTGTATTTATTTTAAAACTACTATTAAGAGAACTGTGGAAATAGCTAATAAAACTACACATACATTTTCCTTTTAACACAGCAAGGGCACATCTAGAAATTTACTTTGAAGATAAACCTTCAACAATAAAAAAATAACATATTATTTACTGCAGTACAGTTTTTAATTCCAGAATGTTGGATACAACATAATTGTACAGACATAGGGGAATTGCTGCATAAACTATGGTGCATCCATACAGTGGAGTACTATGTACCTATAAAAACTAGGAAAATGTCTATGAATAGAAATGAGAGAGATTCCATGGCATCTCTGGTATACTAGATTTTGTTTTAAAAAACAGAAATAAAAATTACTCATATGGCTGCCTATTTGGGCACCTAAAAACTAAGGAAGAATGAATCAGAAGCTAATAAGTTTGTTTATCTACAGGATAGGCATTAGGAACAAGATAAAAAGGCTGGTAGGGGAGACATAACATTGAATACACCTTTTCGTATATATTTTTTATTTTTGGAACCATGCTGTTTCATATACTCAATAAATAAGTAAATAAAAATCAGTAAGGATGTGGAGGACACAAGAGCAATAAAAATAAGAAAAATAATAACTTAACTGAATTACAAATGAGAAATACAACAGTGTTGATAAAATACATGGAGAACTAACCCAAGTAATTTTGAATACACTATGTTGAAAATATAATTTGAATTAAAGACAAAAAGAACTATAAACAGTATTATATTATGGTTAAGGAGCTTTTTTATTCATGGTGATATGATATAAAGAATTTGCAACTCTTTATATTCTAAACTTGAGCAAATCAATAAATATACTGTTGATAATAAAAGCCAGGTTTCTCAATGGCAGAAAAGGGAATTACCAATATTGAAAGGGGAGAGGATAGAATAAATCCTGTGGTGTTGGACTGGAATAATAGAACCCATATGGTTTAATATACATACTTAGATTGTTGTAGAAACAGAGATGTGTATTAGTGAGTGTTTTATACATTTCTGCATTTTTTTGTCTATGTATGTGTATATATATATATATATATATATATATATATATGCACACATATCTATCCATCTCTGTAAAGATACACTCCCTTTTCTCTCTAAGCTAAGTGGGCAGGAAACAATTGTGCCCAGTAGAAACGAGCACACGTAGCACCCACACCTTAGCTTCCAAATACTACTCTGCAATAATCAACAGAGTTCCTTAGAGAAATATTTGATCCCAAAGCTTGGGGAGAGAAACTGGCCTTGGGCATCATGTTGGGAAAATAATAATATTTCAAGAATGTTGAGGGAATGTCAAAGGAGTCAACGTGAAGGTACTCTTGTTGACCGACTGTGCAACAAACTGAGCAAATGATGAGAGTAATTGATTAAGCACGTTGATTAAAATTGGAAATTGTGAATCCCACAGGTATACATAAATGAATCTGTGGAGTATAAAGAATATATGGAAATTTTTATACTCTGTTTCTGGTTTCCTATACATCTGAAATCATCTCATAATAAAAATTTTAAAAGTGATAAATTAAAAACCTGATGCTTTATAAATTCTACATAAGTTATCTGTATAAAATAATTTTAATATACATAAATGAATAAATACATAAGTAAATTGGGTAAGGGAAAGTGCTACCTTACAGTAGAATTCTAGCCCATAATTAATAGAGCGTTAATGGAAGTAGAAATCACCATTTAGCAATCCTCCAAAGGACTCATAGTTTTAGGCAAAAGTCATTGATGGATATTAAAACTAGAGGATGAAAAAAAAAAAAGACAAGAATCAGGATATTTACAAGGTCTAAAACTTGTGTATATAGTAACAGAGTGGCAAACCATAAGTTTGCAGTAGAGTAAATTGGCCAGTGGAGAAAACTGGCAGGCACCACTTTGACTGAGTGATCCAAATTAGCATCTCATGTAATAGACAAATAGGCATCTGTACCTTTTGATGTGCTGAGAAGAACATGACATCACTTTTGTTATATTCCTGCCCCAAATTAACAAACTGAACCAGATATACCCATGAAATTATAGCATACTCTGTAGATGAGATAATTGTATGGATCAGTATTAATTTCCTCATATTGATAATTGTACTGTGGTTACATGAGAGAATTTCTTTGTTTTAGGGAAGTATATCCTAAAGAAATCAGAAGAAAAGGGATATTACATTGGTGATTCTCCAGAGTTTCAGGAAAAATACATATCTGTGTATAATATGTTGTATAAATATAAATATGTGTATATAAAGCTTTAGACAGATATATATATACATATTTATATACATACATATCAATACATACATATGTACATGGATAATGATAAAACAAATGTGATTAAACGGTAACATTTTTAAAATCTAAATGAAGAGTGAATGGAAATTCTTTGTACTATGTTTGCAGGTTTCTTACAAATCTGAAGTCATCTCATAATAAAAACTTAAAAAGTAAACAAAAGCCATATGTGATGACTTTATAAATTCTACATAAATATCTGTATAAAATAATTTAAAATTTCATCAAATGTCTTAAAATTTGATCAAACTATTTCAAATCTTTAAAAAACATCTATTAAGAACTTAACCTGAGTCAAGGATTGAATAGTTAAAAACCTTTAGGTAATTCAAATGATTTATAATTTTTCTGGATGTTTGATGACATGCTGCAATGGAATTATTTTATTTAATTAATTAATTAATTTATTTATTTTTGGCTGTGTTGGGTCTTCGTTTCTGTGCGAGGGCTTTCTCTAGTTGCGGCGAGCGGGGGCCACTCTTCATTGCGGTGCGCGGGCCTCTCACTGTCGTGGCCGCTCTTGTTGCGGACGGAGCACAGGCTCCAGATGCGCAGGCTCAGTAGTTGTGGCTCACGGGCCCAGCTGCTCCGCGGCATGGTGGGATCTTCCCAGACCAGGGCTCGAAACCGTGTCCCCTGCATTGGCAGGAAGATTCTCAACCACTGCGCCACCAGGGAAGCCCTAATTTTATTTTTTTATTTATCTCATCCTCTTTCACTCAAAAAAAACCAAACTGTTTAAATTTAAGAGTTGATATTACCCAGAAAGATAATTATAGCAGAATGATGTAGAAGTAAATTGCATTATACATAACAACAAAGTAAAATTGTTTTCTACATTCCTACAGGATCATTATAGAAAGTACTATGTGCTGTGAAAACAGTATGCTATTGTCACTGCTAGAAAGCAAATAATTCTTTTAAGCCATTGTTAGAATGATTATAAAATTGTGTTTACAAATCTTGCAAAGAGAAAAGTTTTAATCATTACCAATTTAAAGCTCTGCAGTTTGAATGGAAAACATTCCAGAGAATAGAAGATGCAATACATAATATTACATATAGTTGTGTGTAAATAAAGATAATTTTTCTGGTAATTTTATTTTTTACTTGATTTGATTTGTTTTGGTCAAATACACATGAATAGCAGTAGAGAAACTTTAGTCTAAATTTATGTTCTTATTCTTTCTATACCACTTTGAAATTGAAACATAAATCTTTTACTGTGCTATTTTATTCAGGGTAATTCTGCTTTTACATGCTTTTGTGCATGCTTTTACAACATATATGACTAATTTTCCTTCACTGGGCAAAATATAAAGATTTGATACTACAAATTACATAGTAAATTTAATACCCTGATTTTGTACAACTGCCCCTAAGAAATTTAAATTGATGACCCAAAAATTTAAAATATGAAATAAAGTTAAAAATTATATTACAGACTCTATCCTTATGAAATTAGACAGAGCATAATGAAATCTATTAGAGAAATTGAATATTTTCTTGTCATTCACAGCATATGTTTGAGGAGCATTAATATTTTGGAAAAATAGACTCAATTAAAAAAATAATATTTCTTCCATGGGTTTCTTCCATGGCTAGAATAGAGATTTGGGCACCCATACTCAACACAACCATAACAGTCTGTGTCCCTACCCCTTTTGAAAATCCCGAGCATACTTTGATGTGTACATATGGCCTTCAGTCGTGCTTTGGGGCAGGAAGACCTCAATCCCACAACTAATGACCATTTTTCTTAAAAAATAGATCAGGTAGTGATGGAGAGGAGAAAAAGGATTAGGGGTGGGTGCAGAGGGAGAGGGCAGACATGCACCATTGCCTATTGTTTTACTAATTTTGTTTTCATTGGTCACAGTGGCCAGCTTTGACTCAATTAAGCAAAGTTTAAATGCTTCAGTCCACTCAAGGCATTATACTGAGTCATTATACTCTCTTAGCTTTAGGGATGCCTGGCTCATCAGCCACTGACACATTGTCTTTGACCGAGACTGTGAGAGGAATTTTGAGAGAAAGTTTTCTGCTGGCTTTGGAGAAATATATTATCACGTTATATGACGGCCTCTAGGAGCTGAGCACAGTGCCCAGTGACAGCCAGCAAGAAATCGAGGTCTGTAAGACAGTAAATGGGTGTTGTTTTAAGAGTCCAAGTTTGTTGTAATTTGTTACACAGCAATAGAAAATTAATCTGCTGGCTGCATAAAATATCCAGAGAAGTCAACTCTCTCTTTTCTTTCCTTCCATCCTTTTATTTTTTTAAACAAATGGGATTATAGCACACATTACTGTTTGATGTTGTCCTCACATTATCATAATATATTATGAACATATTGCTCACAAGAAATATAAATTGAACTTTAGTGTTCTAAGTTATATTAGATAACCTTGTGATTTCTAGCCATTTGCTGCTATGATTTTGAACACTTGTAACTATATTTTTACATTTTGATAATATGTTGTTGCTGAATACAAATCTCAGTTAATTAAATATTTATTAAGCATGTCTTTACTATTATGTGTATTCTATGAAATCATGAAATCCAGGATTTTAGTTGCACTAGTCATAGTTCAGTTGCTCAAAGCAATTTATGGCTGATGGCTACCATATTGGACAGCCCAGGTATATAGGATATTTCCTTTGCCGTAGGAAAGTCTACTGGATAAATCTTGTCTGTATCATAGCTCAACATTAACTATTTTATATTATAATGATAAATCATATCTTCTTCTACATTTTTGCATATATTATTTTAACTTTGTAAAGTTAGGTTGGTGCCATAATCAATCTCACTTGAATGCCTATACTCAAGATATACTCAAAATATTCAAAATATACTAAGGGTTGGCAAATATTCATCAAATTGATAATTACTTATTACTCTCCTTGTTCTCAGGTTTGATGTTTTCTTTTCTTCAAACACAATTACTATCAAATGCTAAATTTGATAGACTTTGTGAAATAAGATGATTAATTCAGAAAGTCTCCTTCTTGTCTTTGAAAACTATTTTCAAGCTTATTATTCAAAGAAAAAAAGAAGTGAAGATGGAAAAGTCTACTATTTGTTCTCAAAATCAGCCTACTACTCTTAGGTACTTAAATATAAAACTATATTTTTTGATATTTTAATGTCTTTGGGGACAGGGCACTATAAATGGCTAAGAGCTTTTACCCTGGGGCCACAGCTGGAGTCATAACTGACTCTTATTAGTTATGAAATGTCTCTGTACTTCAGTTTTTTCATCTAAGAACTAGGGATTATATATTAGTCCCTAATTCCAAAGGTTTTTATAGGAATTGAATAAATTAATATACATGCAAGATTTAGAACTTGGAAAATATAAAGTATTCAGTGAAATTTAGCCATTATTATAAGAACACTTTTTTCTTCTGTAATTTGCTGAAAGATTGTACCAGCCAATATGTATGTTTTATGAGACTGAGAAGATAAGGAGAAACTGTTAAGAAATATAATTGTTTTCAAATAAAAAGAATGTGGGAAGTTTAGATATCATGCTATCCTTTATGAACTATGCTAGATATAAATTACCAGAATCCCATAAACAATACCTTTTCAGGCTCAGAAGAATAAATCTTTTAAGATTTCAAATGTTCAAGGCCACATATGCACATCTGTCATTTATTTTGCTTGGTATACAACTGTTTTAAGGGTTCTTGGAGCAAATCCTTTTCCTTTGGGTTTCTCTAAAAAGGAGATGTATAAGTCATGAACCATAAAATTTCCTATTAAACCATGCTTGAACACTAGCCACTATCATATGTCTCATTATGAAAATTATAGCTAGGTAGATGCATTCAGAAAACCTTACATTAGCTTCAGTATACTCTGATCTGAATTATCAGTTTAATTATCAGATTGTGGAGAATAGAATATCCAAATACTTTTCAGAAATATTCTTCATCAGCAATTTCATTTTTCAAGTGTTTCAATGTATTCCATTTCTAAGGCATTGAAAACAAACCTCAAAAGGAGGCATATACCTTCCTTCCTATTAATGGTGATAAAATAGGTTTCTGTATTTCAGTACATTTGATTAACACCAAATACATTTTTAGATGGGAAGAGCATTTCGTCTTTGATATAACAAAAAGCAAAATAGCTTCAGTTTCCTAGAGAGCCTATTAAATTCTCAGCCATTGCTGAATGGTCTCCTAGAATAGGTGCACATTGTTGTGGACCAAACTAATGCCTATCTTGCCTAGAACCACAGGTTCCAGATCTGCAACATTATAGTGATGGTTTAGAGCTCTGTTTATGCTTGTGAAAGATAGGGGGGAAAGGGTCCAAGATAATCAACAGGAAAACAATTTTTACAAGATGGTAGATATTACCCTGTAGCATATGCTGTTAATACCACACCATTTCCCCTCAGTTTTTACTATTTCCAGACCCAGTGGCTGCCAAACGTGAGTGCCCAAGGGTCTTTGCCCAGCATGCTTGGTATAGGCTGGAAGTATCAATACTACAAATTTAACACTTCCTAAGAGCAGCCAGTGAAAGAAGGGATTTGTTGTGACGTCTTAGCTGACTTGCCCCTCTGTTGAGATAACTGTGAGATATTTTCTACAGTCCCTCAGAGTTGCCTGCATGAGCTTCTGTTGATCACGTAGTCTATAATGGCCTCTTTCTCTTCCTCTCTCGCATGCTTACTCCTCTATAGATGATTCCAGAGATAATCTGCCTAATTAACTAATTACACCAGTATACTTGCCCCAGGGTCTGCTTTGGGGAGAACTCAGTTTAACTGGATAGAGAAGGTAAATTGAGTAAGTAATCAACTTTGCAACTGCTACTCTTGGTCAGCTAAATAAAATTAAACCCCAAATTGCAGATGTAGTACTTGGGCCATGTGCAATTTCACTACTATCCACATATTTCTCTTGCTAGTCCTTTGAGAGCCATACCCATAGGGCAGAGTGATGGTGCAAAGGACAGACAGTAGACATGGTTCAGACAGTCTTATATTCCAATATTCACTTTCCTAACATTTCCTAATATTCTCCATTAATATTCATCTACTCTTAGGAAGAAGGCTTCCTTTCAAAAATAAATAATAATGAGACAGTAGCTGTCATAGGACTGTAGAACAAAGCTTCAGCCAAAAAGAAGGAAGTCACCAGACAACAATGAAAGGAGAGATTAAAAATAGAAATGGTTATAATTGTAAAAACATCCCTAAACATACAAAAAGAATAATTGCTTAAAATATGGAAAGTGAATATTGGGAAAATCTATTTTAAAAGTGTTTTCCCACCATGTAGAAACGCAGGTAATATTGTATCCTTGTTCTCATTTTGGGGGAAAAACTATCAAAAAAACAAACAAAAAAACTTGTGGAAAAGTTCTAAGCAACAATATGATGATGGAGTATCTGTACTAAAATGTCTGATGTTGATCATTGAATAAATTTAATTATAAAATATGGGTAAAATACTTTAGAAATAAAGTTATATAATAGAAACTAAACTCTTAGGTGAAAGAATGGGATATACATGCATCATTAAATAGGCATCAAACATTCCTAGAATTGTCCATATGAATCTTTCAAACAATGTGAATAGAACAGAAAAAAATCAGTTCCTTTTTTCACTCAGAATGATGCTTTTGCAGTGATAAAATATAGGTGTTTTTCTAGAATGTCTTTGGTCACAGGGTCTCAGAAAATAAGCTTAGAAACCATAGAAGATAGATGCAAAACAAAGAGACTAATATATTGCATTTATTAGGGACTTTAAAACAAATACGATTAATACGTATAAAGAGAATTTTAAAATATAAACAGTATAAAAATGAAGTATAAAAAATACAACAGAACTTTTGGAAGTAAAATTAAGAATTAAATAGATGGGTTTAACAGTAGTTTAGGAATAACAAAACAAAGGATTAGAGAACTGAAAGGCTGATCAGAAAATGTAGGCTGAAGCACAGCAAGACAAAAAGATAAATAAATACAAAAGAGAAAGAAAAAAAAAAGACATAGAGGAAATGTTGCATACATTTGTAATCGGGTTTCAAGATGGGGAGGGTAGAGAGAATGGGGAAGGTGCCACATTTGAAGAATACTTGCCAAGAATTTTTCATTAAAAATGATAAAAAATATTAAACCATAGTTCAGGAAACTTACAAATACTAAGCTCTATATAAAACTGACTTAAAAAGTCACGTGTGGAGTTGTTTTAGATACAGACTTGAATAACTACGTATAAGAATGTAATTTCAAGAAAATCAGTGGAGTTTGATCATCAATGGGAGATTACATGATATCAATAAATTATTTTTAGTTTTGTTAAATATGATAATTGCATTCTGTCTGTATAAAAATATACCTCGCTCTTTTGCAAATGTATAGAGGAACATGAAGGTTAAAATTATACATCTGTGATTTTATTTAAAATATTTAATATTCTGCACACAAATATTTTAAAAGTACAGATACATAGTAAAGTAGAACCATGTCAGCTCTGACATATACTTTCTCATTTATACTTTTAATACTTGTTCCAGTCCGAGGTTTTCTAGTAATACTTATTTTTCCCTCATAAACCTCATCCCTTTTTCATGGTTAACTCAATTAAAATTAGATAATATTCTATTTAATAAGATATAATTAATTAAAATATATCTCAAAACACTTACATTGAAAAAGTCCCTCAAAGGCCATGCTTATCCTCTCTGCACCATGGTATTTCCATCAGAACACTGATACATTAGGACCAAATGATGGTATGAGATGGAATCTATATTTCATACATTACAAAAACCTATTTTTTCTTTGTAGATTATATATATTTACCTATATAAATATAAAACATATATATGTATACAGGTATAAAGCTTATAATATCTCCTTTCTGTACCTCAATCATGGTTTTGTATCTTCACATAGGTGTGTGCACAACACTTCAGAAAGCATTGATTTAAATGGCCACAATTTGAGCTATTCAAAGTCAAATACTACTATGATAGTTCATTATTAGACATTTTGGTACTCTCCCATAAACACACTTTATGCAACAAAATATCAAGACTATCTCATAAAAATATTTTTAATAATATTTATTAGGTGTATGAGAAATTAGGAAGGTATCCTTCTGTGATTTTTGTTTCTAAAGGTACTTTTCTTGGAGGAAACTTCTTAAATGAGTTGCATGGAATTTGATTTGAAAGTACCCTTTTGATTTACTTGAAAAACACTATGGCATTTTTCATTGCTCCAAGGACCTTTGTACTGCTTTCACAGTTAAGACCATCGGTCTTGAACATTTTTATTGCTGATTGTGGTGCAGGACTGCTTGGCTAAGCCTTTGAAAAGTAAATGATTATGGAGTGGCAATTTGTGCTTTGACTTTGGTGTTTGCTTTCCACAGTCTCTTACCCATTACTATGGATGAGAGACTTAAAAGAAAAAATTTTGATGGTTACTCTGGGAACTTAGAAGGACAGAAAACAAATAAAAATATAAAACAATAAAAAGAAATGAAATTGAGTTATTTGTAGTGAGGTGGATGGACCTAGAGTCTGTCATACAGAGTGAAGTAAGTCAGAAAGAGAAAAACAAATACTGTATGCTAACACATATATATGGAATCTAAAAAGAAAAGGTTCTGATGAACCTAGGAGCAGGACAGGAATAAAGACACGTAGAGAATGGATTTGAGGACATGGGGAGGGGGAAGGGTAAGCTGGGATGAAGTGAGAGAGTAGCACTTACATATATAAACTACCAAATGTAAAATAGATAGCTAGTGGGAAGCAGCTGCATCGCAAGGGGAGATCAGCTTGGTGCTTTGTGACCACCTAGAGGGGTGGGATAGGAAGGGTGGGAGGGAAACGCAAGAGGGGGGGGATATGGGGATATATGTATACATATAGCTGATTCACTTTGTTACATAGCAGAAACTAACACAACATTGTAAAGCAATTATACTCCAATAAAGATGTTAATATATATATATATATATATATATAAAGCAAAACTGAGATTCCTAAGGTGCCAAGTAAGCAGACCTATAAGAAGTTATGCTCACATTCTATACCTCTTATTTCCAGGACTGAGAATTATCTGTTTCTCTAACTATTACCATATTTTTAGGTTAAAAAAAATCATTTTCTAAATAGCACAAAAGATATTTCTACTTAGCTTTACTCTCCCAAGATCCTAAACTCCTAACTACATATTTCATTCTCACTAATGATTTCATTTCTTGATTTATAGTAAGAAAAAAAATTAAGGGAATAAAATTTCTTCAATTTTGCACTGTGCTCGATTCCATCCCCTCTGCCCTTCTCAGATGGAGTGATCTTCTCTTGCACCTTTATTTTCATGGGGGCAACTCCAGTGTTTCTTTGATACACATTATACTAAAAGACATTTACCAGTTTGGAGAGCCCCAGTGCCAGGTCCTTTCAGCTGCCCCCTCTTTTGGCCACTTGAGGTGGCTGCTAACTTCTCTGATTATGTGGCCAGCTCAATTCAACTCAATTCTGGCACTAACTACCCATAGATAGCATCAGATTCCAGTTTAAGGACTCAGTCTTACAAGACTCCTCCCAAACCCCCAACACACACACACACACACACACACACACACACACTTCAGATGCCAGTTGCAAGCCCAGGTTATGATCTGAGCTTCTTACCCACTAGCTATATATTCGAGATTCCAACACCCTTCTCCTTGGGTTGGTTTAATTTGTTAGAGCAGCTTATAGAACTCAGAGAAATATTTTACTTAGTAAGTCACTGGTGTGTTATATAAGGATATAACTCAATAGCCAGGTGGAAGAGATGCACAGAAGGAGGTATGGGGAAAGGACACAGAGCTTCTTTGCCCTTTCCAAATCACCACTCTCCCCAGATCTCCACGTGTTCACCAATCTGGAAGCTCTCCAAACCCTGTCCTTCTTGGCTTTTATGGAGGCTTCATTACATAGGCATGATTAATTAAACCATTGACCATTGGTTATTGATTCAACCTCCAGCCCCTCCCCACTTCCTGGATGTCAGGGAGGGTGGGATTGAAAGTTCCAACTCTCTAATCACAAGGTTCATTCTTCTAGCAACCAACTCCATCCTTAGGTGGATCCCAAACTCACCTCATTAACATAACACAAGATACCTTTATCACTCTCTTCACTTCAGTTCCAAGGTTTTAGGAGCTCTGTTGGGGGAAAGGGTATAAAGACCAAATATATATTTCTTCTTATAAATCACAGTATCACACATACAAATATTATGTGCTGTAATGCAAATATGTTTGATTTTGACCAATAAAGTTTTTAAGTTCAAAATTTAAAAAAGAGATAAATACTAAATCAGCATATATAATTGTAACTTCTCTGATTTGTAACAGGAAACCCAGCACCTCTCTTCTACAGGACTAGATCAATCTTAGTTCTTATGTCTAATGTTGCATTGTACAATATGAAATTTAGATATTAACCTTGCCATTTGTCATTTAACTTTGTTCAGTTTTATAATACCAATATCAATAGAAAATAGGAACAATTCCAGATGTTTTAATACTTAAAGTGTGGAAATATAGAGCCATAGTTTTTCTCATAAACTTTTTTTTTGAATAATTTTAGACTTACAGAAAAGTGCAAGATGGTACAGAGAATTTCAATATACCCTTCACAGAATTTGTTTTTCCTAATGTCATCTTACGTTACCATGATACCTTTGTCAAATCTAAGAAACCAGCACTGTTACATTACTATTACGTAGCCTCCGGACTTTATTTAGTTTCATCATTTTTTCCATGAATGTACTCTTCCAAATTCCAGGATCTAATCCAGAATACAACATTGCATGTAGTGATCATGTCCACTTAGCCTAATGAGGTTTATGACAGTTCCTGAATCTTTCCCTGTTTTTGATTTACTTTGACAGTTTTGAGGAGTACTTGGCAAATATTTTGTAGAACGTCCCTCAATTTTACTCAGTTTGAGTTTTTCTAAAGTTTCTAACTCATGATCAGATTAGAGTTAAGTGTCTTTGGAAGGAATACCACAGAAGTGATTTGCCCTTTTCATCACATCTCATCAGAGGCTGCAAGGTTGGTGACTTCAACTTCATCATGTGGTTAGAATAGTGAGACCCAGACTTCTCCACTGGAAAGGTATGAATTTTCCCTTTCTGTTCTCTACAAATAAATCCATTTCACACAGTGGATGTGGAGAGCTAACTTCTACCTCCTGAAATGGGAGTATCTATAATATTATTTGGGATACCTCTGTAGGATTTGTCTCCTTCCACATTTATTCATTCTTTGCTCATTTATTTATATCAGTAGAGATTTAAGTATGTTTATTTTATACTTTGGATTATAATCTGGCATTATGTTATTTATTTTTTTGCTAAAATACTTCCACATTTAGCCATTAGGGATCCCTTTGTCCCTTTGACTCATCCCTATCCTTCTATTTTTGTGCACTTCCATAATTTCTTGCATGTTAATATTTCCAACTTAAGGCCACATAGATATTCTATATTTTCTTCCAGAAATGTTATAATTTTATATTTTGTGTTTAAGTCTAAGATTGATATTGAGTTAATTTTTATGTGTGGTGTAAGATATGTGTTGTGGTTCATGTTTTTAATCAATTTCATTTATATATTTAAAAAAACTAGCTTTCTCTTTCCCTCATTCTCTCTACTGTTTTCCTGTTTTCAATTTCATTGTTTTCTCCTCTAATTTTTACTATTTTAATCCTTCGGCTGCAGTTAGGTTTAATATGCATTTTTTTCCATTACTCTCCTAAGGTGGGAGCTTAGGTTATTCATTTTAGGTCTTTCTTCTTTTCTATTATGTGCACTTGTGAAAAATAATTCCCTTTAAGCATTGCTTTAGCAGTACTTACAAATTTTGATACATTGTATCCTTTTTTTGATTTAGTTCAAAAGTTTGTTTTTGTTTTTAATTTACCCTGACACTTTCTCTTTGTCCCATAGTTGTTTGAAGGGAATTTTTCTTAATTTCCAAATATTTACAGATTGTCTAGATATCTTTCAATTATTAAAGTTTACTTCCATTAGGAAAATATATATTTATAATTATTTTTGTTTAAATTTGCTGCCTTTAAAAAAGTGGCCTAAGGATATAGGGTCAGCATGTCTGGGTGGTTTTAGCAGTGGCTGTTCTTCCCATGCACCAGTTTGTATTGATACCATTTGGGGTAGGGCAGAGTGGGGCAGTGGGACTTCTCCTGATTCTTCAGGATCAGCCCACTGAGAGCCTGATGAGGTTCCTGGAGGCAAATACAACAAGGGGATGGGAACTTCTCTATGCTGTGTTCCCTAGGAGTGTCACACTCTCATGCTTGCCCACACTCTCCCTCCAGCAATTTGTCAAAACTTCTAGTCACATTTTCTGCAGCATCCCTCCAGGCTTTACAGGGCCTTTGGTGCTTTTACACAGGGAAGCAAATGCTCAATTTTTGTGTCTCACTGAAGTCTCAGATCCAGATCCAGAATTTGGCATGGACATTTGCCCTTAGGTATCAATTTTCCTATGGGTTCACAACAAATCTATAACTTGAAGTCTTTCCAGCTTCTTTTTTTGTAAGGGTGAGAATGACATCTTTCTAGCTCTCTGTCTCTGAACAGAAACTGAAATCTTGTAATTTTTAATATTCTTTTGTACTGCATTTTAATAGTTTCCTCTATCAGTTTTTCATTCACACTCCATAATAATTGAGAAAAATGAACTGAAAAGTGTTAAGTCATAAAGGTTGAAATTAGATGATTTTCTTTAATCATCCACATTTTGCAAAAGTGGATCAGGCCATCAATTTGATTTCTGGAAAGTTGTTTAAGCATAGAAGGATGACACCAATAGAATGAGTTTCCTTAAATCTGTTTTACTGGAATGAATTATTAAAATCATAATTTTTTCTCATGTGAAAATATTCAACAATTTAAATGAGCCATGACTTCAATCACAAAAATGTCCACCTGTGAACAGACTTGGAAATTTTTCTTGAATGACACAAATAGTTTCATTTCATTCATCAACTGTAAAACAAAAGAAAGAAACAAAATAGCCCTGACTACCCCAAGAATGAGACACCAAAAAGCAGTCCACTGTAATATATACAATTATGTGAAAAAATTATTGAATTTTTTTTGGTTCTAACTCAGGATCATATTCCTGTTTTTAATAATTCCTGTTTTTAATAATTACTACAAGGCTTGACATTTTTGCTTTTTTTGCTTTTTTTTCATTCTGTTTCAGTATAAAGCTCTTCATGGTGAATGATGCTGTAAATAGCAGATATTCTATATTCTTGCAAATGATGTCTCTCGTTTTTCTATTTCATAAGAAGTCTGATATTATTGTTGCATTTTGAATGGAATTTTTTTCTCAAAATCATTTAACAGATATATATAACACTGTGCATTTGGTGGTAGTTGCCTTTTATTTTCCTTTTTTCATAGTCCTCACATTTATTGCAACTAATTCCTATTTAAATGTCTTGCTTTGTAATAAAGGGAATCTTCTAAAACCTCTCGAATGACTGTATTTAGATGAAAACCCAAACTGCTTACAATGACCCTCCAAACCCTAAATGATTTAGACTCTTCCTACTAATGTCATCTTGTACCTTATATACTCTTTTTTGTGGTGTTCCAATAATACTTTCTTTCTTTTCTATCCCTGGATATACCAACTTCATTCATAGATGAGTACCTTTACACAAGCAAGATATTCATTCTTTCCAGAACATTATTTTCAGTATATTCATGTGGATGGTACCTTCTCAGCATTAAATGTCTAACTTAAATATCACTTCCCAGGGAGACATTTTCTGAAATCACCTGTCTTTATTGTTGGTTACCAAATAAAATGTAAGTGCACAAGGGCAGATGCCTTTCCTGCACCATTCATAGTTGCACATCTGGTTTCTAGAATAAGTCCCAGTCCTGACACATGGCAGGTTATCAGTAAATATTCTTTTTTTTAATACTTATGTATATTATTTATTTTTCTTAACATCTTTATTGGAGTATAATTGCTTTACAATGGTGTGTTAGTTTCTGCTTTATAACAAAGTGCATCAGTTATACATATACATATGTTCCCATATCTCTTCCCTCTTGCATCTCCCTCCCTCACACCCTCCCTATCCCACCCCTCTAGGTGGTCACAAACCACCGAGCTGATCTCCCTGGGCTGTGTGGCTGCTTCCCACTAGCTATCTATTTTACATTTGGTAATATATATATGGCCGTACCACTCTCTTACTTCGTCCCAGCTTACCCTTCCCCCTCACCGTGTCCTCAAGTCCATTCTCTACGTCTGCTTCTTTATTCCTGTCCTGCCCTCAGTTTCTTCAGAGCGATTTTTTAAAAATTCCATATATACGTGTTAGCATGTGGTATTTGTTTTTCTCTTTCTGACTTACTTCACTGTGGATGACAGACTCTAGGTCCACCCACCTCACTACAAATAACTCAAATTTGTTTCTTTTTATGGCAGAGTAATATTCCATTGTATATTTGTGCTGAATCTTCTTTATCCATTCATCTGTCAGTGGACACTTAGGTTGCTTCCATGTCCTGGCCATTGTAAATAGAGCTGCAATGAACATTGTGGTACATGACTCTTTTTGAATTATGATTTTCTCAGGGTATATGCTCAGTAGTGAGATTGCTGGGTCATATGGTAGTTCTATTTTTAGTTTTTTAAAGAACCTCCATATTGTTCTCCATAGTGGCTGTATCAATTTAAATTCCCACCAGCAGTGCAAGCGGGCTCCCTTTTCTCTACACGCTCTCCAGCATTTATTATTTGTAGATTTTTTGTTGATGGCTATTCTGACTGGTGTGAGGTGATACCTCACTGTAGTTCTGATTTGCATTTCTCCAGTGATTAGTGATGTTGAGCATTGTTTCTTGTGTTTGTTGGCAATCTGTATATCTTCATTGGAGAAATGTCTATTTAGGTCTTCTGCCCATTTTTGGATTGGATTGTTTGTTTTTTTGATATTGAGCTGCATGAGCTGCTTGAAAATTTTAGAGATTAATCCTTTGTCCGTTGCTTCATTTGCAAATATTTTCTCCCATGCTGAGGGTTGCCTTTTTGTCTTGTGTATCATTTCCTTTGCGGTGCAAAAGCTTTTAAGTTTCATTAGGTCCCATTTGTTTATTTTTGTTTTTATTTCCATTGCTCTATGAGGTGGGTCAAAGAGGATTTTTCTGTGATTTATGCCATGGAGTGTTCTCCCTGTGTTCTCGTCTAAGAGTTTTATAGTGTTTGGCCTTATATTTATGTCTGTAATGCATTTTGAGTTTCTTTTTGTGTATGGTGTTAGGGAGTGTTCTAATTTCATTCTTTTACATGTAGCTGTCCAGTATTCCCAGCACCACTTACTGAAGAGGCTGTCTTTTCTCCATTGTATATTCTTGCCTCCTTTATCAAAGATAAGGTGACCATATGTGTGTGGGTTTATCTTTGGGCTTTATGTCCTGTTCCATTGATCTATATTTCTGTTTTTGTGCCAGTACTATACTGTCTTGATTACTGTAGCTTTGTAGTATAGTCTGAAGCCTAGGGGCATGATTCCTCCAGCTGCATTTTACTTTCTCAAGATTGCTTTGGCTATTCGGGTCCTTTGTGTTTCCTTACAAAATGTGAAATTTTTTGTTCTACTTCTGTGAAAAATGCTACTGGTAGTTAGTTTCATAAGGATTTATTGAATCTGTAGAGTGCTTTGGATAGTATAGTCATTTTCACAGTGTTGATTCTTCCAATCCAAGAACATGGTATATCTCTCCATCTGTTTGTATCATCTTTAATTTCTCTCATCAGTGCCTTATAGTATTCTGCATATAGGTCTTTTGTCCCCTTAAGTAGGACTATTCCTACTTATTTTATTCTGTTTGTTGCAATGGTAAATGGGAGTATTTCCTTCATTTCTCTTTCAGATTTTTCATCATTAGTGTATAGGAATGCAAGAGATATTTGTGCATTAATTTTGTATCCTTCTACTTTATCAAATTCACTGATTAGCGCTAGTGGTTTTCTGGTAGCATCTTTAGGGTCTCTGTGGATAGTATCGTGTCATCTGTAAATAGTAACAGCTTTACTTCTTTTCTGATTTGGATTCCTTTTATTTCTTTTTTTTCTCTGTGCTGTGGCTAAAAGTTCCAAACCTATATTGAATAATAGTGGTGAGAGTGGACAATCTTGTCCTGTTCCTGATCTTAGTGGAAATGGTTTCAGTTTTTTACCATTGAGAATGATGTTGGCTGTGCGTTTGTCATACATGGCCTTTATTATGTTGAGGTAAGTTCCCTCTATGCCTACTTCCTGGAGGGTGTTTATCATGAACGGTGTTGAATTTTGTTGAAAGCTTTTTCTGCATCTATTGAGATGATCATACGAGTTTTCTCCTTCAATTTGTTAATATGGTGTATCACATTGATTGATTTGTGTATATTGAAGAATCCTTTCATTCCTGGGTTAAACCCCACTTCATCATGGTGTATCATCCTTTTAATGTGCTGTTGGATTCTGTTTGCGAGTATTTTCTTGAGGATTCTTGCATCTATGTTCATCAGTGATATTGGCCTGTAGTTTTCTTTTCTTTTCTTTTTATTACATTTTGAATAAACTTTATGGAAACCTGTAAAACAATCCAGAATCTGTATTTAAATTCTCTTACATTGCTGGTGGGAATGTAAAGTGATATGATCAGTTCAGAAGAAATGTCTGCTAAAGGTAATAATACTCTGTGACACAGAAATTCCACTCATGGATATATGTTCAAGAGAAGTGAGTGCTTATGTCTATCAAAAGGCAAATCTGAGAATGTTCACAGCAGCTTTATTCATAATAGCCCCAGACTTGAAACCCAAGTGTCCACTAAGAACAATACACAGAAATGAAAAAAAAATCAACTATGGATGCAAGCTATTGGAACTATTGAAGCTATTGGAACTACTGAAGCAACTACATGGGTGAATGTCAACCCAAAGAGAACCACTGTACGGTTCCATCTATATGAAGTTCAAGGACATGGCCTGTAATATTCTTTCTTTGTGACAGCTTTTTCTGGTTTTGGTATCAGGGTGATAGTGGTATCATAGAATGAGTTTGAGAGTGTTCCTCCCTCTGCTATGTTCTGGAAGAGTTTGAGAAGGATAGGTGTTAGCTCTTCTCTAAATGTTTGATAGAATTTGCCTGTGAAGCCATCTGGTCCTGGGCTTTTGTTTGTTGGAAGATTTTAATCACAGTTTCAATTTCAGTGCTTGTGATTGGTCTGTTTATATTTTCTATTTCTTCCTGGTTCAGTCTTGGAAGGTTGTGCTTTTCTAAGAATTTGTCCTTTTCTTCCAGGTTGTCCGATTTATTGGCATATAGTTGCTTGTAGTAATCTCTCATGATCCTTTGTATTTCTGCAGCGTATTGTTATTTCTCCTTTTTCATTTGTATTTCTACTGATTTGAGTCTTCTCCCTTTTTTTCTTGATGAGTCTAGCTAATGGTTTATCAATTTTGTTTATCTTCTCAAAGAACCAGCTTTTAGTTTTTTTGATCTTTGCTATCATTTCCTTCATTTCTTTTTCATTTATTTCTGATCTGATCTTTAAGATTTCTTTCTTTCTGCTAACTTTGGGGTCTTTTTGTTCTTCTTTCTCTAATTGCTTTATGTGTAAGGTTAGGTTGTTTATTTGAGATGTTTCTTGAGGTAGGATTGTATTGCTTTATACTTCCCTTTTAGAACTGCTTTTGCTGCATCCCATAGGCTTTGGGTCGTCGTGTTTTCATTGTCATTTGTTTCTAGGTATTTTTTGATTTCCTCTTTGATTTCTGCAGTGATCTCCTGGTTATTTAGTAGTGTATTGTTTAGCCTCCATGTGTTTGTATTTGTTACATATTATTTCCTGTAATTGATATCTAGTCTCATAGCGTTGTGGTCAGAAAGGATACTTTATACGATTTCAATTTTCTTAAATTTACCAAGGCTTGATTTGTGACCCACGGTATGATCTATCCTGGGATATGTTCCGTGAGCACTTGATAAGAAAGTGTATTCTGTTGTTTTTGGATAGAATATCCTATAAATATCAATTAAGCCCCTCTTGTTTAATGTATCATTTAAAGCTTGTGTTTCCTTACTTATTTTCATGTTGGATGATCTGCCCATTCATGAAAGTGGGGTGTTAATATCCCCTATATGATTGTGTTACTGTCGATTTCCCCTTTGATAGCTGTTAGCATTTGCCTCATGTACTGAGGTGCTCCTATGTTGGGTGCATAAATATTTACAATTGTTATATCTTCTTCTTGGATTGATCCCTTGATCATTATGTAGTGTCCTTCTTTGTCTCTTGTAATATTCTTTATTTTAAAGTCTTTTCTGTGTCAGATGAGAATTGCTACTCCAGCTTTCTTTTGATTTCCATTGGCATGGAATATCTTTTTCCATCCCCTCACTTTCAATCTGTATGTGTCCCGAGGTCTGAAGTAGGTCTCTTGTAGACAGCATATATACAGGTCTTGTTTTTGTATCCATTCAGCCAGTCTGTATGTTTTGGTTGGAGAATTTAATTCATTTACATTTAAGGTAGTTATCAATATGTATGTTCCTATTACCATTTTCTTAATTGTTTTGGGTTTGTTATTGTAGATCTTTTCCTTCTCTTTTTTTTTTTTTTTTGCGGTACGCGGGCCTCTCACTGTGTGGCCTCTCCTGTTGCGGAGCACAGGCTCTGGATGCGCAGGCTCAGCAGCCATGGCTCACAGGTCCAGCCGCTCTGCGGCATATGGGATCTTCCCGGACCAGGGCACGAACCCGTGTCCCCTGCATCAGCAGGCGGACTCTCAACCACTGCGCCACCAGGGAAGCCCCCTTTTCCTTCTCTTGTGTTTCCTGCCTTGAATAGTTCCTTCAGCATTTGTTGTAAAGCTGATTTGTTGGTGCTGAATTCTCCTGGCTTTTACTTGTCTGTAAAGTTTTTAATTTCTGCGTCGAAGCTGAATGACGTCGTTGCTGGGTAGAGTATTCTTGGTTGTAGGTTTTTCCCTTTCATCATTCCCTTTCATCACTTTAAATATGTCCTGCCACTTCCTCCTGGCTTGCAGAGCTGCTGCTGAAAGATCAGCTGTTAACCTTATGGGGATTCCCTTGTATGGTATTTGTTGCTTTTCCCTTGCTGCTTTCAATATTTTTTCTTTGTATTTAATTTTTGATAGTTTTATTAATATGTGTCTTGGCATGTTTCTCCTTGGTTTTATCCTGTATGAGACTCTCTGTGCTTCCTAAACTATTTCCTTTCCCATATTAGGGAAGTTTTCAACTATAATCTCTTCAAATATTTTCTCAATTCCTTTCTTTTTCTCTTCTTTTTTTGGGACCCCTATAATTTGAATGTTGGTTCGTTTAATATGTTCCAGAAGTCTCTGAGACTGTCCTCAATTCTTTTTATTTTTTCTTTATTCTGCTCTTCGGTAGTTAGTTTCCACTATTTTATCTTCCAGGTCACTTATCTGTTCTTCTGCCTCAATAGCAGAATAGTTATTCTTCTATTGATTCCTTCTAGAGAATTTTAAATTTTATTTATTTTGTTGTTCATCATTGTTTGTTTGCTCTTTAGGTTTTCTAGGTCCTTTTCAAGGTTTCTTGTATTTTCTCCATTCTATTTCCAGGATTTTGTATCATCTTTAGTATCATTACTCCAAATTCTTTTTCAGGTAGAATGTAAATTTCCTCTTCATTTGTTTGGTTTGGTGAGTTTTTGCCTTGCTCCTTTATCTGCAGTGTGTTTCTCTGTCTTCTCATTTTGCTTAACTTACTGTGTTTTGCGTCTCCTTTTTGCAGGCTGCAGTTTCAAAGTTCTGTTGTTTTTGGTATCTGCCCCTAGTGGCTAAGGTTTGTTTGGTGGGTTGTGTAGGCTTCCTGGTGTAGTGGACTGGTGCCTGTTTTCTGGTGGATGAGGCTGGATCTTGTCTTTCTGGTGGGCAGAATGTCCGGTGGTGTGTTTTGGGGTATCTGTGACCTTATTATGATTTTAGGCAACCTTTCAACTAATGGGTGTGGTTATGTTCATGTCTTGCTAGTTATGTGACACGGGGTGTCCAGCATTGTAGCTTGCTGGTCGTTGAGTGGAGCTGGGTCTTTGCGTTGAAATGGAGATCTCTGGGAGAGCTTTTGCATTTGATATTACATGGAGCTGGGATATCTCTGGTGTACCAATGTGCTGTACTCAGCTCTCCCACCTCAAGGCACAGGCCTGACGCCCGGCTGGAGCACAATACCTTGCAGCCACATGACTCAGAAGAAAAGGGAGGAAAAAGGAAAAAAGAAAGAAAAAAATACAACCAAATGAAAAATGAAATCCACCAATGATAACAAGTGCTAAACAGTATACTAAAAAAAAAAAAAAAAAGAAAAAAAGACAGAGTTGTAGGACAAATAGCAAAATCAAAGCTATCAAAGCTATACAGAAATATCACACAAAGAAGCATACACATACACAGTCATAAAAAAGAGAAAAAAGAAAAAATATATATATATAGAAAGAAAGGAAGAGAGCAACCAAGTCAATAAACACATCTACCAGTGATAATAAACTTTAAACACTAAATTAAGATAAACATAAAACCAGAAACAAATTAGATGCAGAAAGCAAACCCCAAGTCTACATTTGCTCCTAAAGTCCACCGCCTCAATTTTGGGATGATTCGTCGTCTATTCAGGTATTTCGGAGATGCAGGGTACACACGTTGATTGTGGGGATTTAATCCTCTGCTCCTGAGGCTGCTGGGAGAGATTTCCCTTTCCCTCTTTGTTCGCACAGCTCCTGGTGTTCAGCTTTGGATTTGACCCCACCTCTGCTTGTAGGTTACCTGAGGGTATCTGTTCTTCACTCAGACAGGACGGGGTTAAAGGAGCAGCTGCTTCGGGGGCTCTGGCTCACTCAGGCTGGGGGGAGGGAGTAGTACAGAATGTGGGGCGAGCCTGCGGAGGCAGAGATCAGCGTGACATTGCACCAGTGTGAGGTGTGCTGTGTGTTCTCCCAGGGAAGTTGTCCCTGGATCACGGGACCCTGTCAGTGGCGGGCTGTACAGGCTCCCGGGAGGGGAGGTGTAGATAGTGAACTGTGCTTGCCCATAGGCTTCTTGGTGGCTGCAGCAGCAGTCTTAGCATTTTATGCTCGTCTCTGGGGTCTGTGCTGATAGCGGGGCTCGCGCGCATCTCTGGAGCTCGTTTAGGTGGTGCTCTGAATCCCCTCTCCTCACGTACCCTGAAACAATGGTCTCTTGCCTCTTAGGCAGTTTCAGACTTTTTCCTGGACTCCCTCTCGGCTAGCTGTGGTGCACTAGCCTCCTTCAGGCTGTGTTCACGCAGCCAACCCCAGTCCTCTTCCTGGGATTTGACCTCCGAAGTCAGAGCCTCCAGCAAATATTCTTGAATAAATGAATATTATATCTCTTTCCAATTTATTGAAATAATCAGGGTTTTAAAAGTAAACATAATGGAAATTATATTTATAAATCCTTATTTTAATAGAAAAACTATCAGTGAATATCATGTTGGCTGTTTGAAATATGAAAGTTTGAAAATATGTATTTTTAAAAGTTTCATAAAAATATCCTTGTATTTCTTGTGAGTTAGAAACTTCAATCTGTTATAGCTAACTGTCCATTGATTCAAAGGCTCCCTTCTATTTGGCACTTAGAAATCACTGGTCAAACTGCAACACTGAACATTCATCCTGGCAAATAAGAACCTACGGGTTTTCAAAAGTCTATGGATAATATAATTTCTGTAAGAAAATGTGTTCTAAATTTCAAACATCTGATTATCAGCCAATACAGGAACAAAGGTCATTCATATATTTTCTTTTTTTTTTTCCTTCGATAGTGACCATCAGTTGTCAAGGACAAGCAGAAAATACACCAAAACACAATTTTGTCTTCAATGCATCACATATATTAGAGTTGCTTTTTTTAGAAACTAATTTACCTTAGGATACTAGTCCATTGGTTATTTGCGATGTCAAATTTAAAAAAAAAGGTTTATTCATATCAGTGCCAGAGATTAGATACCTTAAAGGGAGTACAAAAAGTATAAGGGTTAGGGATGTCAGAGCAGAGATAGGAGACACCAAAGGAAATTAGAAATGTCTATGTAGATGAGCTCTCTCCTTCCAGGTGACCTTCTGCTTACTTGTCTTGCTTAATCATTATCATTGGAAGAACTCCAGAAGTACTGCCTCCATTTGTCAAAGGACTCCCAAATGATAGGAGAAAATTTAGGCTTTAATGTTCCTATTGATTAAGGCAAAGAGCCTTTTCATAAAATATAGAAAGGAGAGATTTTATAGAATATATAAACTATGTAGTTTATTTTCACATAATATCATTCTGAATATTACTATACTTAGGTTCTGGGAGTTCAAACTATTAGGCTTACTCACAACCTACTGAGGTTTAAATATTTTGTATAATTGCCAACATTTCTGGTGGGAAGCATTTATAGCAAACGTTCATTCCTTGCATTAAAGTTTACGCCACCATCAGCCTGATGTACTATTGATCATTTTTTACGGTGATTGCCAAAAATCTTTCTGCTAGAGCAATTTCCTGTAATTGCACTTGTACAAACAGCTAGTGACATTTGGGGGTAAGGGTGAGAATTAAATAGATAAAACATTTTTGAGGCTCTAAGTATTCCTGGTGATTTGATTATTAGGCTGATAACATTAAAGCAAGACACTGGTTCCTGGTGTAAAACAAAAAATGCGGTTCTATTATAAACTTGTCTCTAAAGGCAGCCAGGCTCTATTATTACTATTATAATTGTTTTTATTACAACTATTTTGAGTGAAAATCAAAGTTGAACTACCTTTACTTCCCTGTGCTCATGACACTGCTCCCACTATTGATTCAGTAACCAAGATTTTGTATATATACTGTCTAGTGAAGAATGATGTAGTTGAAAATAAATGATCTACTTTCTAATGCTGAGTTCTAAAAGAGACTCTTGCAATGCATTAAAAAAAAAAACAACAAAAACAAACTCTACCTGTAGAGGGGTTTCAACTTCAAGATATAATTTTATCAAATAATTTTTTTCAGTCCCATGGGCTGAGAATTTTGGAAACTTTGTACAAAGAAATTCAGAACATAGAAAATGGGGTAGTGCAGAATGATGTTTGGAAAGAAACCCCTTCCTAAAAGAGGGTTAAATCTCACCCAGCCAATGAGAAGTGGATAAGGCTTAACCTGAGCTTAAATGTGGGTATGAAGTTTGTAGCCCTTGAATCTAGGAGAATGGAAAAAAAAAAAAAAAAAGAACCTCCGTTTATGTTTGGGAATCTCAGAATAGAGGAGTTATCGACTAGCTCCTAAAGGTAGCCTCCAGGAATATTGCTAGGAGATCCACACGCCTCAAAACAGCAGTGACTGAGCTGAGGCTCTAAATAATGGGCCTGAGAGGCTCTGAAAATTTCCTGAACTCTCAGTAGGAATGTAAACCTATCTGCAAATGTGCCAATAGACCTGAATAAGCTTTGGAGACAAGATTAGGAGAAAATCAAGGGAATGCTTGGGATATGAGGCCTCAGAATAGAAGGATACGTGCATATTTCAGTGTGGATGCAATGTGAGAAGTGACTTTTATATACTGTTTGGCAAAGTAATAACTTTTTTGTTTTGAATTTTATTTTATTTTTATACAGCAGGTTCTTATTAGTTATCAGTTATATACATATTAGTGTATATATGTCAATCCCAATCTCCCAATTCATCCCACCACCACCGCCCATCCCTCACTTTCCCCCCTTGGTGTCCATACGTTGGTTCTCTACATCTGTGTCTCTATTTCTGCCTTGCAAACCTGTTCATCTACAACATTTTTCTAGGTTCCACATATATGCGTTAATATACGATATTTGTTTTGCTCCTTCTGACTTACTTCACTCTGTATGACAGTCTCTAGGTCCATCCACGTCTCTACAAATGACCCAGTTTCGTCCCTTTTTATGGCTAAGTAATATTCCATTGTATATATGTACCACATCTTCTTTATCCATTCATCTGTTGATGGGCATTTAGGTTGTTTCCATGACCTGGCTATTGTAAATAGTGCTGCAATGAACATTGGGGTGCATATGTCTTTTTGAATTATGGTTTTCTCTGGGTGTTTGCCCAGTAGTGGGATTACTGGGTCATATGGTAATTCTATTTTTAGTTTTCTAAGGAACCTCCATACTGTCTGTATCAATTTACATTCCCACCAACAGTGTAAGAGGGTTCCCTTTTCTCCACACCCTCTCCAGCATTTGTTGTTTGTAGATTTGATGATGCCCATTCTAAGCAGTGTGAGGTGATACCTCACTGTAGTTTTGATTTATATTTCTCTAATAATTAGTGATGTTGAGCAGCTTTCCATGTGCCTCTTAGCCATCTGTATGTCTTCTTTGGAAAGATGTCTATTTAGGTCTTCTGCCCATTTTTTGATTGGGTTGTTTGATTTTTTGATTTTGAGCTGCATGAGCTGTTTATATATTTTGGAGATTAATCCTTTGTCCTTTGATTCATTTGCAAATATGTTCTCCCATTCTGTAGGTCGTCTTTTTGTCTTGTTTATAGTTTCCTTTGCTGTGCCAAACCTTTTAGGTTTCATTAGGTCCCATTTGTTTATTTTGGGTTTTATTTCCATTATTCTAGGAGGTGTGTTTAAAAAGATCTTGCTGTGATTTATGTAAAAGACTGTTCTGCTAGGTTTTCCTCTAAGAGTTTTATAGTGTCTGGCCTTACATTTAGGTCATTAATCCATTTTGAGTTTATTTTTGTGTGTGGTGTTAGGGATTGTTCGAATTTCATTCTTTTACATGTAGCTGTCCAGTTTTCCCAGCACCACTTATTGAAGAGAACTGTCTTTTCTCCATTGTATATCCTTGCCTCCTTTGTCATAGATTAGTTGACCATATGTGCATGGGTTTATCTCTGGGCTTTCTATTCTGTTCCATTGATCTTTATTTCTGTTTTCGTGCCAGTACCATATTGTTTTGATTACTGTAGCTTTGTAATATAGTCTGAAGTCAGGGAGTCTGATTTCTCCAGCTCCATTTTTTTCCCTCAAGATTTCTTTGTCTATATTAGGGGTCTTTTGTGTTTCCATACAAATTGTGAAATTTTTTGTTTTACTTCTGTGAAAAATGCCATTGGTAGTTTGATAGGGATTGCAATGAATCTGTAGATTGCTTTGAGTAGTATAGTGATTTTCACAATATTGATCCTTCCAATACAAGAACATGGTATATCTCTCCATCTGTTTCTGTCATCTTTGATTTCTTTCATCAGTATCTTATAGTTTTCTGAGTACATGTCTTTTACCTCCTAAGTATTTTATTCTTTTTGTTGCAGTGGTGAATGGAATTGTTTCTGAAATTACTCTTGCTGATCTTTCGTTGTTAGTGTATAAGGATGCAAGAGATTTCTGTGCATTAATTTTGTATTCTGCAACTTTACCAAATTCATTGATTAGCTCTAGTAGTTTTCTGGTGACATCTTTAGGATTCTCTATGTATAGTATCATGTCACCTGCAAATGGTGACAGTTTTACTTCTTCTTTTCCAGTTTGTATTCCTTTTATTTCTTTTTCTTCTCTGATTGCCATTGCTAGGACTTCCAAAACTATGTTGAGTAATAGTGGCAAGAGTAGACATCCTTATCTCGTTCCTAATCTTAGAGGAAATGATTTCAGTTTTTCACCATTGAGAATGAAGTTTGCTGTGGGTTTGTCATATATGGCCTTTATTATGTTGAGGTAGGTTCCCTCTATGCCCCCTTTCTGGACAGTTTTTATCATAAATGGGTGTTGAGTTTTGTCAAAAGCTTTTTCTGCATCTATTGAGATGATCATATGGTTTTTATCCTTCAATTTGTTAATATGGTGTATCACATTTATTGATTTGCGTATATTGAAGAATCCTTGCATCCCTGGGATAAATCCCACTTGATCATGGTGTATGATCCTTTTAATGTGTTGTTGGCTTCTGTTTGCTAGTAGTTTGTTGAGGAGTTTTGCATCTATATTCATCAGTGATATTGGTCTGTAATTTTCATTTTTTGTAGTATCTCTGTCTGGTTGATGGTGGCCTGGTAGAATGAGTTTGGGAGTGTTCCTTCCTCTGCAGTTTTTTGGAAGAGTTTGAGAAGGATGGGTGTTATCTCTTCTCTAAATGTTTGATAGAATTCACCTGTGAAGCCATGCGGTCCTGGACATTTGTTTGTTGGAAGATTTTTAATCACAGTTTCAATTTCATTACTTGTGATTGTTCAGTTCCTATTTTCTATTTCTTCCTGGTTCAGTCTTGGAAGGTTATACCTTTCTAAGAATTTGTTCATTTCTTCCAGGTTGTCCATTTTATTGGCATAGAGTTGCTTGTAGTAGTCTCTTATGATGCTTTGTATTTCTGCGGTGTCCCTTGTAACATCTCCTTTTCCATTTCTAATTTTATTGATTTGAGTCCTTTCCCTTTTTTCTTGATGAGTCTGGTTAAAGGTTTATCAATTTTGTTTATCTTCTCAAAGAACCAGCTTTTAGTTTTATTGATCTTTGCTATTGTTTTCTTTGTTTCCATTTCATTTATTTCTGCTCTGATCTTTATGATTTCTTTTCCTCTACTAACTTTGGGTTTTGTTTGTTCTTCTTTCTCTAGTTCCTTTTGGTGTAACGTTAGATTGTTTATTTGAGACTTTTTTTGTTTCTTTAGGTAGGATTTTATAGCTGTATAGTTCCCTCTTAGAACCTCTTTTGCTGCATCCCATAGGGTTTGGATCATCGTGTTTTTGTTGTCATTTGTCTCTAGATTTTGTGATTTCCTCTTTGATTTTTTCAGTGATCTCTTGTTTATTTAGTAACATACTGTTTAGCCTCCATTTGTTTGTGTTTCTTATGTTTTTTTACTGTAATTTATTTCTAATCTCATAGTGTTGTGGTTGGAAAAGATGTCTGACACGATTTGAATTTTCTTAAATTTACTGAGGCTTGACTTGTGACCCAATATGTGATCCTGGATAACGTTCCTTGTGCACTTGAGAGGAAAGTGTAATCTGCTGTTTTCTGATGGAATGTCCTATAAATATCAATTAAATCTATCTGACCTCTTGTGTCATGTAAAGCTTGTGTTTCCTTATTAATTTTCTGTCTGAATGATCTGTCCATTGGTGTAAGTGAGGTGTTAAAGTCTCCCATTTTTATTGTGTTACTGTCGATTTCCTTTTTTATTGCTGTTAGCATTTGTCTGTGTATTGAGGTACTCCTATGTTGGGTGCATATATATTTATAATTGTTATATCTTCTTGGATTGATCCCTTGATCATTATGTAGTGTCCTTCCTTGTCTCTTGTAATATTCTTTATTTTAAAGTCTATTTTATCTGATACGAGTATTGCTATTCCAGCTTTCTTTTGATTTCCATTTGCATGGAATATCTGTTTGCATCCCCTCACTTTCAGTCTGTATGTGTTCCTAGTTCTGAAGTGGGTCTCTTGTAGACAACATATATACGGGTTTGTTTTTGTATTCATTCAGCCAGTCTATGTCTTTTGGTTGGAACATTTAATCCATTTACATTTAAGGTAGTCATTGATATGTATGTTCCCATTACCATTTTCTTAATTGTTTTGGGTTTGTTATTGTAGTTCTTTTCCTTCTCTCTTTTTTTTTTTTTTTTGCAGTACACGGGCCTCTCACTGTTGTGGCCTCTCCCGTTGCAGAGCACAGGCTCTGGGCGCGCAGGCCCAGCGGCCATGGCTCACGGGCCCAGCCGCTCTGCGGCATGTGGGATCTTCCCGGACCGGGGCATGAACCCGTGTCCCCTGCATCAGCAGGTGGACTCTCAACCACTGCACCACCAGGGAAGCCCTCTTTTCCTTCTCTTATGTTTCATGCCTAGAGAAGTTCCTTTAGCATTTGTTGTAAAGCTGGTTTGGTGATGAATTCTCTTAGCTTTTGCTTCTCTGTAAAGGTTTTAATTTCTCCATTGAATCTGAATGAGATCCTTGCTGGGTAGAGTAATCTTGCTTGTAGTTTCATCCCATTCATCACTTTAAATATATTGTGCTACTCCCTTCTGGCTTGTAGATTTTCTGCTGAGCAATCAGCTGTTAACCTTATGGGAGTTCCCTTGTATGTTGTTTTTCATTTTTCCCCTGTTGCTTTTAATAACTTTTCTTCGTTTTTATTTTTGTCAATTTGATTACTATGTGTCTTGGCATGTTTCTCCTTGGGTTTGTCCTGCCTGGTACTCTGCACTTCCTGGACTTGGGTGCCTATTTCCTTTCCCATGTCACGGAAGTTTTCGGCTATAATCTCTGCAAATACTTTCTCAGGTCCTTTCTCTCACTCTTCTATTTCTGGGGCCCCTATAATGAGAAGGTTGGTGTGTTTAATGTTGTTCCAGAGCTCTCTTATACTGTCCTCATTTCTTTTCATTCTGTTTTTCTTTATTCTGTTCTGCAGCAGTGAATTCCACCATCCTGTCTTCCAGGTCACTTATCCGTTCTTCTGCCTCAGTTATTCTGCTATTGATTCCTTGTAGTGTAGTTTTCATTTTACTTATTGTATTGTTCATCTCTGTTTGTTTGTTCTTTAGTTCTTCTAGATCTTTGTTAAACATTTCTTGCATCTTCTTGATATTTCCCTCCATTCTTTTTCTGAGGTCCTGGATCATCTTCACTATCATTATTCTGAATTCTTTTTCTGGAAGGTTGCCTATCTCCACTTTATTTAGTTGTTTTTCTGCGGTTTTATCTTGTTCCTTCATCTGGTTCATAGTCCTCTGCCTTTTCATTTTGTCTGTCTTTCTGTGAATCTGGTTTTAGGTCCACAGGCTGCAGAGTTGTAGTTCTTCTTGCTTCTTCTGTCTGCCCTCAGGTGGATGAGGCTGTCTAAGAGGCTTGTGCAAGCTACCTGGTGGGAGGGACTGGTGGTGCACAGAGCTGACTGTTGCTCTGGTGGGCAGAGCTCAGTAAAACTTTAATCCACTTGTCTGATGATGCATGGGGCTGGGTTCCCTCCGTGTTGGTTGTTTGGCCTGAGGCAACCCAGCACTGGAGCCTACCTGGCTCTTTGGTGGGACAAATGGTGGACTCTGGGTGGGCTCACGCCGCAGAGTACTTCCCAGAACTTCTGCTGCCTGTGTCCTTGTCGCCTTGGGGAGCCAGTGCCACGCCCTCCCCACAGGAGACTCTCCAACACTAGCAGGTGGGTCTAGTTCAGTCTCCCCTGGGGTCACTGCTTCTTCCCCTGGGTCTCGATGCACACACTACTTTGTGTGTGCCCTTCAAGAGTGGAATCTCTGTTTCCCCCAGTCCTGTTGAAGTCCTGCAGTCAAATCCTGCTACTCTTCAAAGTTTCATTCTCTGGGAATTCCTCGTCCCGTTGCCAAACCCCCAGGTTGGGAAGCCTGACTTGCAACTCAGGACCTTCACTCCAGTTGGTGCACTTCTGTGGTATAATTGTTCTCCAGTTTGTGAGTCACCCACCCAGCAGTTATGGGTTTTGGTTTTATTGTGATTGCACCTCTCCTACCTTATGCAGCTCATTGCGACTTCTCCTTTGCAAAGTAATAACTTAAAAGAACAGTAATTATTTATTTTTCCCACAAATCTGCATGTTGGGAAGGACTCAGGTGGCAGCCATTGTCACCTCCACAGAACAACAACAGAAATGGCCCAAATGCAGCTGCAGTATCTACTGTCCATGAAGCTCACACATGGCACACGATGCTGGTGGTTGACTGATGTCTCAGCTGGAGGCACTAGCTTGAAGATTGTTGTCCCTTCCTTCTGGAGCTTTGCACACAGCTGCATGGGCTTGGGCTTCCTCCAGCGGAAAGAAAACTGAGTTCTAATGATGAACATTCCAAAAAGCCTGGGTGAAAGCTAAAATCTTCTTATCACTTAGGTTCAGGAGTCTCATATATCACTCTACACAATTCTGTTGTTCAAACAAGTCACTCAGGCTACCCACGTTCAAGGTTTGTAGAATTTGGTTCCAAAACTCAATGAAAAAAGTAGCAAAAAAAAAAATATATATATGAGGCAATCTTTAATCTGCCACAGTTTACTCTTTGGCCACAAATTAACTATGTTATTTCCGTATGTAAAGTAAACTCATCCTCTCCAAAACCTTAAAAAAGACTCATCCTGTTATTTCATTGGTGTGAAGCCCAGGATCTTGTCATATAAATAAACCAAGTCTACAGGAAGATGAGACTGCACAGTTACTGTTCTTCAAGTACCATTCCCCTTGATTCAGCTCTTACATTAAATCAAAAAGAGGTTGAGGGACTTCCCTGGTGGTGCAGTGGATAAGACTCCACGCTTACAATTCAGGGGTCCCAGTTTCAATCCCTGGTCGGGAAACTAGATCCCACATGCATGTAGCAACTAAGAGTCCACATGCCACAACTAAGGAGCTGGCAAGCCGCAACTAAGGATCCTGCAAGCTTCAACTAAGACCCAGTGCAAATAAATAAATAAACAAACAAACAAACAAACAAATAAATAAATAAATAAACAAATAAATAAATAAATAAGAACTTTGACTTAGAAACTTCTAAGTTGTAAGCCTTCAATTGAATAATGTATAGTATTCAATTGAATAATGTATACTTCTCTCCAAATCAAGGTTTGGTTTGGTACAGTTTAGAAAAAATAAATATATCTCATTATCAGAATCTACAAAATTAAATATTCCTATCAGGTTCTAATTGTGTATTATTCATTTAATTTTACTGTTTCTACTATTTCCATATAAAAATAAAGGCTTCTTCTTTAAATACCATGCACGTTATCATTGAGGTGACTGTGTGTGTGTGTGTGTGTGTGTGTGTGTGTGTGTGAGCAGTTTTGCTCCTCTTAAGGATCATAATTTGAATATCTATTAATGCACTTCAAACGTGTCTAATCACAGAACTTTTCTTAGCTTAACTTAGGAAACTTTCTCACCATAAATATCTAGATCCCATTAACAAAGGCGTATTTTGGCACCAACAAATCTTATCTAGTCTTCCTGACATTTTATTGTCACTTTTTAAAAGCATGCCATTTGCATTCTTGCATTGTCATGGAAAAGCTTTTAGGAAACCCTGAGCACACTTTTAAATCATGATTTCAGACCCTGCCTTTTCCTTCAACACATCTGTCTCTAGGACTCTAATTCTCTTGTACTTTGCATTTGCCAATATCATAGATTAAAATTGTTCACCCACACTGACCTTTGTATTTGCATCTGTTTGAACCCAAACTTCCATTAAGAGATTTCTACCAATTAGGTACATTCATATTTAGACTATCTCTGTGTAATGACTACAGAATTTGGAGGGCTTAGATGAATGTATGCCAATTAAACCTGAGGTTTACCTGTCTTTGCTCAAATTTGTTTAATCAATTAAATTCTTCTAAGGAAACTATTCCCAGTTCACACTTATAAAAAGATAAGATCTTATTTTCTAGGATTATTATACAAAGTTTAGAATTTTATCATTTAAGAATAAATTTTAAAATGTTTAGCTAAGTGGCATTGTAATTCTTGGTATAGTAACGTAATTCAAAACTAAAAGTTTGTTTCCAAATTCAGATATCTTAAAACTTTGAATAACAAGTAATTCTATTGGATGTCACACTCATTGTTTCAAAGACACTGTAAGGCAGATATATTCTTTTTTAAATTAATGCCTAATGGATGTTGTTTTAATGAACTTGGAAGGGAATAGGAAAATTCTCTTTATTTAATGTATAGAGTTTCCTTGTGTTATCTGCACATTTCACAGTGGCTTCATAATTAATTCAAAATTGAGTCAAGCACAATATTCATGAGCATAGTCAGGTTTTATTTTTTCCTTTTAATAATAACAGTTGTCAACTGGCGACTAATATGTGCCCTCTTATCCAGTGTAAGTATATTTAAATACTTAAATACTTATCCAGATAAGTATATTTAAATATAGTTATAAGTAAAAGGAAAATAAACAAATGTAGGCATTTCAAATGTTCATAAGTAATGTTATGGTAAAACGTCCTATAGATTCAAACATGTTAATGTAACAAATTAAATAAATGTTACATATATAAAATAGCAATTTAGCTCAATAAAAAACTTATAATTATTCTTGAGGTATTTGGATAAACTCAAATAATACTTAAATTTTAGAAATCGCTTAATTTTTAAAATAAATAAATAGATAGCCAATTACTATGTAACTATATGTTACTTTAAGTCAATGTATTTAAATAATAATGAAAGAATATACCAGGATACCTGTTTTAAAGGTACTGGAGCTTTATAGCATCTTTCTCATATTTGTTCAATTAAAAGGATCCCTTTTCTCAAATATTTGATATTGAGATATAAAATATCCCAAATATCCACAGATATTTAACATTTAATTTGTTCTTTTCTTAATTTTAAAGTTTCTTTGAGAATACATTTAGAGCAGTCAAAATGAAGGAGAGTAACAGTGATACAATTTTGATAGGTATCATATGCTAATAAATTTAGTCTAAGAAAACATGCTAAAAATATAGAAACTTTTCTGGGTGAGCAGTGAAGTGATGTATGAACAAACTGCTGATGAATGTGCCATTTTCACAGGCATGCCTGTGAGGAAGAAGAGGTTCATTGACTTCTAACACTGACTCTTACTATGCTCTATTCCATACAGACTCAACAACACCCTACCCCACCTGTCAGCCGCCTCCCCTCTTTCTTCCAGCCCCTCTGCAGCTTCTCTTGTGTTCAGTTCCCTCTGATAGCATAGTGGTATATTGGCAGGTCCTCCGTAATTAGTTTAAATACTTACAGTCAATACCTCTGTCTATGAAGGAAGCAATATATAATCTTTAGCTATATGTCCATGTATGTATAAAATTTTAATGAAACATATGTGCAAAGAGATAACATAAAATGCAAACACTATGCATTACTAATTTTCACCTAAATATGTTTTAATTTTTAAAATCAACCTAGATCAGCTACTTTTAGCCACAAGAGAGAGCTTCTAATTTATTTTAATAAACCTCTTTGCCAGTGAGTTTACTATTTATTTTTCCCCTGTAATGCCATATATTTGCATTAATGTTTAAAACTTACAAAGTGTATACACATGCATTTTCCATCTTGCCTTATTAACTATGATTATTCTTCTAGTTTTTTAAATTTTAATGTAATGTTTTTCATATGGTAAAAATAAAGTATACCCCTTGTAATATATCCATTATAATTTCACCACCAAAGGTGATTTATATCACATTATTAATGTCATCTCCATGTATATATGATGTATATCTGAATATAGTTGAGACCATAGGTTATGTGCAGTTGTATATATACTTTCTTTTTACATAAATGTGTATTAGTGTTATTTTCAAAAAAATAATTCATAAATACAATTTTTGGTAATTTTATACTTTTTTTGGAATATAAATAAATTTCAGTTGGGTCAATGACTTGCCCGATTTCATATGGTAGTGACAGAGTAGAACAAGAATTAATGCTCAGGTCTTTTGATTAGAGCTCAGTGTCTTTTTTACAATATGATTTCTTTTCCCCCAAAGCGTAGTCACTTCTAGAGTGATAAACATGTAGTGGAAACTAAACATGTGAAAGAGAAAATTACATGGACATCTATGACATAAGCTTCATTAAATCTATAAATGTGAGTAAATTATGTAACATTTGATAAGATCAAAAATGTATTTTCCCTTAGAAATATGTAAAAATTTCACTACCTGAGAAAAATTTCATCATAGAATTTTTGATGTGCTAATAAATATTTCCCTCCCTTCCCAAAATGTGTAATGTCTAATTGACAGAGAAAACATACTTTCAAGAAAATCAATATATCATTGTAAGCTGTTATAAAGTGAGAGCCAAGATAGATCTTAGTGGCAGTGCTTCTTGATGAAGCTTTAGTCATATAATGATAAATCAGGAAAATTAAAAAAAACTATTTAAAAAACCTTAGTTTTAAAAACACAAATTATATATAGAGACATGGTAAGTAAAATATTGATTTTTGGCAGCATAACATAGTAAAATATTAATTAATGTGTTCTTTCCTGCCCTACCATTTGAAACCCCTTCCATTAACAGGTAGATGGATGGGTAAAGCCAGAGAGAATTCACATTAGTGAACAAAGATGCCTCATTTTAATTCTGTATTCAAAAGTCACCATCTGGTTGTCAAACAGGGTGGATTTGAAATGGGGACAAATGGAGAATAATTCTTCCTCTCACCCTTGCTTCTTACTTTATGCTAGATAAAATTCCCTGAGCTGGACAAAGGAGGAGAATTTGAAAAAGGAGAAGCACAGGAAAATTAGAATGTTTGGAAGACCACACACACAGAGATAGGCACACTACAGACACAGACACACACACACACACAGACACACACACACACACACACACACACACACACACACAGAGACAAGACCTGATATAATAGTAAGGGACACCGATCTCATCTTGAACTCTGCTAGTCAATAGACTTGCATAAATCTGGAGTTGGGAATAGAGCTCAGATGCCACTAGGAGTCTCAAGTTTCTTAAGGGCCATGAATTACCTTACCTTAGAAGAATACAAATTTAAAAATAATATAGTATAGTGGTGAATAGTCTTGATTGTCAGATGAGGGGACTACTTAGTGAGGTGCCTAGTGACCACAGGCCCTGACAGTTAATAAACACCTCAATAAAGACTTAGGAAGGAGAGAAGCTGACAATAATCAACACTCAAAACAAGGCTGGTTATATAATGGGGAAAACATCAAATAATGACCAATAAAAATGGAAACAAGAATTAGCTTTTCCTGTGTCCCCCAGCTATCCAGCAATGAGTAATACATTGTGTAGAAACTCTCCAGGGAGGGACAAGATATGGAGACAAAAGGAAAAGGATATGGGGGGAGGGATGACTCAGTGATTGGCCTGAATTTCATGGGAAAATACTGGATACAGTGATATAGGTTATGTAAACCTTTGTCCGAAAGCCATCTCACAATCAATGGGAAGTGTAAGTCTGTGAATATAACTTGCAGTGCTATCCAAAGTTCTAGAAGCACAGTTGAAGTAGAATTCAGTAACTTGAGCAGATATGTTCTCTTCGTATTTCACTAAATGAAGGCCTTAGTGATGGGAAAGTTTAAGTAAAAGTCTTTGCAATTCTCCTTTCCTAGTAAAATAAAAAGCTAAGTGGCATCCATGAGGAGATGCCGTAAATTGGTGTTGAAACCACATTCCTTCAGATGGGACTCGAACCCAGACACACCTCAGGTTGGGACTTGAACCCACAATTCCTGACTTAGGAGGGGACTTGAACCCACTGCCTTTTAATTGAAACCACTTGCCTAGTGTCAGGACTTACTGAAGCTCAGGTTCTTTTATCTCGCTGCAGAAAGAATTCAGCGTGAGGCAAAGTGGCAGGGAAAGAGTGAGTTTATTAGCATAGGAGGCTTGTGAGAGAGGACGAGCATGCAGGCAAGAGGGTGCAGCCCCAGAACAAAGAGGGCTACACTTTTATAATCAAAGAAAAAGCGGGGAGGGGAGAAGACCACCTTCTTCCTCATTCTTGGGTAGATGTCAAGGCGTACATCATTAGTTCCTCCTTTGACCCTATATGGTCTAACCAGGACTGTCATGGTACTATTTAAATCATGTCTATATTAGCAAAAGGGTGGTGACATATACTAAAATATGGTAATTCATCTCCAATTTCAGTATAACGTCCCCTTTCACCTAGTTTCTTTCCCCTTTCACTTATATTCCTGTCCTGGCTACATGCAGAAATGCTACTCTTCAAGGACTTTTGGGACTTCCCTGGTGGTCCAGTGGTTCAGACTTCACCTTCCAATGCAGGGGGTGTGGGTTCAATCCTTGGTCAGGAAGCTAAGATCCCACATTCCTCATGGCCAATAAACCAAAACATAAAAAGCAATATTGTAACAAATTCAATAAAGACTTTAAAAATGGTCCACATCAAAAAATTCTTTAAAAAAATTGTTTTTTAAAAAGGACTTTTAACTCCCTGACTTCATGTAACAAGATGTAGACCCCATATCTACTGTCTTGTACTTTAATCACATATGTAGATTGTTGCTTGGTTACTGGATTCTTTTCTTGAGTGGTCATTAGCTTACAACAGTCTCCCAAACTCCCTTAAAATTCCCTTTCTCTCTTTAATCCCCTAGTGGGATTTCTAAACTAATTATCCTACTCTATCCATATCAGCGTTGCCATAAAATCCTGTAAACGTTAGGGGTGCAAATTTCTATTCCATCACCATAAAAGTAGCTTGCTGGATAATGAAGAGAAAAGATCCACCTAAGATTGTTACAGTGGAATAATCACATGTTTTTGTCAATCATGCCCACTCTTCTTAAAGTACTCTATTAGAGAAAATCAAAACAACCTTTGGCATCTGGTATATATAGATTCTTAAGGAAAATGCCAACTCTTTGTCAGGCATTTGAAAAATACTGAAACAACTACATATGCAGTTCTGTAAACAAGAACAATTTAGGTTGAGAATTTATCACTTGATTGATCACTATGCCAGGTAGTTCATGTAATAATTTAATCCATACCACATAATCTTTACATTAACCCATGAGAAAACTATCTCAGTGAAGTTAAGCAACTTAAAAATGTAGTACAGACAGTAGATAACCAGGTAAGTTTTCAATCCCAAGTCTCTATGACCATGGAGTCTTCACCACCATTATATGATAGTAAAACAATTGCTATATTAAGATATTTAGCATAGAAAGACAAATTTATAAGAAAGCTAAACTTTAACAAAATGCAGACAAAATGAAATACATGGCGAATTGTTGAGTTAGGAAATACATTTAGGAGCACAATTCAGGCAATATTAAAAATGGACAATGCAAGTTTAATTATTTCATTAAAAGAATCCTCTATGCTAAATCTTGGTATTCTTGGTGAAGAACCTAAAGTTAGGTGGTGTTAAAGAAAACAGTAAGACTATCTTTTCTCTCATAGTGTGTCTTGAACTTCTGCTATCATGTCCTGTAATTTCTATGAAACCTGGCAGCCTATGAGAAAGAAGTCTGTGTCAGAACTATGCATCCAATGTGTACAAAAGAATTTGAAATAACATCCATATGCTCTGTATTCTCAAATTTATACTTATCCATCACATAAAAATTTAGTCCAAAATTTTAAAATAGAACAATTTATTATTTAATAATTCATTATTTAATTGAATTGTTTGCCTTGTGATGGTCTAAGACTACATTCTTTTCATACAGGAAAAAAGCTTCAGTCATGTTGTTTGCTTATAAACAATCACTTGAAAGTTTTTTTTCTTTCAGTTTTCAGTTTGGCAATTTTCTTTGCATTTATGTAATTTTCTTTGTCTTTAAGCTTAAACATTCACAATAATACATGTGTTATTAATTGGCAGCCTGCTATTTAATTATATCAATATAATAAACCATTACCCAAGGTGTCTTTTTGTTTATATTTGTTCTAAAATATGTATGAGCTCTCAAAGTTAATATTTGGATTAAACTTAAGTGATAATTAAATGATCAGAATCAGTAATAATACATGAAATAACATAAACCACTTTGTTCCCTAATTGCAAAGAGATTATGAGAACAATTCAAGCTGCATGGATTTTGTAAACGATTCAGTATTTTCATCAAGGCATTATAGCTTCTTTTATAACAAACAAATTGTTAACTGACTGGAAAAACATTATGAAGTCAAGATTTTATAAATGTGTTATAAAGTAGTCAGAATTTATAATCATCAGTAATGAAGAGTTATAATATCTATCTGCTAAGAATTAGTTGAGCTCCTAAATAAATGATTGCAGAAAGTGTCATTTTTCAAACATTAAATTATATGACCAAATCTAGCATTTATTTTTGGGTACATCTGAGAGTCAGGGAATTTTCATTTAATCCTCTATTTGGAGAGTTATTTCAAAAAAAAAATGTGGTAATATAATACTTTTTCACTTTTTAAAATTTATTTTTTATTTTATTATTTTTAACAACTTTATTGTAGTATAATTGCTTTACAATGGTGTGTTATTTTCTGATTCATAACAAAGTGAATCAAATATACATATAGATACATCCCCATATCTCCTTCCTCTTTCATCTCCCTCCCACCCTCCCTATCCCACCCCTCTAGGTGGTCACAAAGCACCGAGCTGATCTCCCTGTGCTATGTGGCCGCTCCTCACTAGCTATCTATTTTATATTTGGTAGTATTTATAAGTTCATGCCACTCTCTCACTTTGTCCCAGCTTACCCTTCCCACCTCCCCATGTCCTCAACTCCATTCTCTACATCTATGTCTTTATTCCTGTCCTGCCCTCGGGTTCTTCAGAACCATTATTATTATTATTATTTTTTAGATTCCATATATATGTGTTAGAATACGTTACTTGTTTTTGTTATTATAGTTCCTTTCCTTCTCTTGTGTTTCCTGCCTAGAGAAGTTCCTTTAGCATTTGTTATACAGCTGGTTTGGTGGTGCTGAATTCTCTTAGCTTTTGCTTGTTTTGAAGGTTTTAATTTCTGCATCAAATCTGAATGAGATCCTTGCTCCGTAGAGTATTCTTGGTTGTAGCTTTTCCCCTTTCATCACTTTAAAATATGCCCTGCCACTCCCTTCTGGCTTACAGAGTTTCTGCTGAAAGATCAGCTGTTAACCTTATGGGGATTCCCTTGTATGCTTTTTTTTGTTTTTCCCTTGCTGCTTTTGATATTCTTTCTTTGTATTTAATTTTTGATAGTTTGATTAATATGTGTCTTGGCATGTTTCTCCTTGGATTTATCCTGTATGTGACTCTCTGCGCTTCCTGGACTTGATTTGACTGTTTTCTTTCCCATATTAGGGAAGTTTTCAACTATAACCTCTTCAAATATTTTCTCAGTCCCTTTCTTTTTCTCTTCTTCTTCTGGGACCCCTATAAATCGAATGTTGGTGCATTTAATGTTGTTCCAGTGGTCACTGAGACTGTCCTCCATTCTTTTCATTCTTTTTTCTTTATTCTGCTCTGCAGTAGTTATTTCCACTATTTTATTTCCAGGTCACTTATCCGTTCTTCTGTCTCAGTTATTCTGCTCTTGCTTCCTTCTAGAAAATTTTAAATTTCATTTATGGTGCTGTTCATCATTGTTTGTTTGCTCTTTAGTTCTTCTAGGTCCTTGTTAAACGTTTCTTGTATTTTCTTCATTCTATTTCCAAGATTTTGGGTCATCTTTACTATCATTATTCTGAATTCTTTTTCAGGTAGACTTCCTATTTCCTCTTCATTTGTTTGGTCTGTTGGGTTTTTACCTTGCTCCTTCATCTGCTGTGTGTTTCTCTGTCTTCTCATTTTGCTTCAGTTCCTGTATTTCGGGTCTCCTTTTCACAGGCTGCAGGTTTGTAAGTCCCGTTGTTTGTGATGTCTGCCCTTAATGGCTAAGGTTGGTTCAGTGGGTTGTTTAAGCTTCCTGGTGGAGTGGACTGGTGCTTATGTTCTGGTGGAGGAGGCCAGATCTTGTCTTTCTGGTGGGCAGAACCTCGTCCAGTGGTGTGTTTTGGGGTGTCTGTGACCTTATTATGATTTTAGGCAGCCTCTCTGCTAATGGGTGGGGTTGTGTTCCTGTCTTGCTAGTTGTTTGGCGTAGGGTGTCCAGCACTGTAGCTTGCTGGTCATTGAGTGGAGCTGGGTTTAGAGTTGAGATGGAGATCTCTGGGAGAGCTTTTGCCATTTCATATTATGTGGAGCTGGGAGGTCTCTGGTGGAGCAGTGGCCTGAACTCAGCTCTCCCACCTCAGAGGCACCAGCCTGACACCCGGCCAGAGTATTAAGACCCTACCCTGTCAGCCACACGGCCAGGTATGTGGGGAGTTTCTTGCCTTTTGGCAGTCTGAGGTCTTCTGCCAGCGTTCAGTAGGTGTCCTGTAGGAGTTGTTCCACATATAGATATATTTCTGATGTATTTGTGGGGAGGAAGGTGATCCCACGTCTTACTCCTCTGCCATCTTGAATGTCGAAACCCATTTTCTTATCTGCAAGGATTATTTGGTGAAGGTAAAGCAGCACATCAACGAGCAACACCTGAGGGCTGAGGTGGCAGGACGTCAACAACAAATTGTCATTGGCATTGCATTTATGAAACTTCAGACTGCTTCAGATCTTTTCCCTGGGAAACCCGACTTTTTCACTTTTATTGTTGAACTAGGTAGTAGAAAAATGAGTTGTTGAAATGCAAAATAATTTTGAAAAATCTGTTATACAAAATGAGAACATAAACTTACACTTTAAAGCAAGATCCTCAAGGTCAAACATAAAATAGTTGAAGCCACATACATTTTTTAGAAGCCTTGGAGAAAGAAGGATATTAAAATTTACCCAAAGCCAATAATATGCCAAGCACTGTGCAAAGAGATATGACCTCTATTATCTGGTTTAATTCACATAACACCCTTCAAAGTAGGTTAAATATTCCACCATTGTAGGAAATGAGGCTTAGAAATTTACATAAGTTGCCTAGATCCACAAGTAGAATAGTGGTTATCCCAGATATTAACACAGGTGTGTCTGTTTCCAACATTCATAATCTTTTCATTATACAAAAAACATTGGTCAAGAGTATAGCTCTGGATTCAAACTGCCTGAATCCAAATATTTCATCTGCTTTCTACCAGCTTTCTAAACTAGGGTGAACTACTTAACACTCCCTGCCTCAGTTTCCATATCTTCCATTTGGGTATAACTTATGAGTATTCAGTGATACATTAACTTAGCAGGATGACATACACATAGTAAATGCTCAGTGAATATAAACCACATTTACTTTTACTCAAGATCTAATAGCTAATTATTGACAAAGCAGAGACAAGAACTCTGGTTCTTTCATCCTCAGTCTAACATTTTGTTCAGTTCCCTGGTACTATTCTAGAAAACAAAGTTGATTAATTTTTCAAAAATATTAAAAAACAGGGAATTCCCTGGTGGTCCAGTGGTTAGGACTCGGTGCCTTCATTGCCTGTGGGCGGCCCTGGTTCAATCCGTGGTCAGGGAACTAAGATCCCACAATCCTGCGTGGCATGGCCAAAAAAAAAATTATATAACAATGTGTCATCTATGTGACCTGCTGTGGGGATGTTACTCCTATAAATTTGACAATACAGAGGAATTCTAGAAGCAGTAGAGCACTCAGGAAAATAACCTTGCATTCTAAGTTAACCTACCACAATTCCATGGATGCTGGCAAAACACAAGAGATTCCTGTGTCAGAAATAAAAATGTATTAATCACAGCACAAGCAGCAGGAGCATCAAAATATTTGTACTCGATTCCCCTATCCCACGTGGCGATGTGATGAATCTAGATGTATGCTACATATGCAGAGGGAAGTATCACAGCTGAAGAACAAAAAGCTTAAGGAATTTGCATCCTATAACAAGCCTTAAGAATACCTTCTTTATTGCCAGGAGGGCAATCAGAGGCAGACAGGAACCCTTACAACCTTTTTGCATAATTATCTTATTTTCATAATGTCCAGCAGCATAAAATGATCCTGTTCTGGATGGGGAAAAACGATACGGCCCCTGTTATTTGGGTGCACTAAGCAAGGTTTGTAGGAGTACAAAATGCCCATTGTGGAGTGTCCTAACAGCAGGGTAAAACATACCAACTTGTAAAACCTTGACATTAAGCCTCCACATTTTGCTTGATACCTGTCTGTGAATTATTTCCAAGACAAAATTTGTTTTGAATTACCTCGATCACTCTTTTTATCTTTCAAAAAGCTGCCAACGATCTGAATGGTCGAGAATCATACTCTCCCATAGAGAAACACAGAGCCTGCCATTACTTTTAACCTACGGAACTGAAGATAATAACTGTGTTGTTTTAAGTCTCTAAGTTTGTTGAAATTGTTATGATAGGAAAAAAATACAAAAGACACACAGAGCAGGTTAGGACCACATGTGTAGTTTGCAGGCACTTTCAGTCTAAGATAGCTGACATGTTGCTCTTTTGGGGACAAATGAGTAAGAAATATCTGCATAGGAGGTATAACACTGAGTATTAGTATCATTTGTTACATAGCATTTTTAATGGCAGTCTGACATTGACTGCTGCAGAGATAGAATATTATTTTCCTGCTAATAAAGAAGAAACCGAGGTAAAAGAGGTTAATTGAGATCAATGTTGCAGTTAGAATGGGGCAGAACTTGGAACTAGGTTGTTTTCCCTCCCCATTTTATGGATGTCACTCACAATGCCACATTGCCTCCTACTTCCCCTTCCACACACACTTGCCCCTTTGGAAGATTAATATGGTAACATGAAAAAAAATGGTATTCTATTTGTGAGATATTTTTAAGGAAACATTTATTGGACTTTGCAATAAATTGAAAAGATTAAGTGAATGGGAGAGGAAGAGGAAGGGATGAGTATATGATTATGAAATATACAGCTCTTGATATAGTTGAATAAGAGAGATATAATTACAATTCTGGAACTATGGACTTTTTAGTGGCAAGGGGTATGACTCTGTATGGGACCCATTCATACAGAGAGTCATAACGTCACAAAACACTCTATTTCATGGCTTTTAGACATAAAAGAAGGTAAACTTCCTGCAGATAAAAAAAAAATTTCCTTAGTATTCCTATAATACTTTCGGTTAAATGGGGGTATTTAGGGTGTATATAGATACTTCGAGCAATAATTACTATTTTCATTTACACACACACACACACACACACACACGGAATGCCTATAATATGTATTTGTAATGTCATCACCATCTTGGTGCAGACTTTCACTTTATCTCACTAGCACTATGGTCTTCTTGCCTCAGTTATCCTTTATATCCATTTCTTCTCTCACCTACTGAAAGTTGTATTTTAAAATAAGGGTTGGATAATCTCAGTAACCTGTGGCGTTTACACATTTTCTACAGAATACAAGTGTCTTTTTAGTATAGCTTTCATATCCCTCTATAGTCTCACACAAATAACCTTTTCCACAACATTGTTCCAAAAATTCTTCACTCACAAACAGTGATTACTTTTATTTTCTGAACTCATTTTTTTCTACACCCATTTTCATACCATTGTTGTCATCTAAAATTTAAATATCTATCTTTTATAAACTAAACTATTAACATACTTCCAATTCTGTGTCAGCTGAAATACTCTCTCCTCTATGAAGTTTGCTTTGATTCCCTAAATAGCAACAAAGCTGCTTTGAATATAGCAATAACAATATTCTGGACTAGTCATTTAGGACATTCTTTCTTCTTGATTACAATTCTGTCTCATCATAATTTATACCTTGAAAGTTTCTTTAATAAAGATCCAAATCTTAATTGTTTTTGTATCTCTTACACTATAGCAGAATTCTGCACATATAATAGCTTCTCAATATTTGCTTAATGTAATTAAATTGGTAATTAGTGATTTTTTATACATGAAAATATATATTTATTACAGAGGCTGGCCAACTGAATAAGTGTGATTTAACGTGCTTGAAATTATAGAAAATATATTTTGAAACTGTTTCCGAAGTGGCTACTACACGTTAATGATTAGCACCCTTTTTGAAGAACAGATGGTGTGAAACAATCGTTGGAGCCAGAGGGAACCAGTTTAGCTAAGATGTTTTGAAAGGATGGCAGATAGTATCACATAGTAATAGGATTTTTTTTTTTTTCCATTTTAGAAAAACCTTCTTTACGGTCTAGTTTCTTATTAGGCTTTACAAGATGCTGCATTTGAATGATGCTGCAAGGCAACACTGTATAGATTATTGGCTTGACAGTTACTAGAGACCAGCTGTGGGAGAAACTACATAAAAGGGAATGTCCTCTAGGTTCAGAGCAGTGTTCCAGAACTGAATTTTAGGATTAGTACACTTTTATATGAATGAGTTGAATAAATAAGTAATTTAAATGCAGATATTACCATTTTCTATGCTGTTGGGGACTGGGGAAAAGTTACAATCTGGGGAAAGATCTTTGTGTCTTCTAGATAACTTGATTTCAGGAAAAGGGCCGAATAAAAAAGGAACAATGTAACAGCTGCATTTCTTTGGGGTTAGAAAAACAAGAACAAAGGGACATATAATTCAAATATAAATGTTGAGTCTCTTCAGAAGGTATATATAAAACTGACTTAGAAATTTATGCATTTCATGATAGCATGATGATTTGTCATATAATTTTAGAAAAATGGCTTAATATTTAGCATTAGTAACCAGAATTAAATAATTCTTGCTATGTGTTTCATAATGTAACTAATAAAAAAACTGACAAGCAGGATAAGTTATTAATTTGTTTTAATAGCTATAGACAGAAATGCCTTTAGCAAAAATTTTATGTAATATAAAAACTGACCTAAAACTGAAAAGAAATAAACATTCCTCTTTTATATACCAAAAACATCTTTTATAATTTACTGATTTTGATTTTTTAAAAATCTTTTCATTTTAGTAATGAATAGCAAATGAAAGTTTTAAAAAGTGAGAAAAATCAAACCTTTCAAAAGTTTTTGTCTACTAGTCAAAATGTCAAATATAAGAAACTGAATAGATAACTATGGTACTAATATTTCTTTTAAGCTCTCTTTTAAAGGAATTGGAAAGGGATTAGAAGGTTTAGAATTAAGCTTAATGTCAAAGAAATTGAAGTGATTGAAAGTTATGGGACCATATCAGTTATACAGAATCATAAGGCACCACTCATCATAGAGAGGTTGGATATTATATTTTGAACATAATTATTAACTACTTGATGTTCATAATAATTTGTTATTTTGCTGTAGAGAAATTTTTAACAGGAAAATATATTTACTTGTGATGAATAATGTCATAGTAGACTTTTAATGAATAGATATTAAAAGAATTAGGGGAAACAATGACATTTGAAAAAAGAACTATGTAGATATCTTGAGTTGGAATGAAAATAATGAGATTAATGCAGAGGAAGCATGGCCCAGCCATGCTTGATTTTAGACTTCTGGACTCTAATTTCTGTGGTTTTAAGCCACACAGCTTGTGATACTTTGTTATGGCAGCCCTGGTAAACTAATACATCAAATTTATGCACAGAACTAGGCACTGGAAACAATCAAAATGCTCATCCACAACTGAAAGGATAAAGAAACTGTGTTATTTCCATACAGTGGAATACTATTCAACAAGAGGAATGAGCAAGGGATGCATTGAAAATATTGATGAATCTAAGAAACATTGTGCAAAGGGGAAGAGGCCTCCTTAGGGGTGACCATGAGCAAATCTTACAAGCCTTTAGGTCTGCAATGTAATAATCTGAACAAAGGAAGGATTTTAGTTAATAATGTATAAAGTATCTCCAACTCTAATATTCAATAAATCACCTGTCTTTTTCTTGATAACAGTATATGCTTTAAATTCAGCCTGTGATTATTGAATGACTATTGCCTATTAGAGATGGCAATGGATCATTTTCCTTACTTGTGTTGAATAGAAAAGAATGAGCACACTGTAACAGGGAAGAACTATGTCAGAAAAAAATCTAAATATGTTGCAATCATTTATTGTAATTTAAGTTTTTCAGTTAAAATTAAATTCTCCTTTTAGGAACATAATTACCATTTCTCCTGAGGTTATCCAAAAACTAAAAACATAAAATATTACATAATGTAGTCTAAAAACCTGCAAATTACATAAAATTATTGAAGAGCAAAAACTGTCAAAGCTGGTATTTGTAATGTAGTTGGTCATCATATTTGCACTGCATTTCCTTTTTAAATATCAGAAAAAAATTACACAACTTTGGTTTTTCATGGGAGAATTTGATATACTCGTTTTCTAAAAAAACCTATACAGTCTTTTATTGTGTGCAGCATTACATATTTCTTATCTATTTTTAACTGGATTTTAATTTTTGTCTATGTACCACAGTAAAAACTTACGGAAGTAAAAACTATTATTTTTTTTACTGTGGCATATGCTTGGAGTAGCACATGGCAGGTACTCACAAATAATTTGTAGAATTAATGAATTAATGAGTAATTTGTAGAATAATAGAGCTAGAAATACAATGGCAAATGAACTTCTATCTTTGAGTATTTCAACATAAATGGAGGGATGACATAGGCATAATTACTTAATACAGTATAATTTAAATTTGCATATTTACTTCTGGGGTTATTTGTAGTCTTTAGGCATACAAATGAATATTGTACTGCTAAATAAATTTTTATTATATTTGGTCACAAAGCTTACAGTGTATTGAAAATTATAACTCTGTTTTGTTTAAATATATATTATTTTCACTACAAATGGGTTGCACTCACTATAATTATTCCATCCTTAGTCCTTAAACACCTTTTTCCCCTTAAATGAAATCATTATTCACAACTGTTCTTTCTTGAAAAAAAAAAAAGAGGCAATTTGTATCTTGAGTAAAAGTATATCTGTGAAAAAGACATTTTAGCCTTTAAAAGATGGACTTATTTCAAGTCATTGATTTTGGGATGTTAAAGAAAGCAGCAGAAAAGTCTTCTTGGTAATTTTTATTGAATAGACTCCTATTAAACATAGAAAGCATGGCAATAAATAACAGTAACCTTTGTGCAGCACAGCAGTAGGATGTATTAAGGTCAAAAACTTCTCGTGGGATTGAAGACAATTTTGGTGCTAATTATCGTTTTTTCTTTATGAAATGTTAACTATCTAAGAATTAATGGAATAAATCCTTTCAACTAATCTAATATTTCAAGAGTTATGTCATCCTTAAATGTCTCACTTGTTCAACGATAATCAGGGCGTTTGCATTGCCTTTTAAGGCCCCGTGCCTTTTTCTTTTACACCCTGAGAATTGTAAGCCCTGCATGTTGAACTGTATTTTTCTCTCCCTTGTATTTGATAAGGGGCACTCATCCAAGGGCAAAATCTCACATCAACATGTTACTAAACTTTGAGATTTGACTGACACAGCATTATAAACCAGCTTGATCTTTCCACTCACTTACAGAGCCATCATTTCTCACACAAATGGACATTGAGATGAAACATCCAGACAACCGTGGAAAGTGGCACCTTGTTCGTGTCATAGCTGCAGTGACTAGATAGCCCTGAGAAGGCCCCCAGTCACAGGTTATTCCCCTGACACAGGTGCTCTGCATCAGGGGCTGACCAAGACACGGTGTTGTTTAGAATCAGAAAGATCAGGCAGTTTTCTTGCCTTTCTTTTTTTAATACTAGAGATTGCTATTTGCCACCATGATGCATGCTATCATTTGTTGAAAAATTAGTGTAAGCTGTAAAACTAAGTCTTGAGATACCTTTAGCAATTCAAACTTCACTGAACAAAGCACATCAGATAATTTCAGAAAATACAAACAATTCCACATTGTTACTAGGTGTAGGGTAAGCAAAGCAACCTCTAAATTTATCAGAGTCTTTGAAATGGTTTCCAAGCATTTAATCTGATTTAAAGAGAAGAGAGCCCATGCTTTTGTATTATGAAGCACTGATACGAGTCAAATGATAGAAAAATAAGCTATTTGAGATTTACGTAAATGAAAATTTAAGTCTTAAAAACTGCAGTAGCAATACAAGCTGGAGAATACAGTTTACCACTTAGCTTATAAGACTGTTGGGCCTTCCTAGGGCCATGAAAATCCAGAGGCTGGTTCAGAGATTTGTAGGAACAGAAAGTAAAATTTGTTACCGCACCTGTTGTTGATCCGGTTTTCATGCTTAACTCACCCAAATGGTATTCATAAGAGGCTGATATGAAAATCAAAATGCCAGCTTATCAATTTAATATGAAAATTAGAGCAACAATAAAAGAAGTTCATCGTCACAAAATGGAAAAATCTAGATGGAAGTAAGTTATAAAGTAATCATTTGGGGGAAGATATAATCCAGGCAGGAGAAATTAGTTGTGTGCTTTTAATGGCCATTTTCATCTCTTGAAATAGTTGTCTACTGCAGGGATATGCTTGTAGCCTAAATTTTAAAAGAAGTGAAATGTATTTGGCACTTCAAACAATATAAAGTTCCCAAACATATAAAATACATGCATTAGCTTGTTCTTTTTTTTTTTAATTTTTATGTTATAATGGAGAATAGTTGAGTTTTAGTTTCAGGTGTATAGCAAAGTGATTCAGTTATACATATACATGTATCTGTTCTTTTTCTAGCTTGTTCTTAAGTAGAGAATTTTTTAAAAGAAATATTTTGTAAAGTTTAAATTGTTATGTAAAGAATTACTGTCAAACTTCTTTGTCATTAAGTTTCTTTCAGTATCAAATGCATCTTTATGATGACATTAGCATGATGAAAGGCTTTGGGAAATCTTGGCAGATTACTACAATGTTAGTGAGGAGAAAGGCCTTTTGAATGTATTTTCAAAAATAAGAGTGGAAGTCTTCTTGGCAGTAATTGACAGATGATGCATCACCTCCATTGTCCGCATCACCTGGGGTTTCTTTTTTTTTTTTTTCTTTTTTGCTATTTGGATGTTTTATTTTTGCATTCAGAGTGAGAAATTCATAGGAACTACATTAAAAGGCAAAAAAGTGGAGAATGATTTGTAAAGGGATCTTCAAATGTTGTGCTTTATATGATTAAAAATCTACAAGCATCTCTTCTTAAGAAAAAAAAATCTTGCCACAATAAAAATCTAACTTTAAATGCTTCTTTCAACTTTTTTATTCCCTGCTCCCATTTACCCTGAAGCTGATAATAGGGGTGTGTTTCTGCTACAATGAAGGAGGTTTTAGACTTTCCATGTTCTTATTCATGTTAGTGTCACCTTTCAAGGGCCAGGTTGAATGTTCCGCTTTCTCTGAAGGCTTCCTGGATGCCTTTTCTATTCATTCCCTACATTTATAGGCACTAAAGTTTTCTATGACTCCAGCATTTTCTGTGTTATATAACAATAATTTGTACAAATTACCTGGCTTTCTCTGTTGAGTACCAATACTCCTTTAGATAATTGAAAGTATTTCATTCACTCTTACTTCACGTCCAATGGCTAGCGGAATTCCTCATACAATGCCTGTACCTTTCAGCTGTACAATAACCCCTTGGTGTAGTAAGAAATAATTAGATGAAGAGATAACAAAGTGAGGACTGTGTCTCTTCAAAACCCTCACTTAGAATTCAACGTTTATTTCCAGTACTTGTGAACAATTTGACTTCCAAAACATTAACTGAATTCAGTATTTTAATGAGTATGTGCAATGCAATCTAATTTTTCTCATCCTTTCTGCCTAAAATTGTTTATCTTCCTCACATACTATGGGCATATGAAACTTATAGAGTAGCTATAGATTTGATAGACAAAGCAATATACTGGTAAACATTATCATTTTCCATTTTCCTCAACTTTTGCAGTTTACTAAGGGAGGAAAGATTTTGTTGCTTTATGGCCTGGTTCTGTGAGTAAGTTTTGGAACTACTTGTGTTTTTCCTCTCACATCTACTGCATTACCACTTCTTTCTGCAGAATTTCACTTTCTTCATCGTTTCCAGCATTTTTTCCCCTGAATTTATTCCTCATATCCTAGTTTTTTTCCTGTTATCTGCCCCTCTATTCTGGCCACTGGTCTGCCACTTAACTGCTGCTTTGAACCATATTATTTCACATGTGTCTCCAGTCCATCCTGGTCAGGAACTGAAGGCCAACCCTAAACTTGGACTCTCTTTTCCCCATTATCCAGAACCCTGGCCCCATAAAGCAAGCACATAACTCCAAGTCCAGCCCCATTCAACCTGGGAGAGAGAATCATACATTTGGGTTGCTATGAAAATGCAAGTGATTACCCTTACTTGAGTGCCAACTATGGCTCAGAATTTAGACACTGGGGAAACAAAATGAGTAAAACTTTCACAGAGACCACACTCTTGGAATTTAGAGTCTAGTTTGGGGAAAGCAGACAAAAGAACAAATATATAAATAAATAAATATTAATTTTTATAAATTATATGGAGAACATATGGTAGAACATAGTCCATGGTTTGGTGAGGGGACATGATACATATAAAAATTTTGAAAGCCCTCATTGATGAAACTGAGCAGAAGAGCCAAGTCATGTTATATCTGATGGAAGAGGTTCCAGATGGATGAGCTAGCAAATGCAAAGGCATTAAAGGTAAACAAAGTGGGTATCATCTAGAAAAGGAGAAGATACAAGGGTAGTTTAACAGAAGTCCGTGCCTTGTGTCTTCTGAGAATGCAGTCTGCTGTGGCTGAGCCCTTGCTCGGTGAGTGTTTGTTTAAATTTCTCAGGGGCAGTATCATTACAGATGCATGGCCACTGCTTCTGGAAACATTCACCCTGATTCACATAATCTGAGTACCCATGCTATTCTGAACTCTATTTGTTCAGGCTGAGACCTTGTGGTTTCCACTCCAAGTACACCAACTACGGCCAGAGGAAATCCAGATGCCACAGGTGCTAAGACTGCTTCATTTTACACTCATCTTCACATATTTGTGGTTACATGCACAAAAAAACACATAGATTTAACAATTTCAAGTGCTCTTTCCAGTTGTCCATATTGCTAAAATCCCTCTTGATTTTAGAGGTTATGTAATTATAATCTGTCTATGTAAGTGCATCTGTCTATTTAATTGTGTGTAATCAGATTAGATGGAATCAGGTAGAGGTGAGTTGAGCTCTGATGTACAAATTGTTAAGAATATTTTATATTCAGGTTAGTTAAGTAAAACTAAGATAATGTTATTTAACTCATGAAGTTGTTAGGAGGAGTAAAACATTTATGTGATGGTATTTGATGTGGCTCTTATAATAACTCCTTTATTTATGGTAAATCAGGATTTATCTATAAAAAATGCAAAGAACCCTCTGATCTGATTCCCTGAGCCAATGTATATGGCAATTAAATTTGGAAAGAATTTCCTGTAACTGTGACTATATTAGTAATGAATGGACAGATCAAATATTTTGGTTCTCTTACTTAAATAAGGAGAAGGAGTTTAAATATAGTAAGACATTTTCTTATTCATTTCTAGTTATTACTCTTAATGCATTAGGAAGAAATAATTATATAGTACACATCTCATGGAAAAGTGATATTTTAAAATATGCCTCCTTAAGTTATCTTAATTTGACAGAAAAAAAACCACACCAGGAATCAAAACTAGGTTTAGAGAACATATTAAGACCTTTAAAATTGTCTTGTGATTTAAGGTTGGTTTAACTGGATATAGCATTATCTAAAAGTCTTCAAATATGATTGATGGCAACATTAAAGAAGTCTTTCATCTCGAACTTCAAATAAAAATGGCACATCGAAAAGAAGATAGGGCATGAAGCCATCCCTAGGGAATCAGAATTTCCTAATACTGTGAGATCTTAACTTCACAAATTATTTAATAAAATCTGTAACACAACACTCCTAATATTTGTATTATTGCATACTATCAGTAAAGGGTTTTCTCTTCAGGGTAGTGATGTTCAGACTTACAATCTTTAAACACATAGTAGTTTTGAACACACAGTCCTAACATAGCATGACCTCAGTAAGGCAATGGATTTTCTCACCAACTAGAAGCCTTTATTAATCCAGTCTGGAAAGGTAGTAATTAAATGAGCACCCAGTAACGCAGTCTTTTGGGTAATATGTATTTGCTTTGCCTTTGTAAGCCTCACCAAATGAAAAGTGCTCACTGATGACATTAAATATATCATCCTGCTAGGTAGAGACCATGGCATTCTCCAGGGTCCTCAATCTGGGTTAATAGTATGAAATAAGAAGGCTACTTAGATGACTGGTTTCTTTGTTACTAATACAAAAGCAAATCTGCATTGGAAGCAAAACCATATTTGCAGTGGAGAGGAGAGGCTTGTTAAGGGAAAATGCCTTTACCAAATTCTACCTAGAGGAAGTGACTGCCTTAAACATTTTTCTCTGAGTTGCATTAACTAACCCAAAGAGAAAACCACTTGACTTCTTGGACAAGGATGATATTCCTGTTGGAAAACTAAAATTTAAAGACATATTAAAAACTCTGTCAATGATGTTTGCCCCCTCTCCTCTGTAAGGTAAAGGGAATTTGAAAAATATGTAGAAATTCTAAATAGATCTTATAACAACAGTTGTATAATATTAAGTTAAACATTTATTTTCTCTGAACTGGCTCATAGAAGGAATGAATGTGTTCATGTCATTATTGGCTACCCAAGAAAGAGGATGTTTTGCCATTTAATCAGTAACAGGTGAAATCAGCATACGTTCTTCATATAATGAAACATATAAAATGTGCCTCAGTTTTTGATGAGACAGTTACCCCAATAGGCCAGAGAATGACATGATTATATGATATTCTACCATGCACACTAAGTTCTCTCAATTAAGATTTGTTAAATAATGAAACCACCAAACTGAACACTAAATACTTCACAAATTCTCATAAAGCTGATGAAGCTCAGGGAGTCCATGGATTTTAACTCTTCTGGTATTAAAGGGCTTGGCTCCCCCTTGGGCTGTTTTTTGTAAATTTAGTCTACAGAAGAAAAATCAGGAAGTTTACCAAGTGCATAGATTCTTTTTTTTAAATCTTGCTTTGGTATCTTTCATGGAACATCACAGGAGACATTCATTAATTTGACAAATATTAATTAAAAATCTTCAATGAGCAAAAGAAGAAGAAGGAGAAAAACCAAAATGATTCAGAAAAAAAATATGTTATTTTAAAGACCCAGCAGCTTTAGTGTGAGAAGTAAGGCATATATAGTTTGGATATAATAAAGAAAATAAGGTTTTATATATGTAGTATTAACTGTTACGGGAGTTCAGAGGAATAAATTACTGAAGTCAAGGTAAGTTTCAGATAACTTTAATGTTAAACAAGATACCTAATGTGTGTGTGTGTGTGTGTGTGTGTGTGTGTGTGTTTGTGTGTATCTTCAAAGTATTTATGCTTTCTGGACAAAAAGGCTATATTTTCTTTTGTTTTACTAAGCCTATATACGCATTTTATTGTATTTGGGGAAGCATTCTTGCCAGTAGGATGTAGAGTTTTTATGGCTTTGGGGTGATTCTCTGTTTTTTTTTAGGTTGTCCAGTTCAAATTGACCAGCATAATTCAAATAGTCACTTGGGAATATGAGAGTATTGAAGCCAAGGAATGCCCCATATACTGTGGTTATATTATCATTATTAATCAATTAGCAATAATATTAACTTAAATATCATAGTTGATGCTGTATAGTAAAAAATTCAACACATATTTATTAAATACCTGTTATATAACAAGCACAATTTTCCTTTCTTGGAATAAAATGGTTAAAAATTATCAGAGGGTTAAACAGCCTAATTAAGCAAGACTTACTACTACTTGTGAAGCTTGTCATGTTGTGAGAAATAAAAAGGTTAAATGATTTTTGAAAAGACATTAGGCAATTTGCAGGCAGTGCTAAATCAAGAACAATTATGTATTGTCCCTAATGATATCAGGAAAGGGACATTTGTTTAACTGAGAATGTGCCAGGACAACTAGAAAATGTGAATGCTGACATTATAATTTGATGTGATCCGGTAACATTGTTTTCTGTTAAATTAGGGAATAGTTTATCAGTAGTAATATTCTGAATCGGTACATGTGATAAATTAATGGAAAACATTTGACTTAGGTTTTCCAAGATACTCCTTCTATAAAATCAAGGATGCTGAATACACCTCAAATTCCTCATGAAATTATTCTTTCCTAGAGAAGCAAAAAATGATATTTAAAGTTTCATTCATGTTATACACAAATTGTCTCTTATTTATATTTCCTGAATCCTATTCAACCTCCTGCTCTCCTCCATCTCTTCTTAAGCTATTCTTAAAAGTATTTCTGTTCTGTAATTTAGAAGTCACTTTATGCAAATTTAATTGACTTTATTCCTACTTTGGTAAAAGGGATTTCAAAAACCTCATAATTTTAGTTCTAAGACAATCTATATTCTCATTCAGTGATTCCAAGAAATTTATCCGTTTCAGGTATCATTTGAATATTGTTGATTGCTTTTTAAAAAATTTTATAAATTATTTATTTATTTATTTATGGCTGTGTTAGGTCTTGGTTGCTGCGTTCAGGCTTTCTCTAGTTGCGGCGAGCAGGGGCTACTCTTCGTTGCGGTGCGTGGACTTCTCATTGCAGTGGATTCTCTTGTTGCAGAGCACGGACTCTAGGCGCGTGGGCTTCAGTAGTTGTGGCACAAGGGCTTAGTTGCTCCGCAGCATGTGGGATCTTCCCCAATCAGGGCTCGAACCTGTGTCCCCTGCATTGGCAGGCGGATTCTTAACCACTGTGCCACCAGGGATATCCTGAATATTGTTGATTTCTAAATGTGTATTTTAAGCTCAGGTCTTGCTCCTGGGTTTCAGAAACATATATTCAAATTCTAATGCATAAACTTGCCTGAGTACCTTAGATGCATCACGTCTGAAATCTAACTCATTATCACCTCTGTGAACTGTGTATTTTAACTTGCTTGATGGTGATATTCATCCTTCAGAATCCCCACATCAGGTCTATTACCAAGTCTTTTTCCTTATTCCTCTTATTGCTCAAATGTCCCCCCTTGTGCCATTTCTACTTTTCTGCCTTAGTTTAAGACTTCATAATTTCTTACCTGAACTCCACTGACTTGTCCACAGTTTCTTTTTTCCTCCTTACAGAGTTTCCCTCTTAAATGTACCCTTTGAAACGTCTGTCCATGTTGCTCCCCTATGTAAAACCTTTGAATAACTTCTCGACTGCAGCCGAAATGCTTGAAGGCCACTTCATCTGGCACCTTCACTCTCCATTCTCCTCTCCATCACTCTAATTTCTGCTCTGCACTCTAACAACAGTGATCATTTAGGGTTTTTTTTTTCTTTTTTTTTCTTATATTCTCATTTTGTTTCTCTCTTTTTGGTCATGAGCCACCTTCTGTATCTCATGACCCCAATGTCTTCATTTAACCTACTCCTACTTACTTTTCAAGACTTTGGTTATAAATCACCTCTTCCAGGAAGCTTTTCCTTACTCTACCCAATACCTATGGGAAGGATACACCTTTTCTAACATAGCTGGGTGCATAACACTTTCCTTGTGTTTACTGCACTGTACTATAGTATCAAAACTGACCAAACCGGTTCTGTTTTGAATTAGCTTTAAGATGATGTGGTCAAGTTACTTGAAGGTTATTAGCCACAGTATTCTTTTCTTCCAAATGGATACAGTAAGAATAATCACTCAAAATGTATATGGTTATTGTGAGGATCAAATAAGCTAAGACATGTAGGACTTATCACAAAGTCTGGCTTATGTTAAGGAATCAAAAATACTCTGGCATAAATACATGGTGAATGAATGAATTGAGGGAGTCAGTTCACTCTTCATTATTGGGCTGAATCCCTGCCTTGTTCCTTTCTGATGATTAACAAACTTATTGATTTCCTGTCCTCAGAGAATCAGTTCTCCTTCTTTATTGAGCACTATCTGAGGCCCAGAACAGTATTCCCAAATTAGCTCCACATGCTTTACTGGTGGCACTCAGTCTAAAGCAGAGAACATTTCCTGTCCCAATGTTCATTAGCTATTTCCAGCAAGAAATGATCACCATGGAAAAAATGGTTTGATTTCTTGATTCAGTTATTTAGTATTTCTGTGTTTCAGGTACTGTAGCTGTATTTTATGAACATTTCCTCATGTAGTCTTCACAGCAGTATTGTGGTACTTATTTCTAGCCCAAAATTAAAATAAAGTGAGGCTCAGAGAGTTATAATGACTTTTATAAGGTCACTCAGTTAAAGGTAGAGTGGTGATTTGAAGCTAGCCTGAATGCAAAAGCCCATTAAACCACACATTTCACAGTCCCCTTTGTTTTTCATTGCCTATTTTCCCACCCAGGAAGCTTTAAAAATATTTTGGGGAATATGGGCCGAACATTCTGAAAAAACTCATCAGGTGATTAAAATAGTGCCTGAAAATATCCTTCCAACCCACTGAGACCATAGTGAGCAACCTCGGAGAGGGGTGGTTTATTTCTAGTTTGAAGAAAAAAATTGTTAATGTTGAAATTTCTGTGAATGAGGCATTCAAATTGTTTCTCTTCTGTACAAACAATTGTCAGTATGTTACTCAAGCAAGGCTCAAAATTAGGACACTTGAAGTGTTTCCCCTTCCTGTTGCTAGGGCTTATATAAATGACAGAGAACTGGTCAACCAGTCTCTACAAACCAAATACGATGCTTAGTGGAGTTCATGTGACTGTGACCTCTTTTCTATGAAACTTTTCACTTGCCATAAATTGTAGACAAACATACAATTCCTGTGATAAATGCAGTTGACTATCTAAAAATTACCCTTGGCAATAATATTCAGCCAACATGTGATATGTGTTAACCCCTGAGCTATAGAGAGATTTAGAAGTCTATCTATCTACCTATCTATCCACCTTAGATGTCTGCATATATTTTCTGAAAAATAATATATGTATGTACTTCAGAATACTTTAAAATATATTCTACTTTAGAAATCTACAAATAATAACAATTAAATCATCACCCCTCTGCCAGATATACTTTAGATGGGCAGAGGGACAAAATTATTGTGTGACTATATTGCTGAAATAATGTAGCTATGAGTTAAGTGATAAGTGGCTGATGAAAAGCAGAATTTACAAGAAATATCACTGGAAATTTATTTAATAGAATTCTCATTTTCTTTTCTCATCCATTACATGGATATGCTGGGAAGCTTGTTGCATTTATGAAAAGTGTACTGGTATGGACAATACAGACACAATCACATTAAAGATATTGGAATAGGATTCCTCATACCATTGCTTTCAATGGGATAATTCAATTTTAATTTACTTACCATCCTTACCACAGTTCCTTTGTACATACTGTGTTCAGAGCAGAAACATATGTGTGTGGTAAGGTATGTGCTTTTTCATCCTTTTTTTTACAAGTCCAGACCTACAGCTTTTATTTATTTCTTCTTTGCAGTTTTCAGTGGGAAGGTAGCAACTCTGTTTACCTCAGATAAAGCATTTTAAATTACTATTTGAAGATATTCCTTACTATATTATTGAGCTACGACATTTTATTCTCCTTATACTCTGTAGTGATTTCTTATGATAGTGTATATTCTCCTGCTAGCTAACCTTTGAAGGCAGGCTGTCCAGCAGTGATAGTCTTGCCTGTGCTTTGAGCTTTTCCTGTGTGTGTGGAAGAGCACCCTCAGAGTTGCACATTTACTGCCACCTAGTGATTTAATAATAAATATATCCTGTGCACTTAAGTTACTATTCTTTCATTTTTTACCATAGTGATACTGAACCTCGGAATGATTAAAAAATGTGAACTTAGTAGTCATGTATAGACTAATACGAGAAAAAGCTCAGGACCTTGGAGGATAAAATCCCAACAACACTATGGGGCTGAGCCAGGATTTGATATCTGCTCTACTTATATTCTATCCAGCGTTCTTTTTCCCACCACTCATCTCATCTTCTGATTCGATCGTGTTGTCTTTTCCTTAGCTATTTCCTTTCAAAAGATTTAGTGTGCAAAATTTTTTCCATGTTGCTGTTCTATATAGTGTCCAGAAAATTATGGGGATTTTTCAATTATGAAGCAACAGCCCAAATCACAAGATTTTATTGAGTGAGTTTATATATTGAAAATAACCTCAGCAAATATTTCAAATATATATTGTAGAAGTCGTACATTATAGTGGTGAGAAGGACTGTATGCTGACAAACATCACTGCTTAAAAATCTCCAGCTATTAGTCCAGTAGGATTTTCATTTATTTGATGCACATATTATTGTTGCAATGTTTTGGTGAGCAGTTTTCTTAGAAGCAAGGCTTAGGTCTGTATTTAGTGCCATCTGAAAAAAATCTGATTTATATATACAGTTTGCAGCAGACATCTTTAATAAAATACTTAAAAATGAAATAAGTAAACAATATGTTTAATTCATATGTAAATGGATATTGACCAAAGGTGCAAAATTAAATCATGTTGTTTAGAAGAAGAGACATAGTATTTCAAAATTCTATTGTTTTTCAGAATTGCATAAGCACATCTACTCTTGTTCCTAAGTCCTCCTCAAGTGCCTCAAATTTCTCTATCCCTCTCCATATACTTGAAGATATACATCTAATATATATTTGAAAAACGCCTGCCCATGGAATTTATCCATTTGCCCCAGGCTTTCTTTTTTTTCCCCAATAGTCTGATTTGGGCTCTGAAAATAAAGTGAATAGCAGCAAGCTTTGGAATATCTGCCTCACTGACGTAAAGCTGGTAGTTTGAGGTAGCAGTGGTGCCTGGCTTTGTTTTTTCCCAAACTGACTGAAGTAATTTTGTTGTTAATCATACAGTTCTCAGGTGAAGTAGAACTGATGTCACATTTCATTGAATTTGTTCACAGAGTCTGCCATAGGCAAAGCAGCAATGTAAACATAGCATGGAGTCTCAGCGTTTGTGTGGACTTGAATAAACTAAAGATTTCAACAAATTCAGTAGATCTGGGGTAGAGTTCAATAGTCTGGATTTTTAGTTAGTTTCCTAAACCATATTTTGAAAACAATTATTGCATTTCTTTTTCGGATTCCTCTGTCAGCTGTCTGTCCTGAGCCTTCTCATGGCTTCCACATCTTAGGGGTTACAACCTGCCAGCGTTTTTCTCACAGAAGAGAATTAAACATAATTTTAATTTTAAACAAAAACTGTGGTGCTAGGGACTCAAAAATCCCAGAAATTATTGCATGAGAAGAAACTGCGAAGCCAGATTGAAAAAGATGATGTTCAGGGCCATGAACTCAGGATCCAAACCAACTGGCATCACATCTGCCCTCTGAAACTCAGTTGATGTGTGACATTGGGCAAGATGTGTCAACCATGGTTTTCCCTGTAAGTGCCCCTCAGAAAGGTTTAGGGCATTAAATGGGTTAATGTGTATAAGATCTCGAGCTACACAGTTTTGTTTACATTAAAATGGCATTTTACTTAATTGACTTAACATGTTAAATTAATGAAATAACATTGTATTGACATTTAATTTCTTATAATTAAGCTAAAATATGTTTCTGAATTTGTGTGATTGAATATAAACCAATTGGTTTGGCTTTTGATTTTGAGTGTGAGAGACTATGGTAGACTCACCTGTGGGCCTAAATTCTGGAAACTTTATGTATGTCCTATCCTTTCTAAGCTGCTACAGCCTCTAAATTTTACAGATCATGTAATGTCTGTGCTCCGTTTGAAAGTCCTTACAGGGGCTAGTGTTGGAAGTTATATTACAGATGATTTTCTATAAATATATTTGATGTGATAATTTACTTTAAAAATAATTAGGTGGGGGCTTCCCTGGTGGCGCAGTGGTTGAGAATCTGTCTGCCAATGCAGGGGACACAGGTTCGAGCCTGGTCTGGGAAGATCCCACATGCCGCGGAGCAGCTAGGCCCGTGAGCCACAACTACTGAGCCTGCGCGTCTGGAGCCTGTGCTCCGCAACAAGAGAGGCCACAATAGTGAGAGGTCCGCGCACCGCGATGAAGAGTGGCCCCCGCTTGCCACAACTGGAGAAAGCCCTCACACAGAAACGAAGACCCAACACAGCCATAAATAAATAAATAAATGTTAAAAAAAAAAATGATTAGGTGAGTGAGAATATTTGGAAGTTATGTTTTTGTTTTCCTATGCAATGTTTACATATATTAAGCATATATATAAGTGTATGTACATATGCTTAATATATACAGCAAAATAGTGGCTTTAATATTTTGGAAAATTCAAGATCCCAAAGATATCCAATCACCTTTAGGTTACAAGGCTTATATTACCAGAATAATTGTAGCATATTCCTTGACTTTATTTCTGAACACTCAGCCTTAGTTAAAAGCCATATTCAAATAATTAGGATGTTTTGCAAATTGTCCATTTGTTTTGAAGTTTATAAACCTAATGCTACAAGTGCAAAAATCAATATACTCCTGTTTCCATTCTGCTACTTTGCAAAATAATTTTTTTTGAGAAAAGCACCATACTGTGCAGATCATATAAACTCAATAATTAATTGAGTTCAGTGAAACTGAGAACCATGAACTCAGAAATGTTACAAAGTAAAATCTCAAAATATAAACAAATATCAAATAGATGTTGGAACTAAAACATGAGCATATTTTCATGTTGTTTGCTATTACCCCATGGTTATCATAGAAAGTTCAGTGCCTCAACAGAGCCATTCCTTCCTTCTTTCCTGATGACAGAACCAAAATTGTGGTTATGTGTTCTTCATGTCCTCTGTGCCTTGGGGAACGTTGGCCCCATCCTTAGTTTCATAGGATAGATACTGATTATTCGAAGCTAGTATAGGTGAAAATGTCTGAAAAATGGTCTCTGGAAGTTGGTGCATAGAGAGGTGATGTCTGAGCTGCTGTAGCCATCCTGTGGTACATGCTTCCCTCAATGAAACCTGGGTCTTTGATGATGACGATGATGATGATGATGGAGAAGAAGAAGATGATGAGCCATGATTTAATCAACTCTGCAACTGGACCTTGAGAGATTTGTTGTGAGAGATACTAAATATCTTTATTAAAAAAACAAACAAACTGTATTATACTAGTCACACTTTCTCCTAGAACTCAGGAGTCATTTGGTTTTAGTACATATACTTTATTTAATTGGATAATTATTGAAATAAAATGATATTAGGTAAAATCATGAAAGCACCAGTAACTCATATCTGGCAATCCCTAATCTACATCAAAATGAGATTTAAATATTTTTAAAAACATACTGAAAAATACTAGACACAATAGTGTGATTTTACATTATTATATTTTAGAGAATGTGTATTACTTAATCCTGAGGGACCAAATGCTACTATCAGTTTTTTTTATTTTATCATTTTACTTGTGCTCAATGCAAATCATTTGAAAGCTAGTATGTATTTCTATTTTTACCCAATTATTTTCTATTTCAGAGGATCACTTTTATTTCAGCTTCATAGTAGCTGGCCAGGGATATATTAATTTGAAACAAACAAACAAAAATGCCATGGGGGTTACCATAGTTGGTATGGTGGTAGAAAATATTAAAAAATCATCATAACCAAACATTTCATCTTGTGGTAGGTAGAATAATGGCCACCCAAAAAATGTCCATGTTTTAACCCCTAGAATCTATGAACATGTTAAGTTACACAGCAAAAGAGAATTAAGGTAGCAGATGGAATTAAGATTATGAAACAACTAAAATAGGAACATTGTCCTGGATGATCTGGGTGAACCTATTATAACCACAAGGGTCCTTATAAATGAAAGAAGAGGTAGAAGAGGGAGAATCAGAGAGATGGCAGCATGAGAAAGACTGGCTTTGAAGCTGGAGGAAGAAATCCATGAGGCAAAGAAAGCAGGAAGCCTCTAGAAATGGAAAAAGGCGAGGAAATGGATTATCCTCTGAACACCTAGAAAGAAATACAGCCCAGCAAGCACCTTGATTTTAACCAGTGAGACCTGTGTTAAACTTCTGACCTTCAGAACTATAAGATAACAAATTTATACTGTTTAAACCAGTAAATTTGTGGTAATTTATTTATAAATATGATTCAGTCAAATCATATACTTGGTGAAAAATTGTTATGATAGTAGAAGCTATGGTGTTTATAAGGTATCTTTCCAAAATTTATTATGTGTAACATTTTAGTGAATTGCAAGATTAAAACTATACACCAAACCATGAAAGTGGAAGCTGTTTTACGGAAAATTTAGGAGAAATATTTCTGACACTACTGACAGATTTTTTTAAAAAGGCAGAGAGGAGATAAGTGCTTATGATGACAACTTGTAATTCATTTTAGTTGTTTGTAATTCGTATTGATAATTCATTTGTAATAGTGTTTTTATAAAGACACACCTCCTCAAAAGTGTCTAGAAACCACAAGTATCTCATATTATTAATTTTATTTTATAACGGGAAATAGTTTTTCTCATGCTGTCTTTCACTCGCACATTTAATTTTTTAAAGAATATCTACGTGTACCATTTAGTTTTCAACAGATATTTATTATCTCAATATTTTTTAAAAAGCTCTTTATACTGTGTTACAGTAGTTGATGAGAGCCTTTTTCTTGCATACATTTTCTGAGTATATATAAAATATTAGAACACTCTTTCAGTAATCAATTAAATGTGTCTATTAACATGCATATTTCACCAAAGCATTCACTATGTAATTAGTGTTCAGGTCATGAAGGAAATAAGTCATTTCATTTATGTGACTGTTAAGCATGAAAACATTGATAAGATGATATTTACAGCTATAAATCAGGAGAATAATTTTCTTGAGAAGAAAAGAGAAAGCCAAACACATTAAAATTTTAACTTGTATAACTTTAAAAATAACTTTTGAATTCCACTTACAAAATTGAAAATACAAACCCCTACAAAGGGAAGTTCATCACTATTCATTAATCTTTTCTGTGGATCGCTGAAGGTAATATCAAAAATGTAAAATCTCCACTATTTTGAAATTACAAACCTGACAAATAGTTTAGCAGTTTCTGCCTTCCTGACCTTAACTGTATAAGGGCAATTTAATGAAAATTAGCAACATGTATACATAGCACTGTCACTCCAAATGTATATCTGTTTTGTCATTACATACCCTAGTATTTTATGAATAAAAAAATAGAGATGTGAGACAAATAGTTCACGTTTGTGACTGAGCAGCCCAATCATGACCATTGGCATTCTTTTCTCTGAAGCTACGGTATGGTCTCCTAGATGAGTGGTGAATTATGATATGATAGATACAGAGACATTTAGAAACAGCTTAGGAGAACTATTTCTTCTGCTGTTTCTTAACTTGTAATTGTTAAAATTATTCTTTAGCTTTTGGCTAGCACTTTCTCTTCTGTCAAGTCCTTTTTTTTTTTTTTGCGGTACGCCGGCCTCTCACTGCTGTGGCCTCTCCCGTTGCGGAGCACAGGCTCCGGACGCGCAGGCTCAGTGGCCATGGCTCACGGGCCCAGCCGCTCCGCGGCATGTGGGATCTTCCCGGACCTAGGCACGAACCCGTGTCCCCTGCATCGGCAGGTGGACTCTCAACCACTGCGCCACCAGGGAAGCCCTGTCAAGTCCTTTTGAGCCTCAACCTGATAAAGGTTTTCTGTTTACTAAGTTTTTCTGCAAAATGCATCACAAATATCGCTTTGTTGACACCTCATTAGTTCTTAACTTTGGTAAATAAAAACATTTTATATGTTGGAAATTAAATATTTGCAATACCATTTTGTTTCTGTTTTAATTTCCTTGTATATAAATTAATAGTAGCATGTCTTTATAAATTCTGGATTCTCTAAGTACATCTGCCTTTATTTATAAATAACATCTTTATTCATATGGTCCATTTGACTTACACAAGCTTTTCTCTTTAAATCGCAATGTTGAAGCAAGCTCAAAATGTCTAAGTATTGTGTGGAAGAAAGATATTGGTCCCATGAGTTAAATGGGTAGTTTGAATTTCTATTACAAAAAAATCACTGCTATCCTTTCTGGGAAAATAATCTTTGACTGAAATTTGATTATTGTAGCCATTTCCTTGTCTTTGGAAATGGGAAATTGCATATTAAGGGTATCATTGGTCTTATATGAGAAAGTGACCAAAATATTTTATTTCCTACAGAAAGTTTTCTGTGTAAATAGGAGGTTTCTTAGAAGATTTGTCTGTTTCCTATATTCTTCTGTATCTGGTATGTTTTACTTTGGTAAATCACACCTACAACAAGATTTCGAACATTTTGCTAATTAGTGGAAAAGTGACTTTAAAATCTAAAGGAAAATTTTGTGAAATCAACAAGCCTGGAGAGAGATATGAGGCAGAGCAAAACAACGTATTGACAATTAAATTTATTTCCGTTTTAGAATCTTTCTAGTTTAATCCACTTCTTTCAGCATTAGGACATGTGATTCTCAGAGTAGAAGAAATTGTTCCTTAGATATTATGGAATTGAAATTTTTATAATGCAAATTATGTTGACATCTGCTAAAACTTTATCCTCTCTTCTATTCCTTAGTGTTTTTACTCAGCTATGGTATTAATTAAAACAGAAACAGAAACCCTGTATGAGGAAAAACAATTGAAATGGTGACTATACAAAGAGTATATTCAAATCTGCTCTAGAAGTTAGAGAAAAATGTAAAGTTTGTACATATGTTCAAAGTGATAAAATTACCAAATTTTGTGTGTTTATTTTCTAAAGAAAACATACAAGGAGAATAAGCCTCATACAAATTTGAAAGTAACAGCTATTCCATATAATTTTACATATGTGTATGTGTTTTCATGCATATATATATCTGCTTTTCTCTCTCTCTCTCCTTCTCCCTCTCTCTCTCCACACATACATATATATATTCATATGAATGTATGTATAAAGCTCTAATATGGATAACTGACTTTGACCTTCATGTAATATAAATAATTGTTTTCTTATTGTTGATAAATTGCATTTTAGAAATACTTAATATAAAAAATATTGGCATATTTTGGAGCACTGGTAGTTTTAACCAAAAAACTTCATGTGCAAATAGACAACATATTGTAAAAAACAGAAGGCCAACAAACAAGAGAAGATAAAATAATATCAGAAAATTTGTATTAATTAAAATCCTACTTCTAAAGCAAAATGTATTTAGATAATACATGGCTATTTATCTAATAAATCACCCACTACAAGTATTCACTGTAGTTCCATAAGTGAGTTTTATAGATGTTGTTATATATGCTCAGTATAATGGCCCCTAATTTCTTTATTCACTGCCAGTTGAGACCCCTTACCTCAAAAGCCCACCATGGAGAAACTCCAATTTTTACACATCCAATTGTTTCAAAAAGAGCCCAAACAGGCAAATATTTTGACACTTAGAACCTGACTGCTTTTCATATAATGGGAAATCTCACCCAATATCTGTGATCTATTGATAAAATAAGGCTTTGTGGTTACAAGGGTCTAAGTTGCAACTGCATTTTGGAGTTTTCAGACCTAGAGACCCAGGGACTCCCAACCAAGCTGCTGAGGGACATCACCTAGACAGATGAGTCTCATTTTCAACTTTTCAATTCCCCTGTCCCTGGAAGTTCCCTCACCCTCCTCACCTTTTGTAGCATGGACCAACCAACCTCCCCCCGCCCCACCACCACCCAGTTCTCCCTTCTCTGAACAGACTCCTGTGAGGGACCCTCCTCCCACCACACACACACACAGCTGTCAAAGCATCACCCAATAACGCTTGTGTGTGCTGCTGTGAACTTGGCCTGTTTTCCTAGATTGTCCCCTGAATTCCTTGAATCCCTACACTTGTCTATAGTGTGTTAACAACATATTTATCAGATCTGCTCCGTCTTCTTCATTAACCCACTGTCAATATCAAAAGCCATGTGTTCATTTTTCACTTGAACTATTTTTAGTGTTTCTACTTCTCCCATTCCCTAGCCATCCTTACTATATATTAGTAAGAGATTTTTCTCTGAAATACTGTAATATTGACACTTTTTAACTTACTTGATGTCTCTATATTGAGTTTGGAAAACATGAATATTTTGGAAAACTATATAAAAACTTTTCCAATCTCCCTTCTTATTAATTTCACAGCCTTTTATACTACGTCTCTTTTTTAGCTTTGAATCTCCAGTGTGTGTTACAATATCTGGAACATACTTTTAAATAATACTTGGTGTAAAGATGAATAGTTGTGAATAAAAACTTCATAAGTACTAGGTTTGACATCTGGGTGATACATAGGTGTGACAGTCTGAGATGTTGCTTTTTACTGAGAACATTCTGCTAACAAATATTAGGGTATGTATTCCTGTGCTATTATGAAAATCGCCTGCTCTCTTTTGAAGGTATTTTTTTTTAATTTAATCAAGCATAAACAGGGAGTGAAGAATTGCCTGAGACAGCATGGAATTATTTTGCATTAGGTGATCAAGAATGAGATACTCCATTGCTACTAAATAAATAAAATACTATTAAATAAAATAAAAATGAATTTGATAAAAATAATTCTAATACATGCTAGAAGGAAAGTAACAGAAAATGATAAGGAGAAAATAAGACTAAGTTTCCTTGTGTCCCATGAGTAATTCAAGCTTACAAAAATGAAACTCAGATATCTAAATACACCTGATGATTCTTGAGTAGGAAGAAGATTTATACAAGGTGAAGAGAGCCCCCAAAGAAAAGTCTCTCTCAGACAAAGACAGGAAACTGAAAAGACTTGCATGTCAAGTAGAGGGCAGTGAGGGGACAAGAAGAGAGAAGGCCTCTGAACAGATGCTAAGTTAGTGTTATTTGGACTTATATATTCAAATATGTTTATACATATATGTATATATACAATATGCATAGAATTTCTTTATATTCATGAAAATTATAGTGCTGCTAATTATAGAAGGTTTATTTTGCTGGGAATCTGGGAGAATATATGCTCAACATATATATAGGGATAACATAACATCTATTCTCTTTTATAATACCAGACAAAAAGCAAAATAATCATAAAAATCCTTAATCCAGATCCTCTTGGACAACCAAAAAATTTTAAGTTCAGCTTTTAAAATGCTCGTGTTTGGGGAGGATGTTGAATATATTTGCAACATAAGAATTAAACCCATCAAAGATGAGTTGCTTATAAGTTAAAAAAGCCTAGAGCGTTCGATCCTGCAGAATATCATAATTTTTGAAAGTGTCATAGTTTAGGTAAGCCATGATGAGCTTCTAAGGCCAGCATGTTGCAGCAACTCTGACAAATTACAGAGTTGCGATTAAACCCTGGTTTTCAGCACATAATTCCTCTCTTTTTCCTGATGGTACTGAGCAGGTAGTGTGTAAAATGTTGAGAACACTTAACCTCTGAATTTCATCGTGGTTATCTGGTAGTTTCTGGTGTGGATCCCTGTGACAGGCACATGCCTCTTACTCCTTAGGGTTTGCACGTGGGGGTATTGGCATCATTCTGCTTACCCCAACTGCATACTCTTTTTTCCTTCCTCTTTTGTCTGCAGTTCCTGACCCTTGATCTTTGTGCTGAGACACGTTCATTACTCTCTATTGAACAAGATATCCATCCTTAAATACTGGTCTCACTTTTCGGACACTTAACTGCTGAGTAATTTTATACCTATCTTTCATTTAAAGACTTTAATTCATTTCTCAAAATTCTGACACAAAGTGAAAAGGTTTTTAATGAAAGAAGGAAAAATTATGAAAGCAAAATTGTGTTTCATACTATGTGAGCCCTAGGCATTCAATTTTCACTATTATCCACTACATCATTAAAATAAGTTTATATAAGTAAGAAACACCAATTTGACAGTAAATAAATGCAGATTTCCATATAAAAATCAATATAATTAATGTTAATTGACTAACCAAGGGAGGGAAAAAAAAGACTTGAGATGATAGAAGAGGAAGTGTGGGCATCATTTTTTAGAAGGTGTGATGGATTTTCAGGTAGGCATTCCACATCAGAATCAGTCAAGTTTGATAATTTTCTTTTCATTGAAACCTTGACACTTAGCAAGAGTTCTGATGTAGAAAGTTTGCGAATAACCATAGAAAAAATGGATTCTTGGGTCAAAAAAATGTGAGATAGATTTTTGTTTGTCTTCTCTAAGTTTAAATTAATATACCTCCTTGAAAGCCACTTTGCATGACAAAATACAATTTCATAGAATGTGTAACTGATTCAGAACTTGTTTTTAATCTTCTTTCATTTTGTGAAAAGTCACAGATTAACTACAGCTAACAGAAAAGATAGTTTAATATTATTTATTTCTATCTCTCTTCAATATATTAATCTTTTTCTCAATGAGTAAAACTTTCTCACTCAGTTTTAATGTTTATGAAAAACTATTCTTCACATTGTGGGACTTTTGATTATCCTGTACACAGAATGTTCTCATACATCAAGTTATAATGCAGAAAGCAATTTTAGGGCAAAATAGTGAGTAAATATAAAAGTCTTCTCAAACATATAGAAACAGTACACATACAAAACAAACTGAAGAATTGAAAAAGATGGTACATCTTCAACTTTCTTCCTTGTCATACCTGTGACAAACAGAATGCTTTGGTTCTTTCAAACATGGTAAAATATTTGAATTTATTATATATAATATATGTATTATACATACACAGTCTTTAAGAATAATGTTGGCATAAATCGGTGTGGGTATCTTTTCTTGCAGTAAAATGTTGAAGATATTATCCTTTTAGTAAATTTCTTTATATTGTGTGGTTGTGAGTAAAAATAGGGTTTTATACCCAAAAATATGTTATCTAAAAAATGGCACATGTTTTCAATAGCTGTTATGACTAAAATTTAACTGAAGGCTAATCCATACTTCCTCTCCTCTCACCTTAAACAAAAGACTGAAGTTCTTTCAGTGTTTGAGAATCCCAGGTCTACTATCTTGTGTATGTGATCACTGGTTGGTTACTTGATGATAAGGTTTACAAACTTCTCTGCTGTAACAGTACTGCATGGCTGCATCCCTAGCTCTGTCCCACACAGTGGTCCAGAGTCCCATTGGTATCTATTATTCCGTTGAATGAGTGCTTGTCTGGTTAGAAACTGAGCTTGAGATTTCATATTCTTTGATCAGAGGATTGCCATAAAATTAATTTGGCATCTTTGAAGAACACTCTATAGTCCTGAAGAAAAGGTAAACCTTGGTTAAGTAAGCAAGAAAAATAGTTAATCAAAACTAATAAAAAGTTTGAAAATTATTACAGGAATAAACAATACGACCTCCACTTAATTTAGAACCTTGGAGCTAGTTGGTAGCTGATAAAGGTGAAGGAAAACATCAGCTTTATGTCTTGCGCACACCTATCCCAGGTACTTATCTTGTTTGTCTCCTGGTCCATATCATGGAAATAATTTAAACATAATGAAATAAATTTAGTTTATTAGAATGAGGAATGTACTTTTGTTAATAATTATCTTTCTTTTGGGACTTCCCTGGTTGTCCAGTGGTTAAGACTCCATGCTTCCACTGAAGGGGGCACGGGTTGGATCCCTGGTCGGGGAACAAAGATGCCGCGTGCCGCCCTGCATGGCCAAAATCATCATCATCATCATCATCATCTTTCTTTTTTTTTTAATTTTATTTATTTATTTTTGCTGCGTTGGGTCTTAGTTGCTGCGCGCAACCTGAACTTTCTCTAGTTGCGGTGAGCAGGGGCTACTCTTCGTTGCGGTGCACGTGTTCTCATTGCGGTGGCTTCTCTTGTTGTGGAGCACGGGCTCTAGGCGTGCCGGCTTCAGTAGTTGCGGCATGCGGGCTCAGTAGTGTGGCTCGCGGGCTCTAGAGCGCAGGCTCGGTATTTGTGATGCACGGGCTTAGTTGGTACGCGGCATGTGGGATCTTCCCGGACCAGGGCTCGTACCCGTGTCCCCCTGCATTGGCAGGCAGATTCTCAACCACTGCATCACCAGGAAGGTCCCATCTTTCTTTTAAAATAATAAAAATAGTCTTATATATTTCATCTAGATTTTAAATTATTGTTCCTCTTGGTAAAATCTCCTATTCCATCTCCGTGATTTCTATTAATGGATATCTTGACAAAATTGAGGAAATGAAGTTAATTACCCATAATACAACATATATAGGGGTTTCATTCCTTGACTCCTAAAGTGATGTTCTCAATTGTTTTTGCTCTCTCAAGGTAAACACTTTAAACCATTATTCATAAATAATTTAGTAACTTAAATGAAGCAAACACCTTTCTTGACTTTTTAAATAGTATCTTGTTAATAGTTATAAACTAGATTACCCCAGAAATAAATAAGAAGCTTTATTCTAACTGGTGTTGGATTACAGTTAGTTTTTATGAATATATATTTGTTGCTTTGTGTGTCAATTTCCAAAATAATAACAAAATCCTTTGCATTATGCATCTTCTGTATGTGCTTTTTTAAAGCGTGTGTTGTAATTTTGGCATTATTGTAAGAGATGTGGTTTCTGTTCTGATTTTCAAAAACTTGTGTCTAAAGCATCTTTCTTCTATCAGAAATCCCTGCCACTGCAGATGAGACATATATCTTCGCTATCTCAGTGATTTTAAATGATATGCTGTCACTTACATGATGATTGCCTCAGCTCTGTCATCTACTATGCATGACATTCAAAATTATTGCACACTTTGTAAGAAAATAAAAGAGTTGTCACAGAAATTTTAAAATGAAAATATGTGCCCAGAATTATTATTATTTTGTGTGTAAGAAAGAAAATTACTCACAATAGGGATCTGATCTGGCATGATTTCTGCCTTACAGGTACGATGTTTTCTCATTGTTCTTTTCTTCCCCTGAATTTATTTAAGATTGAGATTTACGTATCTCATTGTCTCCTTGATGTATTCACTTTACAGTCTATAGGGGAGATTTTAAAATTTTAACACGACATGGGCTCTCACTGGTGAAAGCAGACAAAGCTGCAAACAATCACAATGTTCAAACAACTGAACAGCGCCTTGGAGATGTGATAACAACTCCTCCTCCATACGTGTAGGAGATGGTGTGTGTGTCCTGCCCAGGTCCACTCCACAGGCTGGCATACCCATACCCCACCTGCCATCAGCATTACACCTAATGGCCCACACAGCTATCCCCTTCTCTGGAGAAGTGCCTGGGGCTTATAGAGCACCCTTGTTGTTGGAAGGATTTAATTATTATTCCTAGTTCTCTGATACCCATAATATTATTCATGTTATTTATTCTCCTTTTATGGCTTTTGGCAGTTTCTGTCTTTCAAGAAATTGGTCCAAATCATCTAAATATCAAATGTGTAGGTAGAGTTTTTTATACTATTCCTTTAGTCTTCTCGTGTCCATGGGATTAGTAGTGATGACTCCTTTTTCATTTCTGATTTTGGTAATTTTTTTTCCCCCACCTCCACCTAGAGCATAAGTTTTTGCTGTGGAGATGGCTCTGGGCATGTTTCACAATTATTTTCACTCTTTCCCTGTGGGGTCTTAAGGGGAATTTTCTCAGATTTGCACCATGAGAACCTTGTGGGGATTCATGGAGGGAAAGCCCAGGAAAATGTGGGGTCTCCCCTAAGACTGTATCTATAGGAGTTTCTTACTTTCATGCTAGTCCACAATCAGCCTCCATCATTTTGTCAAAATTACCACTTATGTGCTCCCAGCAGGTTATTGCTTCAGTGGCTTCCAGTTCAGATAAGCAGATTTCAGCTGAAGTGTCCCTGTTGGTACACCTGCTTCTCCAGATTTCAGGATGGTCCTTTGCCTTCCAAACTCATTGCTCTGATGGGTATAAGAAAAACCACTGACTTTCAGTTTGTCCAACTGTTTCTGGTTCTCACAATGAGAGAGACAGCTTCCTAGATCTTTACATGTAGTTGCTGAAACCAGAAGTCTTGAGCTGTTTTTCAAGCAGAACAGTTCTTCTTTTGGAAGACATGTCCATTCAATAGAATCCTAGGGAATCTGTGTTGATTCTCCAATTCAGTGTTTCTGGAGCCTCCACATTACTACATACATCTACCATCATTCTGTATCCTGAAGCACATGCCCCAAGGAGTAGTGCAGCTTGTACCACAGCTTGAAGCTGTTGCATTCCTTTCCCTTTCCCTGGCTTCCATCAGTTGCTAAGTACATCTATTCCATTATACATTAAAAATAAAATAACTGCAAGGTAGTTTCTGATTGCTACTGTAACTTAATTTGCATCTTAAAACAAGAACAAAATTATTATTTTACATTTCCAGAGGTCAGAAATTCAAATGGGTCTTATTAAGACTAAAATTAAGGTCTGATATCAAGATAAGTTCCTTTCTGAAGTTTTAGGGGAAAATTTTTTTCCTTGCCTTTCTAGCTTCTGGAAGCTTCCTTCATTCATTGACATGTGGCTTTTATATCAGTCTTTACTCTGCTTCCATTCCTTTAACTCCAACTCTTCTGCTTCATCTTTTTCTTATAAGGACTCTTGGAATTACATTGAGCACACACTGATAATCCAGGTTAATCTCACTATTTCAAAGGCTTTCATTCAATCACAATAAATAAGTTCCTTTTGTCATGTAGGGTGATGTTCCATAGATTCTAGAGATTACGACAAGGACTTTGGGAAGGGAGCATTACTTTGCCCACCACAGTAGTTACTGGATCTATAGGATTCGCCGAACTGTGCCCAAACTCCATTTATCACCTGGCTTTTTTACTTCCATTCTCATAAAACCACAATGGATTTTTAGGTCTCTTATTGTCAGCTCCACATCAGTCCCTGTGTTCAGCAGACTGTGAAAATCTGGGAATTCTCTTTTCTTCAGTGACATTTATCTTGGTGAGCAGCTTTAGAATCTCTTTGGGAAGGAATGTGCTCTGAGTGTATTTATTATGGGTTTGCAACATCTCACTTCAAGCTGATCTGGCCTTTTCTTCATTCTGGGTCAGTGAACTTGACTTAAATCTGAAACTGGGTAAGAGGTCATACTTTTTCATTGTAGTGACTGACTCATTAACCTTCTCTCTGCCAGCTTTTGTTTTTGTTTTCTTATATAAATCAAGCAACACTGTCATTAGCTATTTATCTATCTCAATGCTTGTGACTTCAAGACCTATCAGCTACTACCGTAAATTGTTGCAGGTCAAGAAATCCTGCTTCCCATTCAGGCCTGGCTGCTCATTTTGAAATTATGTCCACCTTGGCCCTACTGGTAAATGATGCATTTCCCCTCTGTCATTCTGGGACAGGGACAGATGGCATCTTTCCCATTACTATTTGAGAGCCTACTTCTGTGACAGAATATCTGGCCTACAGACGAAAACTATTCCTAAACCTCTCAGGAATCCTGGTGCCTTCCTCAATGGTGCACTGTTTCTTGCCTTAATAAAAATAGGGGGTTCCTTGGCCCATCCAAATAAATATATCAGATGGTGGGTTCTCAGGCCAAATATGATAAATCAAGCCTGATAGTCCCACTTCCTGAAGTTGAATGCTCCTTTATTCGACACTGATATAAGGCAGTTCTGATTTCTCTATTTAGTTTAATAAGGACCTTCACTGGATCCATGTTTTCAGTAGCATCCAGCAAACTCCTGGTACCAGCTGCAGGTGTCTTTTCCAAAACTTTCATGAGTGACTTCTTCTCCTTCTTCTCCTTCTTCTCCTTCTCCTTCTCCTTCTCCTTCTCCTTCTCCTTCTCCTTCTCCTTCTCCTTCTTCTTCTTCTTCTTCTTCTTCTTCTTCTTCTTCTTCTTCTTCTTCTTCTTCTTCTTCTTCTTCTTCTTCTTCTTCTTCTTCTTCTTCTTCTTCTTCTTCTTCTCCTTCTTCTCCTTCTTCTTCTCCTTCTCCTTCTCCTTCTCCTTCTCCTTCTTCTTCTTCTTCTTCTCCTTCTTTTTCTTCTTCTTCTCCTTCTCCTTCTCCTTCTCCTTCTTCTTCTTCTCCTTCTTTCTTCTTCCTTCTCATTCTTCTCCTGTTTTTGGTGACTAGGCCATTTCTTCCCAGAGCAGGGTTTATTTTTCTCCTCTCTGGCTAAACTGAGCTGCAAGTGCTGGCTTATAGCAGTAAGGGACAAAAACTGATGGATTTTGAGGAGAACAAAGATCTTTCAGAGGGCACCTACTTTAAGTGAGCTTTTGTGGTCCATAGGCAAGGAATATCTATGCTTCTATGACAAGGAGAAAGAGGATATTTCAGGGAAATTTGGTAATTCAACATGTTCAGACATCAAAGTGTCCTGTAAGCTGTAGACTTAGAAGGCAATTTTGTAAGCTTCTAACTGGATACTGTGTAGAAGGAAGAGAAAACCACACACTTAGGCTTCTACGAAAATAGATTTTTATATAGATTAGTAAAAAAAAAAAAATAGCATTTGGAGAAAAGTTACTCTAAAGAAAAGGAAAATATCCCAGTGATTGAGAAGGGATGTATACATCTGATGATACATTTCAATAATAGAAAAATAATTTAGAATCATTTATTCAATCTTAAAAATAAACTTAAACACTTCAACATGTGTGTTGTAAAAATAGTCTGTTACATAAATCTTAGACACAGCAGAGATCTGTTGTTAAAGATGTAGAGGAAAGTGAATAGATATCAAGCTTAATTCTAAGTTTTCCTAGGTGGATACTACATGAATTTGAACTTATATTTAACATTTTAATTGATGTAATTAAGGAACATTTTTAAAGGAAATAAGAGGACTATACTGACTGGAAGAATCACCCTTCTCTAAAGTAATATTATTTAGACATAATTCAGTAAAAACATTTTCATTTTGTTAGTTCAATCACCGTAGAGAGAAGTTTAGTCATCACATTTGTTTCAGTGCTGTTTAAAGACTGAAAACTTTGCTAGAAATTTGAGCAAAGAGAGTCACAAAAGTATTTAACAAAATAACTGCTTTTGGGTTAGGCAAAACACAAGTAGTTATCAGGCAGCAATATCTTGAGAAGGCCACGGACTTTTGCAAATGCTGATAGGCAAGAAGGAAAAAGTGCTTGGTTACTAAATTATTGATCCACATGTGCTTTCTTCTTTCTTTTTTGTGATTTTTTTGGTTTCTTTTATTTTCTAACTGCATCAAACTTTAAAGTTTCTTGGATATTGTAATATAGACAAATTTAATTGAAATTTTCAATGCATACATTATACCGTTATATTTAGTAATATATGCAATTAAATATCATAATTTTTAAAGTATTAGTTTTAAAAATTCCTAGCAGAATAACATAAAATGCAAGAAGCTTATTAGTCACCAATCATCATACAATCACGTCAACATTTTTCAGCCCCATTTTAGTTAATAAATAATGACTAATTCTTGTTATTTTTCTTGTCCACTGGAAATAACTGGTAACACCAAAATTCTGCAAACAAAAACATCTGAAGCAATCATCAAAATGCCTGCATATCTAGGGTATTAATTTTCATGACCAAGATATTTAATTTGCATTATTATAGACTGGAATACCTAAGACAGAACTGAGTAAATTTGACTGAATCTGATTTAATTCAATTATAAATTTAAAAAAAAATACTAAAATTTTAATCAAAGTACTGCCAGTAGTAGCCAGCCATATTTTAGGTCAGATTACTCTCTGCCTTTTATTCTGTGATAACAGCATTTATTTTAGTATCTCTTTCAAAATCATCTTGCTTTGTCATACTTTCATTTGTTGGAAGAGCATTTACTATGATCCATCAAGGTTAATGCTATGACAGTGACTTATTTAAATTTTTTGTTCTCAGAAGAGAGTTTAAAAGACTTTAATGATTTGTACTGAGTTACAATTAAGCAAGGTAACTGTGTTATAATTTGTCCTATAGTAATATAGCTTTGCAAACTTGAGTAATACAGTATAAATCGTGAATGTACATTACTGGCTGAAGGTATATAAAAATCTGGCAACCTAAGATTTATTAAGATTCTTAATCTTTAATAAAAGAAAGAATAAACAAATTATTATTCTCTATGCTATTACCAAATGTCAAATTTAACAAAGGAGACAGATGCTTAGGAGGATTTTGTTGATTTCTGCCTTAATCATTCTTTTCTGCTGTGTCTTTCTCCATATTCTCCCTAACCATCATTACATTCAAAGACTCTGCCTCTAATTTTTATCTGTTCTTTGCTACATTTTCTCTCTTTGTGATATTTCACACACCAAGAGTTTCACTAGCATTTCTTGCATGATGAATTATACATTTACACATCTGGTTCTCTTGGGCTTTAAATCCATATATCTATTACCCTAGTAGAAGTTCTTTCCTGTTCTTTTACAAATACCTTAGAAATCTCCTGGGTTTTTTTTTTCCCTCCTTCATATATTACCCTTTTAGTTCATCCTGCAAAAACAAAACACATCAGCAGATTAATCTTCTTAAAAGTATAGTCGTGTATATTCTCTGTTTAAAACCCTTTTATAAATCTTAATGTCCTTAAATTTAAATAGAGTTATCTCAGCAAAGCATTTAACAGCCTTCACAATCTACCAACAACCCAGTCTCTGAAAAATTGTTTCATGATTCTCTCACAACCTGACTACCATGCTGACCAAAATGTATACATTCATCTATATCTTGGATACATTTTGCTCCAACTTCATCTTATTTACAATACTAATGCTTAAGAACCTGACCTTTTTATTTCTGTCACTTCTCATCTATATTTTAAGACACTGCCAATATAAAAAAAGCATCTTTCCCTGATCATTTTGCCAGATAAAGTTCACTCTCTTTTGATCTCCAACTTGACTTTGTGCAAATATAATGTAATTTCTCACTATTTGTTTTGCTTCATCTTTCTTCTCTGACACAAAATAAACAATTATAGAAGAAAGTCCTATTTTGGCATTCCATAGAGACTTCATGCTTTTCTTTTTATTAAGAAGATAAGAAAAATGAAACTGAATTGAACTTGAGTAATTTTTGTAGTGCATTCATAACAGCATAAATTCAAGTATGTAGAGATTGAGGTACTATGTATTTGAGCATGTGTGTGAATTTGAAAATAGCAAAGAGCAAAAATACAGAATGCACAACATTTTCCATTTGTCAAATGAAAGAAGTGCACCAGTGCTCTTGTGGACTGTGTTACTTTTCTGTTATTCTTATTGCTACTATGTAAGTTAACTTTATATTTTCCTAGATACCTCATTTAACCAAATTTCTAGAATTTATATTTTACTATTATTGCTTTATTACAATTTAAAAATTTTTAGAACTGCATTCATCATAAATTGTAGGGCAAATTATTCAGGTCTCTTTATTTTGAATTATATTCTTAATTAACAATATAGAAACTTCATTCTAAAGCAATACATTAAAATGACAATCATTTAGCCATTATTTACTCATTTTATAGGTTATGTGGTTACAATTTAAAATTACTTGTTTGCATTATAAGTCATTTCTAAAATTTTCCAATATATGTATTATTCAATCCACAGATTTACATGTTTTTCACCAGCTTTTTGAGGTATAATTCGAATACAACAAAAATCCATTGTGTAATTAATTTATTTTTAATATTTAGACTTACAGAATTATAAATGTTTTATTAATTAGGCATATCTAAAGCTAAGACATCTGCATCCATATGGGAATTTAGAATGCATTAAAGTAGAAAGTACAACAAAAATCCATTTTTAAAGTGTGCAGTTTGATTAGTTTTGGCATACATAGCCACTTGTGCAGTCTGGTTTTGAAATATTTAGTGATTGTGAGTGCTAAATGGTTGTTGTTGCTAAAACACAGAGAAGTAGGCCAAATGCCAAATGTATAAAGTACTTTCCCCTGCTGTGAAAGAGAGTGAGCCCAAGGTATGCCATTTAGGTTCCTTGCTGGTTTTGAACATATTTTCTATTTGCTCACAGCCAAACTTTTATTTATCCTGTTCCCTCTGACAGAATCCTCCTACCACAATATCCAACTGTCAGAATACTCCCTATTTATCAATGTTTAATTCAAATCCCAACTTAGTCTTTGGAGTCCTTCTTTATGTCCTCATCAAGAAGTTCTGTCATCTATCTGTGAACTCCCATGGTGTGCTAGCTTATGTCCTTTTTTTGTTGTTGTTATTTTTGAAGATTTACCAAATACTATTTTCCATAGCCACAGTGAATTCATGGTGTCTTTTTAAGTAGAGCACATTTAGTAATTAGCTACAAAAGAAAAACTAATTAGATTTATATATAATACTGTTTATGTAAATAAATGTGTGGGTCAACGTATCAGTCACCTTGGGCTGCCATAACAAAATACCACAGGCTGTTTGGCTTAAACAGCAGACATTTATTTTCTCATAGATCTGGAGGCTAAAAGTTCATGATCAAGTTGATAGCAAATTTCGTTTCTGGTTATTTTCTCTCTTCCTGGTTTGTAGATGGACGGACGCCTTCTGGCTGTGACCTCACATGGCCTCTTCTGTATGTGCAGAGAGAGCTTTGGTGTCTCTTCCTCTTGTTATAAGGGCACCAGTTCTTAAGGATTAGGGCTTCATATCAATGGCCTCATTTGACCTTAATTACCTCCATAAAGGCCCTGTCTCCAAATATAGTCATATTGGGGGTTAGGGGTTTAACATCTGAGTTTAGGGGGGGCACACAATTCAGTTCATAATAATCAGCAAAAGATTCACCTCACCGTGTACTTTTATTTTTGATTCACAGATATATATTTTTAATAATTTAAGCCTTTCTAAACAGAGAGTCATCAAACCAGAACAATTTTTCTTTTGTTTATAGCATGATCTACAACTTTAATGTAACAGATCCTTGTGAATGTGCTTTGTAGTAGATCCTGGTGCACTATATGTCACATCTACTTAATCACTATCTTAGCTGAGACCACTAATGATCAGAACATGTCCAATGGAACCTAGAAAGGTAGACAATAAGGCAATACTAGTATTCAGAGCATAATTTCTTGACCTAATGGAAATCCACAAGTCTTCATCCCTATAGCTTGACTTGCTAGTATGAGAATACCAAAGTTAACACTATGATAGCTTGAAGGAAGTTGATATATCTTTTATTTTGCATTGCAGATACCTACTACTTATTTAATTTCATTAGGTAATTCTGGTTATTTTGCATATCCATAAAAATGATCTTTCATCTTTTTCTAACAGAAATTTTGGGAAAGAAGAAAATAGATATAACACCTCCCCCCAAATAATTACCTGGGATATTTATGTAAAAATACAAATGTATCGTTACATAAATCAAATTAAACTTATCTTGGATGTGGTAGTTTAGATAAATTCTAATGTCTCGAACACTAATGTATTTATCCTTAGTCACCAAATACTGAAATTGAAAACATACAGTAGATCCTAGAGTCCATTCATTCTATTGACATCAGTTTTAATATAAGGAGAGTGAATCTATTAATGTGTTTAAATGACTGTCACAAGGTCATATCACCTGGACAATACCCTAAGTAAAGGCAACCGGGTTCACAATCTCTAAATGTCTTAACTTCACTGCATTCCTCACATGTGATTAGGAGAGCCTCTCAACTGACTTCTCATCTGAAAATTATTGATCAAAGATACTCTCTGATATATTATACTTCCTTTAGAGAGAGATTGATTAATCTTCAACTCAGATATGCTCATCTAAGTTAGATACGTTCTTAAAAAAAAGAGAAATTTTTACTTCTATCCTGGATAGAGTAACAGAGACCCGATTTAAACTTCTAGTCAAGGATGTTGACTCTGAAAGGGGAAAAATATGGTGTGCCTCGTGATTGTTGCAGTCAAATGTACAGAGAGTTTCAAGGCTGCAGTAAGAGGAAACCAGAGGGATCCTGGCAACTTTCCCGAGTTGAGAAGATGAAGTTGGGTGTTCAGGCATGCCACAGTGTCTGGAGTCTGAGTGTCAGAGTAATGGAGAAGACAGGGCTGCAGAGAAAGATTCAGAGATCTACACAAGGTTTCCCTCAAGTCTTCAGATGAATGCTGATCAGTATGTGCAAGTGAGGAAACCACCTAAAGCTAAGGGAAAGCTACTCCTAAGGGAAAAGAACCACCTGAAAGTACAGAAAGAACAATCCTCAGAGCTCACAATAGTCTGTTCCCATCATCTGTAAAGGAAAAACAGTATCACGTAGAGCAGTGGTCCCCAACCTTTTGGCACCAGGGACCGGCTTCATGGAAGACAATTTTTCCATGGATCAGGGTGGGGGTGGGGATGGTTTCAGGATGATTCAAGCACATTACATTTATTGTGCACCTTATTTCTATTATTATTCATTGTAATATATAATGAAATAATTATACAACTCACCATAATGCAGAATCAGTGGGAGCCCTCAGCTTGTTTTCCTGCAACTAGATGGTCCCATCTGGGGAGGATGGGAGACAGTGACACCCAAAGTGTGTTGCTTATGTCCAGTCTATTCCGTAATCTCGTTTTGGTCGCTGTCACTGTAGAAAACCCTGCTTCACAAAGATAGAATGTTGGAAATGGAAGCAGGCTTTTCAGTGCTTTTGTGGCAATCTCAGGATATTCCGCCGTGACTTTAATCCAGAATGTACGGAGATTTGAAGTTGTCTCAAACATACTTTTAAGACCACCGTAATTTGCGATCTCATGTAGTTGATCCTCTTCTAGCATGGACAAAGTCGATTCACCTGGCTTATTCACAAATGGGTCACGGATCCATTCCTTCCCAGTTCAGGCGTCTGCTGTGTTTGGGAAGTAATGCTCAAAATCTTTTGAAAGCTGAGATAGGTGACCATGCACCAGCTGGGAGAAAGAAGACCCTGGATCAGTGTCTTTCAAAATCTCTGCTAATGTTTGAAACATGTCAAAAATCCCAGTGTTCACTCATCGCCCCCATAATTCCAGTTTGGTTTTGAATGCAGTCACTTTATCTGCCAACTTGAACACAGTTGTCGTTCTCCCTTGAAGTGACAGATTGAGTTCATTGAGCAGGTTGAATATGTCACACAAGTAAGCAATTTTGCGACCTATTCTGTGTCTGCCAGTGGTGACTGTTTTTCTAAAAGAAATCTCTGGAGCGGCTCTCATAACTCAAAAACTCTGGCCAGTGACCTACCTCTAGAAAGCCATCTCATTTCTGTGTATCAGAGAAGATGTGTGTGCTCTGCGTTCATCTCCTCACAGAGCTGTGGAAACAGACGTGAGTTAAGGGCATGTACTTTAATGTGGTTGATAATTTTAGTCACATCCTGCAAAACGCTGCTAAGTTCAGTTGATGTTTTTCGGCTAGCCAGCATTTCTCTATGGATGACACAGTGCATAGACTCACATTCAGAAGTGACCTCTTTGACCTGACTAGTGAAACCACAAAGCCGTCCAGTCATGGCAGCCACTCCATCCATGCATATACCAACACAAAATGACCAATTCAGTTTTCCTGGTATGTAATCATTCAAAGACTTGAAGAGTTCTGCAGCTGTGGTGTTGGTTGGCAACAAAAGTGCACATAACATATCCTCACGCACATCCTCCTGAAAAATACATTGCACAGAAACAAGCATTGTTGCTTTGTCAACATCGGTAGACTCGTCAACCTGCATTGCGTACCACGGTGACATCTTATTAATCCTCTCTAACAGTTGTGCCTCAATATCCTCTGCTATTTCATCAATTTGTCTAGTTATGGTGCTAGCTGAAAGAGGAACACGTGCCACCTTTTGAACTGCAGCCTCTCCTAGAAGTTCACAACAAATGTCCTTAGCAGCAGGCAGGGTCTACTCTTCACCAATAGTAAAGGGCTTCTTAGCTTTAGCAATGCGGTTAGCCACTAAGAATTATGCTCTTAGTGCAGATATATTTGATGAAGTGGTGGCCTTCAATAATTACTTCTGTTCTTTGTGTTCACGCTTTTTTCTTTTGAAGAGCTCCAAAGGCTTGTCTTTTAATGCAGGGTGCTTGGTCTCCATGTGGTGAAGCAGTTTTGAAAGTTTCATGGCTTCATTGGATAGCCAGTCACCACATATTATACAAAGCCGGCTTGGAGAATGTGAATCACCTGTTGCAGTGAACCCCTAATTTAAGTAGGACTCTTGGTGTATTCTTTTAAATGCAGATTTCTTTTTGTTGGCAGTCTTAGAGCCTTCTGCTGTCTCATCATTGGGTCTTTCCCCCTTTTCAAAGCTCTCCAGCAACGTTTGTTTTTCACTCATTTTGGCTAGGGTTAGCTGGTGGGCTTACCAAAACCGTGACTGAGACAAGTGTGCAGTGCAGGAAAGAGGCGCAGACGGAAGTGGTAAATAAAGTAATGGGTGGGCGGATTCTGACCTAAAGCCTGCCACCAGATGCAGCTGTACAATTGAAGTACATCAACTTACTTGCCACTATAAAGCCTGCCACCAGATGCAGCTTAATTGTCACTTGCCACTCACTGATAGGGTTTTGATAAGAGTCTGCAAGCAATTATTATGGTCTATGTGCTGTCAAACCTCTCTGCTAATGATAATCTGTATTTGCAGCCATTCCCCAGCACTAGCATCCCTGCCTCAGCTCCACCTCAGATCATCAGGCATTAGATTCTCATAGGAGCATGCAGCCTAGATCCCTCGCATGCACAGTTCACATAGGGTTCACGCTCCTATGAGAGTCTAATGCCGGCACTGATCTGACAGGAAGTGGAGCTCAGGTGGTAATGCGAGCAATGGGGAGCGGCTGTAAATACAGATGAAGCTTCAGTCGCTCGCCTGCTGCTCACCTCCTGCTGTGCAGCCTGGTTCCTAACAGGCCACAGACCAACCAACAGGTCTGTGGCCCGAGGGTTGGGGACCCCTGACATATAGTATTCAGAATGATATAGCCTCAGCAGTGGGGCAAAATTATACCTAAATTAAAGCTGTTCTTTTTCCACCTATCAAAATTTAAAAGCAAGCACTGAAGGGATCTAACTATACCCATGTACTTTAACAGTATACCAGAACAAATTTCCCAAATTCTGAGAAGAAAACAAAAATATGCAACACCAAGCAAGGTAAAACTCGCAATGCCGGGCATCCAATCAAAAATGTTCAAGCATACTTGTGTGTGTAGATGATACAATTTAATGTCGTTTTCTTCTTTGTGACTGTTATTAGTATATTGAATTTTATCTTTCTATTGTGGTATTTTCTAAATTTTCAAAAGTGATCCTGCTTTAGGATTCTTGGCCCCTAGATATGTGTATGCTTGTATCCTCACTTAATTCTGTTTCCATTCAGATGTCATCTCCTCAGAAGACATCTCCTTAAAAAAGTTTAGTTGAAAATATCTGTCATGTCTCTGCTTTATTTTTACCATAGCACTTATTACTAACAATACATTATAAACCTATTTTTTCTCTCTACAGAGCTAAAATATAAGTTCAATAAGGACAATAAAAGGACAATAACTTTTAAAAATTCTCTACTGTATTCTCCAGACTCTAGTGCTAGAACAGTGTAAGGAGTCAGTGATGATTTACTGAATGAATAAATCAGTCAGTAACTGGCTGGTTGTGGTTACTGTGGTCCGTTCAAAAACAGATACAGATTGATTTAGTAATTTTCAGACCATTTTAAGTCAATTATAAATAGTTTATAGGATAAAGGAAGATTTTATTAATATATTGAAAGAATTGCTTTTATAAAGAAATTTCCATATCAAAAGAGAACTATTTAATTATTCCTTTAATCCTTGATATAATAAAAAGGTGATCAAAAAGATAAATCATTCATCCAAGTTAGAAAATATACACATTATAAAATTTTATCTATTATAAAATAATAGGTATAAATATAAAAAATGAGTTTTTAAAAAAATCAGTAACAAATAAAAGTCAAAAATCATGAACTAAACAATAATGAATATATGTGCTACATACATACAGCCCAAGTTGATGTAGTTATATTTAAATATGCACAAGAATTGAGACAAAATTAGTAATCAAATGCAAATGTCCACTAAGATACCATAAAGTAATACTAGAGAATAATGATCTGTAAAAGTCATGTTCTTCAGAACACGTTTATGAGTTCTACTTATAATAATACATCTAGGACACAATAATTAGTTCTTTTATTAAACATAACTATTCATCCATGAAGTTTATAAAAGGAATGGAAAGCATTGTGAATGACAAAATTCAAGAACTTGAAGGCAAAGTAGACTAGTTGTTATAATTAAATGTTTTCTGAAATAATTTGTACTCTAATATTGATACACTGGCAAAAATGCAGCAAATAAATGATTATGTTTAATAGAATAGCAATAATGTGATATATACATGAGGCATTTGGAAAGGTTTTAAAATAAATCATAAGTGTACAATTCTATGTCTTTGTCAGTGGTGATAAGGATAATTATCCAGGGTTCCTTCTGTGATGCTGGAGGTCATCATAAAATTCCATCTGCAACAACTGCTAATTTTAAGGTGACTACTAGTACAGCCATTTGTAAGTCTCCCTTAATTTACCTTTTATAGGTATTGTCCTGTGATCACTTAAAAATGGTGTCTAGTGGTATAAAAAATACCTATTTTTTTCTCTCTCTGATCTCCCACCTTTTAATCCCACTTCCTTCTAAAAGAACCTAAATTAAATCCTCATATACCCACTACATTTTATACAACTAGAATCCCATTTAGTCTTACTATTCATTAATAGTTAAACCAGGACTAATATTTTTATACAACTGTACATAGTCCCAGATAATTTCATTCCTTATTAAAGTTTTGCAGATGGGGTGAAATCTTTTTGAAGTTTTCATGTTTCATCGCTTCTTGATTTTATAGTCAATAAAGCACTGACATTTGTGGTAAATATTTTATGATGATATAGAAAGGACTCCATTTTGTTAGATTTCTGGGACATTGAGTGTTGCATTTTATTGAAAGTTTTCTCCACATTTTTTGAAATGGCCATGCCATTATTTTCTTTACCAATAATTCAGAATATTAGTAAATGTTTTAATATTTAATCACTCTGAATTTGTCTTATATCACAAATGCCTTATTCAACATCATCTTGGTAAGATGATTAACTTACACTTGTATACATTGTATACACTGTAATACATTCTTCCTTATTACTACGTAATTATTGCTGAATTTGTTAGCAAAATATAAAATAAATTTATACAGTTTGTGAATAAATATATAAATTCCAACTTAAAAGCTACTCAATAATAATTTTGGAGTATACATGGAGCAAGAATAGGAATGGATATTTTTAGGAATTTTGTCTTTTGTTGGGAAGAAGCTTGCTATAGGTGGCCTTTATAGAAATTTCATGTGTTTTCCGAGAACTAAACTGAAGTGAGAGGAAAGATGTTTTTGCTGTCAATAGACCAGATTACTATCAAATAATGTCTATCTTAATTTCTATGTAAATTTGTTATGGAAATTTAGCTGAAATTAAGAAAAAAGCTAATGTCAATTTTAAAAATAAGGAATTTATATATGCTCTAATGCAATATTTTTAAAATTAAGAAACCTATGATTGAATGCATATCCAGATATTCAGAGTTGGGCAGGCTTCAGAAGTGATCTAGTCTAGTAATCTGCATTCTTTTATCTTGTGGTCCTTTTAGATACCCTTTATTTTTGTTTGTTTTGGCTTCACCTTTAAACTCGTCACCATATATAGTCTTTTGGAAGTTCCAGCCCTCATACCCAAGACCTCATATCTACATGAGGCAATAACTGAGGGAGTGAGGACTTTTCTTCCCTGGACCTTAATTAAGAGAAACAAAGAAAGATTTTCCATAAACTCTCATGAAAGCCCTCCCTTAATCTAAATGGTATCACATATCCTTTCTTTAGCTCATAATGTAAGTAGCCAAAACTCAAGCCTGACACCCTGATCCAATCATGTGCAGAGACTATATGGTTACCATGGTATACCTAGGCCAAAAAGGACCCACTGTTTGAACTGGGATAGGATGGCTGTTGGCTAAGCAATTCAAATGTTTACCATAGTGTTCTGGTTTTACATATATATATATATATATATATATATATATATATGTAAAAATTTATATTTATTATTTGTAAGTATCATTGTATATATCATCTATGTACTCTTACACATTTTAAAGACTTGTTCTTTGTAAGCAATAAGGGATATATTATATTAACATATTTTAAATATTTTCAAAATTATCAGAAAGGAGAATGATCCTTAATTCTGTTCTGATGCTTCCATTGTAAAACCAGAAGGAAACATTCAACATTTAAGTAAACTGTGGTAAATCTGTTTCAATAATAAGTTGATATATTTGTATAAGTTTTATAAAAAACAATAACCTAATTTTAACCTTAATGACTTAAATATATGATACAACACCAGGTACCCCTACAGTCCAAGTTAAATTAATTAAACTTTTTAGCTATATTTTTTATCATCTAGAACCACTGCAAATGTTAACAGGTGTTAAAAGCTTCCTGAATATTGGACTGCCATTTATGTATTTATTTTTATCTCAAGTAGCAAAAACTCAAAATAGAATTTAATGTAAGCCAAATAAGGCATACACTCCTGCCCACCAGAGATTAAAGATACAATAACTAAACCTGCATGACTTTCTCATAGCTATGTTGTATAGCTATGTGGTATAATCTACCAAACAGCTATATCTTTTTTTTTTTTTTCACTTTTAGCTTACATCAAAACCAAACTGGAATGGAGTGAAATTACTCCTGAAGTAATTGACAATTGAAAGTGTAATAAATATTAAGTAAAATACCATAAAAGATTAAAAAACAGATCAAATAATTTCAAAAGCCTGAGAAATTATTTCGTATATTAACAGCTACTGAGAGAAGAAAATATATACTTATTGTGGTATGTAGCTTAAAACCTGCAACGTTCTGCTTGTTATTTATTTCAATCACATGGAAGTAAAGTCTCGATATTTTTTACCAATTTATAAAATATGTTTATGCATTGATGATAATTTTCTCTTAATAAAAGAATACTAATATATTTGAGCCAATGATCACCATTAGGACAGGGAAGCAGATACAAAATAGAAGTTTCATTTACATATCCATGACCATTTTAGAAATCCAAACAATCTAAGTATTGTTAGAAAATATTTATTAATATCAGTAGAAAAAGAATAAATAAGTAAACTGACATATACAATTTTTTCTCTAGTCCTCCCTGACTTTACTGAGAGTACAGCTTAACTTTGTCCTTGAACTTAGCATTGTTTCTATGTAAATGAATTTGTGCTGGCTCTGATTTATGAGTCATTGTGAGAGCTATGCACTGTAACATACAGCATCAAGCTAATATCTTCTTGCCCATTTAATCCACGTAGGGATTTTGATACATAACATGTGAACTTTAGATCCAGCATCAGAAAAGGCAATAAGGTCAAGCAGGAGCCCATAGACTCATTTTCTAATTTCTGTTTCATCCTGAACACTGCTATTTTTTCCTAGGAAGAATTTATACATAATAGATTTCTCCTTGATAATGAATATATACACCAATATTTGTAAATATAAATTTAATGTTGCACAGGTTATTTTTACTACTATTTTGTCAGTTTCGAAGAGAAGGAGCTTTTCTATTAAACTTATTATTATAATTTTTATTTGATTTTTAGGAGGCGACTGTGGCTCCTAAATTCCAACTGTGGCTTTAGTAATATGAAAGTTCTTTTATTTCTCTTGTCTCTGCTGAGATTGAGTTTTGGTTCTAGAAACAATGTTGGTGGTAGGTCTTGAGAAGAATAAATATCCCTTTTTGTCTTCTTTTTTTTTCTCCATCAAAATGATAGTTTCCTTAGCTTAGAGGATGGCTTGCTCTGACAGACATTAATTTTGCAACTTGGGTTTTCAAGTTTCTTAGATTTGTTTCTTTGTATCCAAAAATGCCCATCCCAAAAGTTAGGGGCCTATTTGATTGTAACAAATGACCACACGTGACTAGATTGTGCCTTTTAACAGGTTTTACAACTCAAGTAGCTGAACCTTCAGGTACTGGGCCTACTCATGGTTAAGTTATCTCAGGTCAGCACACACACAAACACACACAAGACTGTTTTTTCCAGTGGTGCTCAGAGTTGAGAGTTCAAGTCACTATATATATATATATATATATATATATATATATTATATACTGTTTTTTTCCTTACTCACTTGGTCTTCTAATGCCCTTCTTTCTAGTAATCTAGTAACATGCCGTCCCACTACCAAGGTAAACATAGATGATTCTGACTGCACCGTTTGATACAGATTGCTGGTATCAACACTTCTACTCAGAACAAAAACCTTCCATGTGCTCATAAAATTCATGAGCAGCACAATCCAAAAATCCAGCTGCATGCTCTGCTTCTTGAGGCAGCTGCTTTCATTATAAAAACCTCCGTATAGCATTTATGTCTTGTAACACACTTGCTCAGTTTTTGAATCAGCTTTGTGCAAGCCACAAAAAATGATTTCAGGAGTGTAGCCTCTATTTCGTTTTATTGAAAGAGTTTGCATAGGATTGGTACTGTTTTCTCATTAAATGCTTCTTAGGATTCAGCAGTGTAGCCATCTTGATCTGTGGACCTGTGGGTTGTTTTTGTGGCATGGAGGTTATTAACAGATTGAAGTTCTTCATGGATTATATAATATGTTTGAATCTTTTATAACATTTTAAATTGTGTAATTTTTCTGCCAAAATACAACAGTTAATAATCACATTGTTCATATGGTTATTTTAACTTTTCAATAAAAATATACATTTTTCTTTTTAGCCTAGATCCTAAGTCCATCAATCATTTCATTTCAAAACTCTCCTTTTTGTGATATTTAAATTCTGCCTTATTTTTCAGCTGGCAAGATTATATCTTCAGGTACTTTTTCAAAAAGATTTCCTACGTGTTAAATTTCTACATTATGTAGATAATTGAAAATGCTTTCTTCTGTCTTGACATGTGAATGATATCTGGTATATTCCATTGTCTTCGGTCACCTAATATCACTAAGATTTCTGAAGTAATGTAAAATATTTTATTTTACTTTTCGTATGAAGCTGACCTACTTCTTATGCTTGGGTTGCTGCAAGTTTAAAAATATTACTTCTTGGAACACTTCAATCTTGATTATTTCTATTTATTTTTCTTTGAACAGATATATATATTTTTTTGTATCTACAGATTTGAAAGTCTATTTACAGTGTATTTTTCTCTCCTGTTTTTATTTTTCTATTTTATTTGTTCTGCTTCCTTCTACAGAAATCTCAATTATTCTCAAGGTGGTTCTCCTGTGTTTCCTTATTCCACCTAATCGGTTATATTTGTGGCAGACCATATCATTACTGTGCCCACATTCTTGGAGATTTTACCATTTCACCATTTCTGTACCCCTCCAGTCTTCAGCATGCTTTAGGAAGCCAGCTTCTGTGCTTCCTTTTTAGGAGACTGCCTTGGGCCCCTGGAGACATTTCACCAGTAGCCACAGAGAGCTAATATATCTGAGTCTACATCTCCTCCCCTCTTTCCCTACTACACCTGCTCCCTGGGCAGCAGTTAACCAATGATGGCACTGCCCTCCAGTGAAATCCCAGCTCCTTTTCCTTGTAAGCTATGAGGTGTTATTTACTCTCTAGAGTTCTTCTGTGATCAAGCTCATGCCTGCCCTCTGAAGGACCTTTTCCTGACACCTCCCTCTGGCTTGGCTTTCTACCCTCTGCCTTATCTGGCTCCCTCTGAGAATTCTTCCATAATAAATCATTTGCGTGGAGAAACTCATCTTAATACATGCTTCTGGAAAACCTAAATTAAACTAATATTTCCTTACATCTATATAATATTTGTCCTTTTCTGTGTTCTGGATACTAGAATGTCCTAAAATTCATCAAAAAGGGAGAAAATAACACATGGAAAATAATGAATTAATTAAAATTTTTCTTCCCCAAGAAATCTCCATTCTTTAATATATTCCCTGACCTATATCAAAGACATTCTCTTCAAATCAGTGGTGAGGCAGGGGGAGAGAGTGTGAATTAATTGATATGAATGTTCAACTTTCATAGTAAAGTTAGTAAAATATAGTTCTTAAACCAAACCTTTGCCTAATGAGCTTGCACTGAGCTACTAGAAGTAATCTAACATTTCAATTGACCGTTATCACACTTATAGTACTCATTCTTCTTTCCCAGTGCTCCTGGGATGTCAGGGTTCTTATTTGCCATGTTATGAAGCTTGATAGAATAATATGTATGTAATATCCTGAGTTCCTGTAGATAAATTTAAGCAGAAAGTAGTAGTACCATATTAGTTGTTATATTGCTACTCATTTTGCCTCATTTTTAGAATAAGATGGTTGGCAAAAAGCTAAAAGACGGAAAGTAAAATTAAATATGAGCTGCTTCATTAACAGTTCTTAGGTTATTTTGTAGCACTCCCCAATCCTTTATACTTCAGTGTTCTCTGAAGTGCAAAGTGCCTCACATTTTCAGTGATTTTTTTCTTCCCTTCAGAGGAAACAGAAAATATCCGAAATATTGAGAAATCAACACAGTGCCCAAACTCGTTTATTGAGAATTTTGGATTCTGGATCACAGTCTTCCTCTTCACTTCCTGTCTTCTGAAATACATCTACTTTTCTCATTAATCCCCATCACCCTCACCTAGACCAAGATGCCATTATTTCTTATCTGAATTAGTCTCTTAACTAATCATGTGAGGTAAGATATAGCACACACACACACACACACACACTTCCTGCTTCAAACACTTTTATTGTAGAGAACAGATATCTCTCCATGGGATTGATCTGGTACTTTTTCTTCACCATATTAACTCTTTTTTTTTATTAATTTTTTAAACATCTTTATTGGAGTATAATTGCTTTACAATGTTGTGTTAGTTTCTGCTTTATAACAAAGTGAGTCAGCTATACATACACATATACATATATCCCCATATCTCTTCCCTCTTGTGTCTCCCTCCCTCCAACCCTCCCTATCCCACCCCTCTAGGTGGTCACAAAGCACCGAGCTGATCTCCCTGTGCTATGCGGCTGCTTCCCACTAGCTATTTATTTTACATTTGGTAGTGTATATACACCATATTAACTCTTTATTTTTTTTAAATTTTTTTGCTGTACGCGGGCCTCTCACTGTTGTGGACTCTCCCATTGCGGAGCACAGGCTCCAGACGCGCAGGCTCAGCAGCCATGGCTCACGGGCCCAGCCGCTCCGTGGCATGTGGGATCTTCCCGGATCGGGACACGAACTCGTGTCCCCAGCATCGGCAGGCAGACTCCCAACCACTGCGCCACCAGGGAAGCCCCACCATATTAACTCTTGAACATTCCTTCAGATATCAATTCAATCATCTCTTCCTCAGGATCCATTCTCTTACTTTCTGGGTTTTGTCAGTTGATCCTATAGTATTACTTTATGGATAATGCATTTCTCCTTCACAGAATATACTACACTTAATGTTGTTAATATATTTATGTGATAATTTGATTAATGCTAGTCTTACCACAGGACTATAAGATGCCTAAATAGAATAGCTGATTATTTTAAAAGAATTTCATCTCCATCAATTAGCTCAGATATTTTTGTGTTGATATCAGTTTTTGTTCTTCTAAGATGAATACCCAGGAGTGTGATTGATGAGCCCTAACCTAAGTGTTGAGTATACTTGAGTGCAATAGTATTGTATTATGAAGCTTTTTGATATCTTCAGGGATATAGTGATATACCCTGTTTCATTCCTGATATTAGTAATTTGTTTCTTCTGTCTTTTTTTTTTTCATGTGTCAGTCTTGCTAGATGTTTGTCAATTTTATTGATCCTTTCAAAGAACCAGCTTTGTGTTTCATTAATTTTTCTCTGTAGTATTTTTCTCTTTTCAGTTTATTGATTTCTATTCTTATCTTTATTGTTTCCTTTCTCCTGCTTGCTTTGGGTTTATTGTGCTCTTCTTTTTCTAGTTTCCTGAGATGTGAGCTTGTATTATTATTTTGATTTTCCCCTTTTTAAAAAATGTATGTATTCAGTGCTATTAATTTCTCTTCCAGCACTGCATTAGCTGCACCTAATACATTTTAATATGATGCATTCTCATTTGTATTTAGTTTAATATATTTTTTAATTTCCCTTGACAATTCCTCATTGACAATGTTTTATTAACATTGTATTGTTTAGTTTCTAGGAGATTTTTCTGTCATCTTTCTGTTGTTGATTTCTAGTCCTTTTCCCATTTTGATCAAAGAATACTTTCCACATTATTTTATTTATCTTACTTCTGTTGATATTTGTTTTAAGGCAAGAGATTTGGACTGTCTTAACAAATGTTCCTTAGAAACTTGAAAAGAACATGCATTCTGCTATTGTTAGGTGGAATGTTGTAACTGAAAATTAGATACTATTGGTTGATAATGTTGAGTTTTTCTATTTCTTGATGATTTTTATCTTTATACTGATAAAACTTTTATCTATAGACTGATCATTCTACCAACTGTTGAGGAAAATGCTAAGTAATTCTCAAATTATAATCGTGGATGTTTATATATTTTTTTCATTTCTAGAAGGTTTGTTTCTGTATATAACAGTTCTGTTGTTTCATGCATATGCATTTAGGATTATTATGTCTTCTCACTGGACTTTTATTATTATGTAATATCCCTCTTTGTGGTAATTCTCTTCACTCTTAATTTTGATTTTAATGTAGATACTCCTGCTTTTCTTGATTATCACATACATGTTAAATCTTTCCATTATTTTACTAAACTTACCCCTATTATATTTGAAATGTGTTTCTTGTAGACAGCTTATAATTGAGACAGGTTCTTCTTTTATGTACTCGTCCAATCTCTGTCTCATAAGAAGTATATTTAATGTTTTTGCATTCAATATCACCAATGATATTTTAAAATTTTTGTATAGCTGGTATTTTCTGTGTTATTTTCTGTGTTCTGTTTGTACTCTGTTTTTTGTTCGTTTCTCTGCTTACTTTTTTTCTGCCTCCCTGAGTGTTACTAAACATTTCCAGAATTGCATTTTGAAGTATCGATAGTGTTTTTTAGTATGTATCTTTGTATATCTTTGCTAGTCATTGGTATAGGTATCACGGTCTACTGGTGTTCCGTGTTACCAGTGAAATGTATAAAATGTAACTCACTTTAGGTCCCTTTACCCTCTCCCATTTATACTAATATTTTCTCAAATATTTCCTCTACATATACTGGAAACTACATTAAACAATGTTATAATTTTGCCTCAAATGCTGAGTATAATTTAGAAAACTCAAGAGAAAATCTATTGTATGCACTCAGAGTTTTACTCTGTTGTAGTTTCTTCCTTCATAGTGCTCCAATATTCCTTCTTCTATTATGTATTTTCTTTTTAGAAAACTTGCTTTAGCCATTCTTTTAGGGTTGTTTCTGGCAACAGTCCTCAATTATCCTTCGTCTAAGAACTGCTTGATTTCTGGTTTTTCAATACCACTAGAAAAAAAACGTCATGTCCCCCTGTTATCCATGTTTTCTGATGAGAAATCTGATGTCCATTGACTGACTAGTTTTCTCTTACAGTTTTCCGTAGCTTGATTATGATGTGCCTTAGTGAGGATTTTTTTTTTTTTTGGCTTTATCCTGTTGGAATTTCCCTCAGTTTCATGAAGATGTAGGTGTATGTTTTTTGCCATACCTCATATAAGTGGAATCATGCAGTATTTGTCCTCTGTGACTGACTTATTTTCATTTAGCACAATGTCTTCCAGGTTCATCCATGCTACTGAATGCGTTCAGTACATTTAGCTCATTTTTCTTTGGTCATTTTCTGGTAACAAAACGCAAACTTTAATGGATTGTAAGTCAAATTAAGGATGATCATTGTTGTGTAGTGAGATGCTCAAATGTAAAAGCATGGATTATACACTATCTTTCAAACTTATACTCACAATCAAGATTTTTGGCAAAAATTAATTGGGAAAGAAACCTCATCTATTTTTAAGATGAACTGTGTCCTCACTACTGACAGTATGATTAATGAGAAATGCTGTACTTTATCTCATTGCCTAATTTTTAGAGAGAAATAACCTAGTTTAGGTATGGCTTTTGGTTTAAGATTTGAATATTAAGCACACTCTCATGCGTATGGACTTTGTCAAAAAGAAATTTAGTTTTTCTTTTTAAATTTTTATTTATTATTTATCTTTGCCTTCGTTGGGTCTTTGTTGCTGCGCGTGAGCTTTCTCTAGTTGTGGCGAGCGGGGGTTACTCTTCATTGCAGTGCAGTGGCTTCTCTTGTGGAGCATGGGCTCTAGGCGCACGGGTTTCAATAGTCTTGGCACCCGGGCTCAGTAGTTGTGGTTCGTGGCCTCTAGAGCGCAGGCTCAGTAGTTGTGGCACCACGGGCTTAGCTGCTCCGCGGCGTGTGGGATCTTCCCAGACCAGGGCTCAAACCCGTATGCTCTCCATTGGCAGGTGAATTCTTAACCACTGTGCCACCAGGGAAGCCTGGAAATTTAGTTTGTTGGATTTATGAGTTTAAGGTAGAAGTTTACATGGTTGGAATAACTGGGAAGTGACTGCTTCATACTTTAAAAAATTACATCTTTCAGGAGGTCCTGTCTGTTATAGGTGAAGACTATATTTTAAGCTTTGAATACAGTGAACTAGAAACTTTAGAAGGAAACACTTCTATCACTTTTCTGTGTGATACACTTCACGTATTTATAGCAAACCCCAGTTACTGATGTTGCAAATTGGTTCTAAAAGTGTCTCTTCACTGTTTCAAATTGATGAAGCACCCAAGCCCCAGGTTCTTGAAAATTATTTGAAGGAAAACTCAACTCTCATTTATTCTGTCTCAAGATGAATTAGGGCAATGTTTCCTTTATGTCATGATTGAGAATCCTATTTATAGGCATGTCCTATTATATCTTTGTGAAAACACCTCATAGGAGAATTTTAGGAATTCCTTTGATTTAGTTTTCAAGGGTCAGTTCTAGAAAGGTACTTTGGAAAATTATAGTGTATATCTCTTTGCTTACTCCAGAGGAAGTGAGTAGATTATATGGATCATTATATCTTTATTTCCATCTAAATCCAGTGATGGAGTTCATTTCTCCATTTCCAGCTCTGAAGACAAATCATTTTACAAAGCTTGAAATGTAAATGCCTAGGGTCTCACCAGTTGTACCTTATTCTTCATGTTATTGTATTGGCCAGATAGTGGCAAGAAACTAGATGTTACCAAATCACTTCCGGTTGCTTGTCGCTCGAAAAATCAGTACTCGAGAAAGAGACAAATGTTGGTAGAAGCGAAAGGTACTTTTAATCAGAATGCTGGCAATCTGGGGAGATGGTGGACTCAGTGTCCCCAGAAACCACCTCCAAAGATACTGCTCAGCTATGAAAATTTTAAAGGGAAGAGGGGAAGTAATCTTAGTTAATCATTGAGATGGGGGTCAGAGTCCCCCACTGCACGAAGGCTCCTCGACTTCTTGTGATCTTCCTCTAAGTGTTACCTTGTTCACACAGTTTGGCCACACAGTTTATTGCGAGATTACTGAAGGGGAAGCTAGGGAATGGATCTGGTCATCTGTTAATTACTTATTCTTCATTTCTACTTCTTTGATCTACAGAAAGAACTGACAAGTTAGGCAAGGTATTGTGTGATTACAAGATTTGAAAGGTGTGCTAGAGCCGGAGATGAGTAGAGCATGGGGGTGCCTGGTTTAAGGTTAGTGACAAGACAAAAAGGTGCCTCCTACTGAGAGCTCTTCCCTGCAAAAAGCTTTTTCCTTCCAAAAGCTGTTTACATAGACACACATGAAGATTGACATCAAATGACCAAAATAAACAAATAGTAAGAATGAAATACATTAAAACTTGTAATATAAACATCTCTTACTTTAGCTAAATTTTCCTGGAAATATGTAATATATTTGAAATTTTGAATCACATAAATGAGAAGTTTATCATTTGGAAAATATCATGGTTTATTTACATAACCATGTCATGTTTTAAAAATACAGAAGAAACACCACTCATTTAGTTTTTAACAGAGAAGACTCAGTCACAAGGTTCATATTCATAATGAGTTTTGTCTTCATATTGAGAGGACAATCTAAGAAATTTCTGTCTAAATTTGTATTTCATCTCCCCTTTCTTGGCTCAGTTTTTGCTACTTGTCTTCACTCTAATTATCCACTCTCCTTTCCTTTTTGGTTTCTCTGCAATTCCATTTCTCTTTAATTTCCTCTTCTAGTCACTTAACATTTTCTATTGTCCTTCACATTCATTCAGTGATCGTTTAATTACCATTCATTATATAAGCCTATCAGGAAGTTGAGGAAACTAGTAATTTTTGCAACCTAAAAAAACTTTTGGATTTACTGAATTACATCTGAGTTAAAGTTTCTCTTGTTATGTGAATGAATATAACTCATCTCCCTTGGTGAAAGTACTACTATCAAAAAGAAATTAATTTTACCTAGGTGCAAGCTAATGTTTTGAAAATGAATTACTTCCTTATATTGTGAAATATGGAATATGAAAATAAAATATAATGTATGAATAGAGGATATATATTTATGCATATATTGAAATGGTAATTATTTTATATACACATTTTTGTGAGTGTATAAACAAAATGTTCATAACAATGTAGGATCTCTTTACACATAATATCCAAATATATTTTTTTAGTATATTCATTATTAGTTTACTACCTCTATATTGTCATTTGTCTAAAAAGATGAGAAATCTTTTTGAATAACTGATGGACAAATGGAATTCCTCAAAAGAAATAACTGAATTATTTTCAGTGAGAATGGGAGCATGATTATTAGATCATTTTGATGTCTAATTCAACATATACCTTTATTTACAAACTAAGGAGTAAATTTAAGTTATAAAGAGCTATAAATACAAATTATATTTATAAAGTATGAAGCATTATAAGATATGTTAATTCTTTGCCAAATGTGTACCTCAGAATCAACTGAAGACTTAAAATGATCATCTCGCCTCTCAACCAAATTTAATTCCTTTTGAGTCTGTCCCAGTTAGGTTTCAAGCATTGTGTTTTATAAGACTTTACCAGGGAATTTGTTGAATTTTACTAGCCAGTTACCATTGACTTTAAGAAAAGCAGGAGCTCACACATGGAACAGCAAGTATTTTGTTTCTACTCCCACATACCTTGGAATCTCTTCTGTAAAAGAAAACAATTGATACCTGCTATTTCTAATATGGCTATTATTATGAAAAAATACAATATTGGACATGAATAAAACTATATATGGGCTAGGGAAATACTATATAAATTTAGACTTTACTATTTTAAAAAATTAAAGGAATGGATATTGTGAATAATTTATAAATTTCAGAGAAAAAATGCTGCATGTTTAGCTCTATAATGTGTACATTTATATAAGTATGATTATATTATATAAATTTTTTTCATGAATATATATATATTATGTATACAATATACTCACTTTCATAAATTTGATGGCAGATATATCAAATTTCCCATAATACCTGAAATCATATTTGCCTTCATGTAGAAGAAAAGAGCTTTGTGTATACTCAGGAAGTTGTAAAGAAAAGGAGATATGTTTTCAAGATAAACAGATACAAGCAGGGAAAGAATGAAAGAAGAATGTATTTAGAGAGTAAAATATATCTAGGGTAATTTATCTTTTTCTATTGTTTCTATCATATATTTTTCTAGTTATTTTAGGAAAAGTAATCATAAGTATTAATTAAACTATATTCATCTTTTCTTTGGGTATTTATTTTACAAACTTTTTTCTTCTCACAGTCCATGTTCCTTACTTCTCCTATTTCTTACCAGGTACTGGGCTCACTTTTTCCCTTTCTCTGCCTTTTAAAATGTAATTTATTGTATCTTGAGGACAAAATTGTTTCTGTAGCAGTATACCTCCAGTTTCATAATGAAAATCAATTCGAAAAAATAACACACTATCTGAAAATTTCCTCTACAGTTTTTAAAAGAATATTTATACTAATATTTTCATGATATTAAAAGGTTTTGTTATTAAGACACTTTTCAGAAATGCAATATAAAATATTTAATCACTCTATAGTATTTTGTCAACTGCTGAAAAAACAATCTAAGGCATAGGGGTCTGGAAAAAGTAATCATATTGAACTTTATTTACATACTGATGTAACCTACTGTACTAGTTTGCTAGGGCTGCCAAAACAAAATACCACAGACTGTATGGCTGAAACAACAGAAGTGTATTTTCTAACAGTTCTGGAGGCTAGAAGTCCAAGTTCATGTTGACTGCAGATTTGGGTTCGTCTGAGGCCTCTTTCCTTGGCTTGCAGATGGCTGTCTTCTCACTGTGTCCTCACACATTCTGTGTATTGTCTGTGTCTAATCTATTCTTCTTATGAGGACACCAGTCATACTGGTTTAGGGCTCAACCATATGACCTCATTTTACCTTATTTACCTCTTTAAAAACCCTGTCTCCCAAATATAGTCACAGCCTAATAAGGTACAGGGTGTTAGGACTGCAATATATGAAATTTTTTTGGGGGGAGTGCACACAGTTCAGCTTGCTCTACATTCATAAATACAAACAGGTATAAACCAGACTTTAGCTAATAAGATTTTAAATATAAATTTTTAAAATTCTGTGTATTATCAGCGAGTAAAAAACATTACCTTAATGCTAATAATCATCTCTTGAGGACAGCAATTGTGTTTTCTCCCCAAATTTGTCAGTGACTTCTTTCATATTTTTTGACATATATGAAGTTTACAATAAATGATGGTTTGAGTGTATGGCTGATTGGTAGAATATGTAAATGAATAAATGAATGAATCACCCTCTGAGGTGAAAAATGAAAAGTGCAGAAATTGTAGTAATTTTACAGTGCTATTACAGTCAATGTACTAATGTCTATATTACTAAATGTACCAGTAAATGGTAGGAATATTTTAATCTTTCTACCAATAAAAACCTGGTTCAAATTTACTTCCTTCAAGAATCTGCCAGTCCTGCTCTGACTATTCTATTCTCACTGCACTAAGTTAGCACTTGTGAACTGAGCTTAAAACACATTTGCTCACATCTGCTGGCATGCTATGTAAAGAAAATACTGAAATCTAGGTGTGGATATGTTTTATCTGTGCAAATTAATTTGTATGGTCATCAAGGCCACAGGCTACACTTTTAATTTCCCCCGTATAGCACCTAAATAGATTTTCTATACACATTGGTAATCCAATAAATTTCCTGCTAATTAATGCATCATCCATTCCTGAGCCCCCAGTTGATATTTTTTGTCTTTTGCTGCCTGCAAGTTGAAGTGTACAGTTCAATTAGAGCTCCACTTACTGCAAAGACAGATTTGTCACAGAAACCAGAGTGAGCAATTTTTCATGTTGTTTTCATGAAGCCATAAAATAGTATTTCAGACTCAAAGTGATATTTGGGGATTACTATGCCACATCCTGAAATTTATAAAATGAAATATATGTATGCATAACGGATGAAGTGCATTTCAGAAATGAAAATGATTGCTATACACAAAGTTTGTAAATCAATTTGTGAAGCACTTCAGGATGAAAGGAACTATACAATAAATATAGGCTGTGGAAGGATGCATATTTGTTGTGTAAATACAGTCTTCTCTGCCTTATAATTTTTTAACCCCTTAACAGTCTCCAAGACAAATTGTAAAATCTTCTTTCTTTGATATAATTTGAACACATTTTTTTGATAGAAAATGATTCTTGACATGGCCCTAATTTCCTGACTTTTACTTCCGGTTTCACCTCACATAACCATGATTTGAGTTAACTACATAGCTTGTCTTCAGAGTTTCTTCTTATCAAATACTGGTTCTTATTTACAGACTTTTAATTTAAACCCCCATGGTTTGACCTTACCTCGAAAAGTAGGATTTGTTTGTTTGTTTTGGCCAAGCCACAAGGCTTATGGGATTTTAGTTCCCTGACCAGGGATCAAACCCGTGTCCTCGGCAGTGAGAGCGCAGTGTCCTAACCACTGGACCACCAGGGAATGCCCAACAAGTAGTTTTTATTTTCCCTGTTTCACACATGAAGAAATTAAATATATATATAATATTTATACACATATATGTATATATAATATATACATATGTACATACGTAGGTATATATAAAAACCTAAAAATTAAAGTAACTTACGTTTATAGAATTTTCTGTTTATATTTAAAAGTACAAAACTTACTGAGCAATGATTTCTCCAAAAGTTGTCTGTGAAATGTATCTGTAAAGAAGAAATGAGTGATATAAGGTATAGTGTTTCAAATAGCACAAATATGTATTTATTTATAAACAGGCTTACTCAGTAAAATGTTCCATTAGAGTGTTTAGAGATTACTAACAAAATATGTCCAAGATAGTGTGGGGTACAATTATGATATCCTGGCAAATATACCTGTTTATATTTTGCCAATGATAATGACCAAATATTCATAAAATTAAAAATGAAAATGCATCAAACATGCATATACACACTGATTTGATAACCCATTTTTAATTTTTTGCTGTAATTTTCTCTGAATCATTTATAGATCAAAAGGATATTCATCATAAAATATCTGAGCATGAACCACCAGAAAATAACAACAGATTGCCAAACAACACTTAACAATTTAAAAATAATTCCCAAACATTATTCGGTGCCCAGTGAATATTCGAATGTCCTCAATTATTCACAAAATATACCTTTTTTTTTTTTTAACCTTTTTTTATTCCCAAGCAGGCTAGAATCAAAGACCACAGTTTACACTTGATTATCTATTAGCTTTACACAAAATTCAATATATATTTATGTTAAAAACTCTCAGCAAAGTAGTAATAGAAGGAAACTTCCTCAATCTGATAAAGTGTGTCTACAAAATAGCTACAGCTAACGTCATACTTATTATAAGAAACTAAATATTTTCCACCTAAGATCTAATAAGACAGAGATGTCCTCTCTTACCATTCCTATGCAACATTGTAATGGAAAACCCAGCTGGTACAATAAATCATAAATAAAGAAGTGGGATACAAGTTAGAAAGGAATAAATAAAACTGTCCTTATTTGAAAATGATGTGGTTGTCCATAGAGAAAATGCCAAAGAATTTACAAACAACAAACTCCTGGAACACATAAAATGAGCTTAACTAAGTCATGGAATAAAAGGTCAATGTAGGACATTCAATTTTGTTGATATACACTATTAATAAACTATTAGAATTTGAAAGTTAAATGAATACAACAGCACCAAAAAAATGAAAGAAGTTGTTTATAAATCTGCTTCCTAAAGTAAAGGAAATAAAAGCAAAAATAAACAAATGGGACCTAATTAAGCTTAAAAGCTTTTGCACAGCAAAGGAAATCATTGACAAAACAAAAAGACAACCTACTAACTGGGAGAAAATATTTGCAAATTATATGACTGATAAGGGATGAATATCCAATATATATAAACAGCTCATACAACTCAATATCAAAAAATAAAAATTTACTTCTACATACATTGCAAGACCACAAATCAATATTATAATTTTTGCACTGAACAGTAATATGTATTTTAAATAAATTAGAGGAAAAATAGTATTTTATATTTATCTACACATTTGTCATTTCCGATATTTATTTGCTTTTGGAAATCTGAGTATCTTTTGGTATTATTTTCCTTCAGCATGAAGTACCTTCCTTGGCATATTTTTTAATGTTAAGTCTGGTGTTGACAAATTGACCTAGTTTCTCTTATCTGGAAGTGTATTTATTATATTTTCATTGTGAGGGATATTCACTCTGGGTATATGGAAATATAATTACAAATTGACAATTTTTGGTTTTGGTTTTTTGTTTTTGGTTTTTTCACTTTAAATATTGTACCAATATATTCTGGATTCCAGGGTTTCTGATGAGTAATCCCTGGCCTAAGACTTTCTTTTCTCCCAGTATTTAGTGGATTGTTTTGTTTCTGGATGCCTTCAGAGTTTTCTTGTTATTTTTGGTCTTCAGCAGTTTGGCTATGATGTACTTACGTGTGATTTTCTCCGTGGTTATTACGTTTGGATTTCATCGAGCTTCTGTCACTTGTAAATTTATATATGTCATATAATTTTGATATTATTATATACACCTGATGCAATGTTCATGTTTTTAACTTTTAAAAAATTTCTCTCCTTTCTATTGATCTCTTTTTAAATTTAATATATTTTTCTTCTCTAAACTAAATTATGTTACTAAGCCCATCTAACACTTTTTATTTTTTAAATTTTAGGTGCTGTTTATTTCCAGTTTAATTTGTTCTTTTCATACTTTCTTTTTCTGTGATGAGTTTTTTTTTTTAATGTTTAAAGTTATTGTCTTGTGTTTCCAACATCTAGATTATCTCAGGATTAGTCATATTAATTGCTATTTTTCTTCTTCTTGAATATTGGTCAAATATCCTAGTTCTTTGTACATCAGATAATTTTGGATTTCTTCTTGGATATTGTGAACATTATTTTGTGAGTACTCTGGGTTCTGTTGTATTCTTCTAAAGAGTGTATGTGCTTTATTTTGGCAAACAATTAGCTTGGTTTTGTTCAAACTAGAAACTTTCATACCTTCAGTGGTTACAGCACAGATCTTCATTTAGTTGGCTTCCTGATGCCCAAGGTATATGTGATTCAGGGGTCATCTCAAGACTTGGTCAAAGTTTATACACCAGATATGGGGCTGCCCTTTCTCTGTGTTTCTCCTTTCTGGAATTGCCCCTCACTGTTCCGTGACCCATGTGCTTTGGATTCCTTTTGTTAGACTTTCCAGTGAGAAAGACCTTCCTATCAGTGATTTACTTTCCCTCACTGTGAATGCAGATGCTCTATAGAGAAAGCCACCAAAATGAGAAACTTAAACTATCTCAGGCAGTTTTTGCAAGTTTCAAATCCCTTTCAAATCTCCCTGTTTTTAATTAACTCGCCAAGGTTTTCCAATTAAAAAAATATATATTTTCTGTTTTCCATAGTTATTTTCTGTCTCTTGGTGGGTCATGTTGTTAGAAGATTATTCCTTCCTATCCAAATTGCCACTCAAACAGTAATGTCTCAAATCACATAGCTATCAAAGAACTCTTAATCATCACTTTGTAATAACAGTTTTCAAACTCCAGTGGTTTTTTGAAACCATTAACAATATGATTATTGCCAAGAAAAAAGGATTTTTAATAAGCTCATCAGCTTTGGGAAAAACCTAGGGAGAGAACAATATAATATCACTTATGTATTGTGTATTTAACAACCAATATGCCTATCTTACACTTAGAAACTCAGAACTTTTCCCTGAAATTTACCATCGTGTAAAAAATATGTCTTCTGTGGCCAGTTATTGAAGTTAGTTAAAACAATCAATAATTTTAATTAATTTTGAATGGTAGCTCATATCAAGATTACTTTCTACAAACTATTTAGCCTTAACTTTCAATCTAGTTCAGCAATGCCTGGAAATAAGAGAGAATTTTTACATATTGAAATACTACCAGATGCACTGACTTTCAACATGTACTCAGCACACATATGATGACTGCCCACCAAGTATAAGACAGTATGCTCATCATCAGGGTTATGGTGATGAATGAGGCTGGCAAGATTTCTCTCCTCTTAATATATGCAGTATACTCCAGGATACAGATTATTATAAAATATACACTAATTCAATTATTATATTGCTGTGGAAAATAATGCAAAATTCTCCATGTGTACATGTGTCAAAAGTTTAGAGCTCTGACCAAGTAGGAAGGAAGTAGTCATGAAATATCAGCAGTGAAGACACCCCTATAGTAAAACTGGATGTTAGCTGGCAAGGATAGATAAAGTTGGCTTTGAGGACATGGGAAGCCAGTAAGGGATCAGGTAAAATTGGGGAAGCAGAAATCATAATGACGCTGGGAGGTCATGGTACCAATTCAGATTTTCCCTTAATAAAATTGAAAATTCATCTGTAGATTTTAGGCCTGTTTAAATGTGCATTTTCATAAGATCTTACTTGTTGAAGAATGTATTGGAAAGAGGAAGGATAGATACAGGAAAAAAAAAAACTGTTGCTATTTCAGGAGAAACTAGGGTGTTTCTACTAAAGGTAAAGGAAAATGGACAGTTTCATGAGATACTTGTAAAGTGAAATTTATAGTATTTTGGCAGTCATTAGTTATTTGGGGGGAGGGGAAAAAAGACACCAAGATGGATTCCTTTGTACGACTGGATTTTACAACTTTGAATGTTGATGCTCCTCACTAAAATAAGTTATGCTGCAGTAAGACCATGTCCGGGTTCAACATGTACCCTTTGAATTTAAGGTGTCTGCATATCACTTGTGAGATTTGAGTCATCAAGGTATATATGTTGGGAGAATGGAGGCCTAGTACCATCAGGGTATGGATAAATGATTATTAAACTCATGAGTGTTTATGAGGGAAAGAGAATTCTAGGGAAGGAATTGAAAATGACTGACCAAAGACTTGTAATTGAGGTAAAGAAAAGAGTTTTTTGAGAGAGATTAGTTGATCACAAGCGTCAAATTCTATTGAGAGTCCACTAAACTAAGGTCTGTAAAGTGTCACGTCCATTAAAAAATAAGGGGACTTGTGCTCAAAGACATAATTTTAAGTTCAGAATTCATCCCGGGTCTTGTGAAAAGGCTGACTGTGTTTACTGTTTGCTTTCTTCTCTTTTATAACTAATCGCTATTATTGACACCACAGTATGTTTCTAGGTTAGGAATAAATCAAACAAATGACAAGTATCATCAAAATTATTTTATTATCTCAAACATTTTTCTCATTAATCAAGACTCCAAACCACTGTAACAACCATTCCCTAAATCGCAGCCTAACAACAACAAAACTAGAAAGGCAAAAAATGAACACTGGAGATCTTGAATCCTAGTTCCCACTTTTATTCTTACCAAATATGCATACGATTATTTTAAAGACAAAATTAATGTGATAATGCAAAGAGGAAGAGGTATGTGAGATGACTATGAATATCTAAATAGAGTCATTACTTCTATCTCAAGTGATTATGAAGTATCAAGAACAAGGTAGAATTTAAAATAGCTCATGAAAAATTAGTAAGAATTCTATAATTAAAAATGGAAGTGAGGAAAATCCCCACCAAGAAAGGAACCAAAAACCAAGGCTGCAATGCAAAATGGAGGAAAATATGAATTTTGGTACAGTAAATATTCCATTTTGAGTGTAACCTGTTTCAGAAGAAGTATGAGAAAACAATAAAGAATATGGTTATGCCTGAGTATGGGAGACCGTGCATGCTCGGCTCAAATGAGGTGGCTATTGTACCAAGTTGTGATTGGTCTGGAAAACACATATTTCAGGTGCCCAGTGAGGGAACGAGACATCCACAAGAATTTGGATGGAGCTGTGAGAGAAATTTGCAAAGGGGTGGGTTGAGTCCCATAGAAATAATCATTAAACATTCCAGACTCAAACATCAGTGCAGGTGGAAAAGCTAGAGATTATAGGCAAGTCTGAACACATGGGGCCACCTGGTAAACAAACTAGGACAGCAATTTAGAGTCTGCAGAGCTTTTGTGAAATTTGCCTTAACTGTGACAGAAATTCATAGGGCAGTGAATGGGGACCACCATGTCTGAGTAAGCAGCTGTGTGTGACTACCAAGACGGGTCAAGAAGTACCACCTCTTCCTCACTTCTACCTTGCAAATTGCAGGTGTGCTTCTCACATTGGCAAGCCACAGGGGAATAAGATTTCAGAAAACAGATATACCAATCTTCTACAGGAGTGCTAGTGCCAAGTTGACAAAAATCAGGAAACATTAGCATGTGTGTTGTTTGCAGTCCTCACTCAAACCCTTCATGTTATGAATGAGACACTTGGAAGTTATATACGGAAAAGTGAAATGAATAAGCAGAGCTTTAGGGCAGGTAATATGGCAACACATTTTCACCCTTATTTGAAATGTGGAGAACAGAGAATAAGAAACAATTTTCACTTTTAAAAAATGCAAAAAGTGAAACGGGGGTAAAATAAGGAAACTGGAACAGAGTATTCAAAGGCCACTACTAGGAAGCATTGGAAATGTATATTGCACATACTTTTTATTTTTCACACGCAGTTTCTTATCGGATGTTTTATTTTGTGTAAGGTTTATAAGAATATATATATATATATACATATATATATACAGTAATCTGAACCACTATGACAGTATTTCTGAGTGTATTTGGGACATAACGTGGTGCACAGTCATCAGTACAGTTTAACAAATATTTACAGCTCAGTTTTTCCAGGCTAATGGAAAAATTGAACTCTCCCGCTCTCTTCAGAGTTTGTGGTAACCATGGGAATTATTTTAGTCAACATCATGTAAACAAAAATGTGCTCCTTACATGCTGAAACTTGAAGGACCAGAGTGCCTTTTACCATATTTTCTGCCCACAGCTGCGATGATGCAGGAAATCTGTCATATTGATTAGCAGAGTCCCTCTGTTAACCCACATAGGACATAGAACGTAAGCAAGAGAGAAACTTCTATTTTGCTATTTACCGAGATTGAGCAGCTGTTTGAGTCTACAGTAAAAGTTAGCCCATCCTAACTAATACAGTGATGTTCAAAGAACGGCCGTTGGAACAAGGTCACCATAATTTTAAGTCCTTTCTCTATACATTTTCGTGTGTGTGACTATAGGAAATTATGTATATTCTCTGAGTCTCAGTTTTCTAAGAATTGTTCTTATGATAATACACATAATATAACCTAATATACACAAAACACTTAGTATAGAAGACATTCAATAAAATGTATCTATTATTAGTAGAAATTGGTCTACAGTATAGCATTAGACTCATTCATTCCTTAAAATTGACTGGTGTGTGGAAGCAAAAGATCATGTAAGGAGTGTAAACATATATTGCACTTCTATGAACAGTGATATATCTTTAGAAATCTGAAATGGGTCTAAGAAAAAAAGAAAAAAGTCTGTTTTTTCCCTGAAAATTTGGTTTTCCAAAAACAAAGATTAGCATTCCCGTTATTCATATTCACTTTTCAAGTAAATCATGGAAATTAAGTGCAACAAAGTAAAATAACTGTTTTCTCTACTAGAGTTGCGATCAGTGCACAGGGCGAGCGGCACTTCATGAATAACACATTGAATCATTAGCATATCAAAGCAGTCTTCCTTTTGCTGTATTTCACCAAATGTCTGAGGTCTTTGATTTGAACTAAATGACATCTGGGCCTGCTGTTACTTCACAAAGGATTAGCTAATGTGGAGAACCTAATCTCTTATCATTTGGGACATTTTGTATTCATTCAAATACTTAGAAAACAAGTCCATAAGTGAATGTTATGCAAGAAATGCTGCAGCTCCAATCTGCTTCTTTCATCCTTAAAACAGTGAGTTTTATTATGACCCACTTTAGATGAGGGATTTTTTTGTCACAAACAATTTCATGGTTAGATAAATATTTTATTCAAAATTATATGGAAAATTAAGAAGGAAACACACATTCCATATAGAAAATTCTGCCAGAAAATAACACTGGGACACATCAGCCTAATTCACTAATACCCAGGGATGTATTCATTTGTTCTTTCATTCAGGCAGCATACTGCATCCCAAGAATGGCTAGGAATATGCAGATGACTAGGACATGGGACCGCCCTTAGTTATTTCATATTCTCTTAGAAATGCCGTCAAGTAAATAAATTATTATAACTTAATATTGCATATGTTCAGTTGAGCTAGATATTGTATGACATGAGTTCTCAGACCAAAGTGGCAGCTTGAGTTGTCTAAAGAAGCTGCACAGATGATTTAACTTGTAAGCTGGATCTTACGTTCAGGCAGAGAAAAAAGAAATGGGAGAGAGTGAGAGAGAGAGAGAAACAGAGAGAGAAAGAGAAAATCATATCTGTGGCCAAAGGAGCAGCAAATAAAATGTAAACACATATAAAGAAGAAAACATAAAATATGCTGAAAACTGAAAAATATTTATTTTAATTGAGAAGTTAGGTGCATTTGTTTGACTGAGATTTGAGAAGACAAAAATTCTAGTTTGAAGACCAGGCAAAAAATTATCTTGGATGCCATGCCAAGAATGAACTTTTTGTGTGCGGGCTGAGGAGGGTGGTAATGAGGTAACAGTAAAATGTTTAAAGTGTTAAAAGTTAGATTAGATAGGATTTTTAGAAAAATCATCTTGTATGAAAGCTAGCAAGATTATATGTGCCATTATGGAATAACCAATCATTTCTAATGTATCTATAGAAAAAAGCACCAATATTTAAAAACTTCTAATCAATAAATACAAGCATTACTATCTTAAATAATTAACTTTTATCATGTACGTATGAATAAGTGTTCATAACAAAGAACTTGGAATTGGTATATCAAAAATTTAACCTTGAGTATTTTCAATGATAAGAATTTTTAAAGAACTTTCCACATTCCTAGAATCTGAAAGGAGAAACATGATACAAAATGAGTAAATGACTGTTAATGCTTGAACTCAGGTTGAAATTAAATGAAAGTATAATATGAAAAACTAGTAGAGCATAAATACTGGAGCATAAAATTTTGGATAAAATTTTTAATGAAAAAAACTCCATTAGGATCATTAAGAGTTGAAAACATATAACGTTTATATCACTATGCACATATTTACTTGAATATATATACATTTTTAAAAATTATAAAAAATATAAGAGAAATGTTCTATATCTTAGAATTGTGTTAACTTGGATGTGACATACAAATCCATTAAGTTATATAATTTAGATTTGAATATTTTGTTTTGTATAAGTCATGCATAAACATGAAAAATATCCATAAAGAAAAAAAATAAATGCAATGAAACACAGAAAATAAAACAAGAACACTGGAATAAATATGTACAAGTAAAGTCTCATCTATTAATTCTGAAACACTCAAACTTTGTAATCATTGTCTTTTTTTCGTTATTTGCTTATATATGTATCAAATAAATCATGTCTAAATATTTTTTTAGTATATAAAAACTGTTACAAAATGTAATAAGAATACTAGAAGTAAAAGAATAAAAGCAGATTAGCAATGAATCTACTACTTGCCCAAAGAAAGAACCAGGAAAAGAATATAATTAGACAGAGATTGAGTATTTCACATTTGATGGATAAAACTCTGCACCTTGTACAATATATGGAATACAGTTGAATGAAAGAATAAATTAACAAAAGAAAGAGGTTAGAGGAAAAATAGTTTAAAAAATCATGTGACTGAGATTGTACTATGAGAGGGACGAGGGAAAGAATGGTATAGCCCAAGGCCGAAAGTAGAAGAGTAAACAACAACACTTCTGCACTGATAGTGTAGTTAGGAATTATACAAGATCTCACAAAGCCAGTGCAGGGTCAGGGGCAGTGGTAGAAGAAGGAGGGAGGGAGGATTGGAGAGAGAGAAGGGGGTGGCACTTTATTCAGCAATAAGAGGGCTTCATATAGGTATTTTGACAAGCAGAATATATGATGCTATTAAAACTAAACAAGACTAATTTAATGCAGGTGATTACCACAGCCAATTAGAAGTGGAAATTAAAGAAGGATTATTAGGTATTTTAGGACCATTAGCAATAAGATAAGAAAGTGACATAAACTATCTCCATTTGTTCACATCCTGCACAGCCTATATATGAGATAGGTTATAACCTGGCAGATTAAAGGTCTTTTATTTTCAATTTATGTGAGAGAATGTGTAGACGATGATCTGTCTCAAAGCGTATAATTCATTGTAGAATAATAAAAATGAGTATCATTATAATAAGGTGCAGTGTGCAGGTCCTACAGAGCCCAGATGCACACTGACAGCTTCTCCCTTCAGCACACACTATGAGTCTTGCAGTTTAGTGGAATTTAACTAACAAGTGTAGCAAATATAGTAGGTAAGTTTCCAGTTTCTCAGTTGGACAACTCTGGGAGGCACGATGTAACTTTCTCAGAGGTCTTGTGAAGTTGAACTTCTTTTGCTTATGACGTTTTCTATTGGTTGTTCCTCACTCCTTGTTTCAGTCTCCTTACTCCCTCATTCCTGTTTCCTGTGATCTCCTCCTAAATAAAATTCCTGTTCATGATCCTCTTTAAGATTTTTTGGGGGGAACCCATATTAAGACATAAACGTTATTTACTTTTACATGTAGATGACACAAGGTTCAGGTAGGCTAAGTGATTTACCCAAGTTTGCCCAGTTCAATAGTGCCAAAGCCAATATACTCTTAACTAACAGCCTCATCACAACTCTGGATGACAAGGGATGAATCAGATGCAAAAATGGACGCCTCTCTTCCTATTTGGCTGCTCACAGTGAGGAATGACTAGTGCCAACATTTTTGTGTCTATTCGAAGGTCTAGGCTACCATAGACAGGAGCATATGCCCTGTGGGCAGAGGGGGGGGATTGTTTGTAGATGCTCATCTCCAATGGGGTCTCAACAGAAAAAGTTATCAGAACAAATATTTGAACCCAGATATATTTGACAATAATCTATGTTCTCAACCAATAAGCATCCTCATTTGCCTTACTGGAAAGACTATGATTTAATCTGTTCTATAAACTCTGTAAACTCCCACATACTCAACTCTGTAGCCTCTCCTCAATGAACTGCTATCAAAAAGAGAGTTAAATACAATATTTTGCAAAATTGAAATGAAAGACAACCATTTTGGAAAATATATTTATTATTAAACATTCAAGAACATCAAAAAGTTTTACACAGGGTTTCCCTGGTGGCGCAGTGGTTGAGAGTCCGCCTGCCGATGCAGGGGACACGGGTTCGTGCCCCGATCCGGGAGGATCCCACATGCCGCGGAGCGGCTGGGCCCGTGAGCCATGGTCGCTGATCCTGCGCGTCCGGAGCCTGTGCAAAAAAGTTTTACACAGATCATAGTGCATCTGTTGCTGTCAGGTGATATAAATGCCATTTCACTTTGACCTCAGTGAGCATGACTTATTTCTGAGTATGTATCTTAGATGTTTCCTAAGACGGTTCCTATAGCAGTTACCATCATGTAAATAAACATTAACAAAATGACATGTTGTAGAATTTATTTCAATACTAAGGCCGTATAAGAGAGCCTTTAATCACTTTATGAAATACTGTGCAAGAGAAAACTTCTGAAACCAACAGTTTCTGTTCATTTAATTACAGTTCTGTTAATTTAATCACCTCAGTAGGGGATGTGTTACTTGGTGGGTGATATTTTCTTCACACCATGAGATGCACATTCACAGTGCTTGTCTCTGTTAACTTAATTAAGAAATTACAATTAGAAATAGAGAAGGTGAATGAGATTATGTTTAATGAATGAATGACATCTGCCTAATTCCATTGTGCCCCGATTTTTTCTTTATATAGGAAAAGACAAATCTAGTGTGTTCTTTCAAATGAGAAAATTTATATGTTTATTCTTCAAACCAGCCATTCAGAAATACATCCCTGAAGGCAAATTTGCAATAATACCAAGATATTAGTCAAACTCTACCCTAAAATGTTCATGCTAAACAATTTCATCAAAGCAGAACAAGGAAAAGTACTTATTTTGATTTTTGTGACAACTTTTAGAATAAAAGTAATTTATTTGAGAGTACAGGGGAATTAACTCATACACTTAAAGAGCAAATCATTTTTAATATAGAGGTCAAATGCAAGTTATTTAACAGGACAGATATTGCCTACCCCAGCCTGAGCCCTCCACATTCCTTCAGAATCATTCACGTTGTACAGTGCATTAAATTATGTCATAGAAAATTGTTTCTTTAAAATTCCCCTTGTTTCAGCTTCTTAAACCCTCCTGCCAATGCCTGAAGATCACTGCTCTTATGGGGTCCATAGTTTTCTCTTTCCAGACTATAATTGGAATCATGCAGTTTGTAGCCTTTCCAGAAGTAAGCCAGACTGGTTTATTTTACTTAGCAAAGGATATTTAAGATTCATTTATATCTTTTTGCAGCTTGATAGCTGATTATTTATTGCTCAATAATAATTCATTGTAAAATAAAAATAACTCCCAGAACAATAAAAATACATTGTACAAATGTACTAGTTTGTTGAGCACTTCTCTTGTTGAAAAACTTCTTGGTTACTTGCTGTTTTTGTTGATTATGAAAAAAATCTGTGACTATTACGTGCCGATATTTGTGTGAACATAAATTTACAAATCAGCTGGGTAAATACCTTGAAGTACAATTGCTAGACCATAGGATAAAGATTATTTTCACCTTTGTAAGAAACTGCCAAATTGTCTGCCAACGTTGCTGTACCATTTTGCATTTCCACTAACCATGAATGAGATTTCTCTTGGTCTGCATTCTCAACAGCATTTGATATTGTCAGGTATTAGGATATCAACCACTCCAATAGTTGTGTAGTGGTATCTCATTGTTGTTTTATTTTGAAATTCTCTCATGGCAAGTAATATTGCATATCTTTTACTACACTTGTCATCTATATTATCTTTGGTCCACTTTTAATTTTTTAAAATTTCTTCTTATTAAAATTTCTTATTCTTTTTAATTTTTTAAAATTTCTTATTTAAAAGATTTTTGTGTATTTTTGCTGTATGCTCTTATTCAGATATGTATTTTGTAAATTTATTTTCTCAATCTCTGGCTTGCCTTTAATAGTGTTATTTACTGAGCAGAAGTTTTTAGTTTCAATAAACTTAAAAGTATCAATTCATTTTTCATGACTGGTTCATTTGCTGTTGTATCATCAAACCCAGAATTATACAGATTTTGTCCTGTATTTTCTTCTAGAAGCTTTATTATTTTGCATTTTACAATTAGGTTTTTGATCCATTTTGAATTCTTTTCTGTGAAAGTGTGTCCAAATTTTTTTTTCCCACATATAAACATCCAAGTTTTCTACCACCGTTTGTTGAAAAGAATATCCAGTATCATCAAATTGCCTTTGATCTTTGGTCAATACTAAGTTGCCGATATTTATATGGGGCTCTTTCTGGGCCTCTATTGTGTTCCACTGAAATATGTGTCTATTCTTTCTCCAATAAAATCCTGTATTGATCACAGTAGTTTTGAAGTAAGTCTTGAAATCAGGCAATGTAAGTCTCCCAACTTTGTTCTTCTTCTTCAGTATTGTGTTGGCTAGTCTAGATCTTTTGACTTTTCTTATAAACTGTAGAATCAGTTTGTCAACATCTACAAAATATCTTTCTGGAATTTTAATTGGTGTTACATTAATCTATAGGTCAAGTTGGAATGAGTTGACTTCTTGACAATGTTGAATCTTAATCCATAAACATGGAAGTTCGCTCCATTTATTTAGATAATTTTAAGTTTTTTATCAGAATTTCATCTTTTTCCATATATGTATATATTTTGTATATATCTTGTATATTTATACCTAAATATTTCATTTTTCTTGGTGCTATTGAAAATGGTATTTTTTTTAACATTTCAAATTCCATTTGTTCATTGTTTACATTTAGGAAATTAATTGATATTTTATATTAACCTTGTTTTGTGTGACCTTGCTATTAGTGCCAGCAGTTTTTTTGTAAATTTTTTGGAATTTTTCTATATAGACAATCATGTCACCTTTGAATTTTTTGTAAAAGTTTCATGTCTTTCTTTTAATCTTTCCTTTTCTTGTCTTCTTGCACTAGATAGGACTTTCAGTATGATGCTGAATAAGACTGGTGAGAAGGGCATCCTTTTATTTTTCTCTATCTTAAGGGAACAGCATTTATTGATACTATCATATGCTCCTTCTACTTTAGCCTGTTAATGTGCTGGATTACGTTGGTCAAATTCTAAGTGTCGAACCAGCCTTACATTCCTGGAATAAGTCACATTCAGTAATAGTATAAAATTTGTTTTATATGGTGTTGGATTTCATGTGTATATTACACCTTTGGATATTATCCCACAAATATTCAATGTACTGGGTTTTTTGTTTTTTGTTTTCTTTGCATTTCAGTTTGGGAGTTTGTATTGCCCTCTTGTCAAGCTCACTGACTTTTTTCATTAGCCATGTGCAGTACTGGTAAGCTCATCAAAGGCATTTTTAATTCTGTTGCAGATTTTTTGATCTCTAACATTTCTTTTTTACTTCTTTACACATCTGTGCTTACATTACTCATTTGCCATTGCATGCAGTCAACATGCATTAGAATACTTAACATATCGACCACATTTATTTTAAAGTCCCTGTCTGATAATTCTAACATCTATGCTGTGTCTTAGTCTTGTTCTGATGCTAGCTTTGTCTGTTTAGACTATTTTTTTTCTTCCTTTTACCATGCTTTCTAATTTCTGGTTGAAAGGTAGACACATTGTATCAGGTAATAGAAAATTACTTCAACTCACCGTTAGTTTGAGGTTTTATATTAACCTGGCTAAGTGTATGGTTTTACTAAAATTTTGCCATAGCTGAAGTTGCCATAGGCTTTAAATTTTTTTGGTGTCCTTGTTTTTATCTCCCTTCTTAACTTTGAGCTTTATTCCTCCTCACACACAGGCTGTGCCTTTCAGTAGTTATCATATTGGAGTCCTGTAAATGAGATGTTAAATTGTGGGGGAGGGGTATGATCTATAAACTTATGATTAAATTCTCAGCCTTGTAATGGTTCTGTGTTTCTGGGCTGCTACCTTCCTTCCTAAGTTTTCCTCCAGTCACATAGCTCCCCACTTTGAACCCCCTCAGATGAAATAGGAAGGCTGGACTGTGCTGGAGTTGAGGATACATTTCCCACAGCTGGAATAAGGCTTTGGTCCTTTCCTTGGAAAGAAGAACTTTTGTTATGGAGAAAGCTCTGGGTATATTCCACAATATCACTCTTCTCTCCCCCTGCCCCTCCAGAGACATAGGTGATTTTCTCTTTATACAAGCCATCCAATCTGTGGTATTTTGTTATAGCAGCCTGAATGGGCTAAGGCAACTCCCGTGAGTCCCTTTTGGAGAGGCTGTCAGCCGGTGAGAAGTTGTGTCTACCTGCTAGTTGTGTCTACCTGAAAATTCACATTTTCACATTTTCACTTAAAGGAAACTACCAAACAACTTTCACGTCACTGCTACGGTCGTTTGTCAATTGCAACTCTTGCTTGGACTTGGGCACAAGTGCTCAGGAAAAATCAGTGAATGTATTCAGGAATCAAATGACTTATGAATTTATAATAAAGCATAGTAAATGTTTTATTGACATTTGTAAGTTTTACGATACACTTCCTTTATATTAGTAAAACTTATAATAAAATCATGTGTAGACAGGTACATACTCTTCTCATCAAAGAGCCGGTGGCTAACCATTTATTTGCATCCTATTAATCCTATCCCTGTACTATACATGCTTCCTATTTAATAGTGTCTTTATTCATATGAGATCAAACCAGAGTAAGGTGAAGGGGACTAAGACATACAAACTACCAGTTATAAAATAAATAAGTCATGGGGATATAATGCACAGTGCAGGGAAAATAGTCGATAATATTGAACTAAGTTTGTATGGTGCATAATATATAAAAATATCAAATCACTATGTTGTACACCTGAAAATAATATTATATTGTAAGTCAACTATACGCCAATAAAAAATAGTGAAATAGCATGCCTCTTATTTCTAAACAAATAAGCAATTATCATTTTTATAAATATAAACTCTCTGAAGAAAGACTTTAAATTCAGTGGACATGGATTCCATTCAGTTTATTTCTCAGAAAACTTGTCTGTATGTTCATGTTCTCTCTCTGTCTCTCCCTCCTTTTCTCCCTCACACACATGATACAGAATTGGTATAATACATTCAGAGTGACCTATTCTAACAGCAGAGATGCAAAATGCACTTGTAACTTTCTTGGGAGTAGAGATTAAGTGATTTCCCAGAAGTTTAATTTTCAGAAACATTTATACATGTTCAAATATAGTGATTAGAACTCTGAGCTTAACCTATAACTTCTTAATAAATAAATATATGGAGATAGTGATAACTAAACAATATAATTTATATTAGGACAAATGTCATTTAATTATAAAATATTCTTTAAGACCCAATAGGTTTTGCTGAAAAGTGAAACTTCTATTAAATACATAATTAATCTTTTCAAAATTCAACTTTAGATTTTTTAGAATTTAGAAATTCTTTCCCCTAACAGCAATCTCAGGCCAGCCAGGTAGACACAACTTCCCACCAGCTGACAGCCTCTCCAAAAGGGAATCACGGGAGTTGCCTTAGCCCATTCAGGCTGCTATAACAAAATACCACAGATTGGATGGCTTGTATAAAACAGACATTTATTTCTCACAGTTCTGGAGGTTGGAACAGTTCTGAAATCAGGGTGCCATCATGGTTGAGCATTGACCATCAAGACTGAAACTTATTTTCAGCTCAATCAGTTTTGGACTTGTATACAGTTTGTGTGTCTTAGGCCTGGGAGTTAGGGGGAGGGTATGGTGAACTCAATACTTCTGTTTGGTCTTATTTGGTTGGCCTTATTTTGCTCATTTTGGAGTCATGTTGATAGCAGCCTTAACTTCATGCTGTAAAAACAAATTAAGTAGATTGGGTTCTAGCCTCTCTTGGTCAGACTGAGAGTAGCTGATGGAATGATATGATACACTCATGTGAAAATTCAAGTTCATTCAAGAATCTGTCAGGTTAAGGAATGAATTTTGGCGAGGTGCAGTCTGCCATGGGCCTTGAATGCCCCTGCATCTTCTTTTTGGGACTGCCAAGAATGAGGCCCAGACTACTGCTCACCAACCCTTCCTCAGAGTTTTACTGGCAATATACAAAGAGCAAGCTGTAAAACCAATGCACTGCCCAAGCCAATCACTCCTTATGTGTAAGGCAAACCCACCTGTGCTTCTCTGCCAGTGCTCATGGGACTTGGGGGGTGGGGAAGCATGAGGAATTAACTCAAGATGAAACATGATACTTGCTGCTTCATAATTAATAAAATTCTTTGTTTCTGACCCAGAAGTATTTAGTCCTCTGCCAGTATCCACAAATGACTAACATGCTGATCCAGACTACAACAAGCAGGAGCCTTAAATACTTTGCTTTCTAAAAGTTTGCATTCTAATAAGAGACATAAGACTATTTCAGACAGTCACAAGTGCTTTATGCATAATAACACAGAATAAGGTCATAGAATATAATTGCGAGGGCACTTAAGACACTGTATCAGAGAAGAATCCTCTCTGAGTAAATGATACTTGAACTGAGATTTAATGTAGAGAAAAAGCCCTTCGAGCCACATTCTGGGGGAACATCATTAGAGGATGAGGAACAGTATGGATAAAGGCTTAAGGCAGAAACAAGTCAACATGTTTGCAGAACAGAAAGAAGGGTCACATACATGATCAAGGTGAACAAATAAGGAAGTGATGTTATCTAATGTATTTTCAAAAGAGTACCTTACCTCCTCTGCAGAAGACGAATTACTCTGGTTGAGGAGGAGGCTATTGTATAAGACTTGGTTAAAAGAACCTGCTTTGTTCTATGGTAGTTACAGTTCAAACGAAGAGAAATGTTTGGAATAGGATGCATTTTGGTGGTAGAGTTGAGAGCATTTGTCAATGAATTTAATGTGGCATGAGACAGAGATATTAATAATTAGCCTGGAATTATTAGCCTAAGTACCTTGTTGGATATTTATAATTTACAAAAGGGCAAGACTAGAATAGCAACAAATATGGAGGACTGGGATTAAAAGGGTTTTTGTTTTTCATTTGTTTAGGGCCGTGTTAGAATAAATATATCAAGTGACCATTTAGATATATGAGTTTGATATATTGATATTAATCTCTTTCTTTTCCCATAACCACTGTGACATTCTTTCCAGATCTTGTAATAGATACTTCTTGTACTCTTTATACCATGGGAAGAATTATTAAGTATTTTATTCTGGTAAATGTTGAGAGCTAAAATTTTTAAAGTATTGCATAGCTGCAGAATTGATCAAGAGGGTAGCACTGAAAATGCATCAGTAGTCCATTTAAGAATTAATACTGTGGTAGGCAGTGGAACACATCTCAGAAAGCATGCTGACCGATTAGCTCCGTTTTCTATCCATTCTATTGCTTGCCTCACTCACTTTTTCCTTGATTGCCCAAGATACTCCAACTTATGTTCCCATTTTATGCTGCATAGCTTCACCAACTTTAACACTGTATACCAGCCCACAATCTCACCCTCATCTACTTAGCTGTTCTTCAAACATCTATGAATGTATTTTCCAATCAAAAATAGTGCTAAATTTCACAGGAATTCCAAAGCAAATTTTTAAATCACTAGCATCTTCATCTCAATTTTACAGTTAAGAGTAGATAGAAGATAAATCACATTTATTTTGTATGAAGGTAGTAAGAAAAGGGAAAAGGAACCAACCATTGTAGAGTACTGTTTTCCCAGAGTGTGGAGGAACTTTTCACATTGTTGCTTTCCTTTCATCCAAGAATCCTGTACAATATGTATTGTTAGCTTCATTTCACTGATGGAGAGAAGGTTGCACAGCCCAACAGTGGCTGATGATTTGCACTTTTTGTTTTGCTTTTTTCAAAGCTTCTGCTCTTTTCACTAAAACAGTGTGTCTGCTGATTTGTATGGATGGTGCACAAAAGTTTCATTGTGCAGTGTACAGATGGAGACAAAAATTAATCACAACAATGGAAGCCTGCCCTTGCTTTTAAATGGCGTTTTGCCCTACATATTTTTGGCCTCTTGGGTTTTCCTGCTTTCACATAATCACAGATCACATTATAAATGAGTAAGACTAATGGTTTAACAAAGCATATTACTTGGCCTCCATGATTTCAAAATATGGAGATTGAATTGGTGTCAAGTCCCTTCCCTCATCTAGGCATCTACAATTCTTTGGAATTCATAGGGAAGCAAAAGACATTCTTTGCCATCACAATACAGTTCAGATATATGCTGAATAGACATATTCAGCTGTTCAATGCATTTTATGAGTTATTCTTTCAGTGAAGAAATCATTCAGGCTCTGCGCCACCATCACTTATAACCTTTAATCCTATAAATGACACATCACCAGTTTTTTTCCTCCTCTGTAAAGTCATTGTTTTATCTAGCACTGTTCTTCCCTGTTTTTTGCATCATTATTTGAATCCCATAAGTCATGGGTGACAACATTTTTGCCACCAACACTAATGATTAAGAACACATGCTAATTGTGTTCATGCTCATCATTAGGAAACCTTTATATTATGTAATTTAGCAGCATACGCTCTATGCCCCTGAACCAACCAAAAAGTCTCTTAAATGTCTTAATGGATACAGTTTTATTAGATTGACAAATGCTTACATACGTTGCTATGCTTCAGATATTATGGTAATTTGTTGCATTACAGGTATTTTCTCTGGAATAACATCTGTGATTGAAAGTGATTAATATTTCTCCTTTTAGAATTGTCTAAATAGTTTATATTGTGAACATGAATAAAAATAATTAAAGCATTATGTGGCATTAGAGTAGCAGATAATTGTTTGGATGCTTATATCTTGTTTGGCATATTAAATGCTAGAGGTACTGTGGGTCCATTAAATATAAATAAAAGAGCTGACTTCAGCAAACGACTCACTTTTGAGCATCGCTCTTTGACAGTTTTTATTGGTAATCGAAAAAAATGGCAAAGCAATTTTATGACTGTGCTTGGAGAAAAGAGCCCAGCCCGTAACATGAAATCAGCCAGCAAAGCATTTTCGCTATGATTACTTCAAACCCCAAAGCAATAGGACAATGCATTTTTAACAGTTTCCGTGTTATTTATTTATTTTTAAACTTCCTTGGAAAACATCACAGTCCACAGAAAACAAGATACTTGTAGCACATCCGTAATCAATCATTTGAACAATTAAAAAAAAAAAAAGGAACTATCAAGGCTACATGCCGGTGTTTAATCTAAGTACTTTTAAAACACATCCAACATCAGGATGTTTATATATCACAGAGGGAAGGTGAAAGAAAGAGAGAGAGAGGGAGCAAACAGGAAAACTGAGCTGTGCTGTTGTTGTTGTTTCCCGAACATAGTAGAAATTGTATGTTTATAGAGGTTACTATGTTGGAAAAAAATAAAATATTTGGGAATAAGAAGAAAAAAATTGGGAAAACTATATATTTATTTTGCATGCAACTGACAGTTTTGTTTACATTAATTTAATATTTGGGCTGTGCCTTGTGAACTTATGTTTTACACTTAAAGGGGGAAGTTTTTCTCTCTCAGCACTTAGCACTTGTGAACTTATGTTTTACACTTAAAGGGGGAAGTTTTTCTCTCTCAGCACTTAGCATAGTATTTTACAAAAATCTAAGTGCTCTAAAAGTTGACTTACGCCAATCCTTGTTTCAATATAAATTCCCTATGATATTTTAGAGTATGAGTAAATGAATTTATTCAATCCGCAATTATAAAATGTTCCCTACTATAATTTTTCTTCTCCACCTTACTCGCCACACTTCATTTCCCCTTAATACCCTTTCCACAAGTTTTTTCTTCCCCAACTCCTCTTTTTCCCATAGTCCATGCTTTTTTCTCTGGTCAAATGACCTTTACATTCCTTGATACCGTTTACCTCAGACCATCCTGTTCCTGATATATCAGCTATTGTTTTGTTTTGTTTTCAATCCTCAACAAATTGAAGAGTATAGAAATTATTTCAAGCATCTTTTTTTTTAGAAGTTGATTTACAATGTTGTGTTAGTTTCAGGTGTACAGCAAAATGATTCAGTTATATATATATGTATATATATACATATATATATATACACACACACTACTATATATAAAATAGATAACCAACAAGGACCTACTATACCTATATACATAGAAGTTTATAAATATATATTGTTTACAGATTCTTTCCCCATATAGGTTATTACAAAATATTGAGTATAGTTCCCTGTGTTATACAGTAGGTCCTTGTTGGTTATCTATTGATACTTTTTATATATAAATGTGTATATGTTACTCCCAAATTCCTAATTTATTCTTCCCCTGACCTTTCCCCTTTGGTAACCATAAGTTTGTTTTTTGTGTCTGTGAGTCTCTGTTTTGTAAATAGGTTCATTTGTATCATATTTTTTAGATTCCACATATAAGTGATATCATATGATATTTGTCTTTCTCTGAGTAACTTCACTTAGTATAATAATCTTTAGTCCATCCACGTGTCTGAAGATGGCATTATTTCTTTCTTTATTATGGCCAAGTAATATTCCATTATATGTGTGTGTGTGTGTGTGTGTGTGTATATATATATATATATATATATCACATCTTCTTTATCCATTCATCTGTTGATGGACATTTAGGTTGCTTCCATGTCTTAGCTATTATAAATAGTAGACATTTGGGTGCCTGTATCTTTTCGAATTATGGTATTCTCTGGATATACCCCCAAGAGTGGGATTGCAGGATCATATGGTAGCTCTATACTTAGCTTTTTAAGGAACCTCCATACTGTTCTCCATAGTGGTTGTAGCAACTTACAATTTTCTACTTTTTTCTTTTTTTCATGTTTTTTCTTTTCACTGATTCCCAAACTTTCTTATACCTGTCGACTACAGTAATTTTTTATACAAAATGTCATTTAAAAAACAATAAGGGGACACTTAGAATTGGTTCAACTGTCTTGTTTTTTTGTGCTACAGGGTTTAAATTTTGCTGAATAACAAGCCACCCCACAATTCAGTGGTGTAGAGAGCATCCTTTGTTACTGTGGGTGCATCTCTGGGTAGCTTAGCTGACAGCTCCTCCACAGGCCTTGAATCCACCTGGGCTTAGCTCCTTGGGTTCAGGAATGATCCACATGTGCTCACAGTTACATCCTTCTTCCTATAAATTACCCTTATCTAGTCTAACAGTACACTAGGTAAATTGTTTGTCTTCAAAAATCTACATTTGTCAGTTTTCCCAAATGTCTTGGTTAGCCACCTCTCCAAACATACGACAGTTTCACAGTCATTTTCCAGCCTTCTATTTGTTTCTTCACTTCTTTCCACAGGGTTCCAAAAAACATATTGCCACAAAGTGTAGGTTTCTATTCTATCAGCACCCCACCTACAGTTATCAATTTATGTATTAGTTTTCTCTGTGTAACAAACCTAGTCAAAATTCTGAGACTTAAAACGTCATTTTTCACTCATAAAACTTTGGGTTGGCTTGGGTTGGATGATCTAGGATGAGCCCAGTGTAGAAACTCTTGTTCATACTATGGATCCATCTAGGCTTGGCCCTTCTCTGAGTCTGGGCTCAAGTCTGCTCCAAATGTTCACAATCTGGGGCTCAAAATGGGGCCATGGGAACATCTCTGTGGAAAGCTCCATGGCAAAGACAGAGACATTAAAAGGCAAGTGGAAACACACAAGTGTTCTTAAAGGCTAGCATTGTAACTATGTCATTCTCATCATAAGGTACAGGTGACCATTGAACACTTCGGACAACTTGTGCCAATGGACTAACAGGCAGGAAGGTGAAGCATTGTCTTGGGAGGGTTACCTGATACTCTTCGTTAATTAGAGATAGGGCTGCTGTTACACATTGGAGAAAGGGAAGAATATGTTTGGTACCATTTTGGTTCACTTGGATGTTCTTGTTACTCAGCTGTCAACTTTGATAGTAAAGGACAACTGCAATAATCTTGGCCTGGTAATGACCTAACGTGAGGTTCAGGGTCACACCACCAGTTAAGCCACTGAGACAAGGAGAGGTGTTTGTTAAGAGGGTGGAGATTCTAGAATGGACAGTAGAGAATGGATATGAGGATAAACTCTAAGAACATATATGAGGATGTGAACAAGATGGAATAAGCTGTTCAAATCTTTCTTGGGATACTGAACTTGTATTTTTAAGCATACATTTCAATGGATTTCTTTCTGTGTATTTTTTTCCTTTTGGAAATTTTATTATTATTTTTTTTTCCTTTTGGGAACATAGTTCTTTAAATCTACAAACGATAAAGTTATGGAGATGGTTGCATAGAATTTTATACCCAAGACTATGTTAATTTTCTCTAGTGAACATACCATTATAAAGATACAACAGCATAGCACCTGCAAGCGAGGCTATATCTTGGTTGTGTTTATGGAGCTACACTCACTGTCCCCTTTGCAGACATATTGGCTTTGTGGTGAATTTACTGGTGATATTATAGACCTGAAATCAACCATTGGTTGGAATTTTATACAATCAGAGAAATCAAATAGAAAAATAGTATTAATATACTTAACATTTATTTAGTCTTATTATGGATCAGGCCCTATGCCAACTGTTTTCTATGTATTATGTCATTTACTAGCAAGCCTGTACAATGGGTACCACCCCTGCCTTCCATAGGTCTTTAAGGGTGGGACTGATTTCTACCATTCCTTCTAGGTTTTGATATTGCTTTTTATTTACTATCGTAGTGGAAGTGGGTGAATTTTAGAAAATTCCAATTGGCTCTAAGAGAGTATTTTCTCAATTAAAAATATCTATAGGAAGGTTTAATTGAAGTTGTAATAACTTTAAATTTTGTTACAATAAAATGAATCTTTGAAGAGATTGAGGGTTTAATTTATTTTTATTTAATGCAAACAGATGTTATTTAATATTTTAAATACTTTTGAATATAGATATTTCATAGACCTGCAAATATAATAAAATCAATGTGTCAGTTATTTGATGTTAATTTGCATAACATCATTTGCCTTCTAAACAGGTTTTAATTTGGGAATGATATAGTATTACTATTTATAGATCACATACACCTTTCTCAGTACGTTTTTGCAACTGGTATTAAATATATAATTAGGAGGTAATAAGAGCCTTCAGAAAATGCATCATTGGTCACAAAATCACTGTAATTCAGGCTCTGACTTTAATTCCTTGCAAAACTACTTACCTTGATGAGTTTTTCAAGGACAGTCTTTGATAGAAAGATCCAAAGTTTAATTTATCCTCTTTAAAAACGATAAACTATCTTCCCTAAATCACACGCTCTCTTAGACTAAGTAGCTACTTACTACTCTATATGTTTTCTTATCAGCTAATCAAAAGCACGTGCCTCTAAACCTGTATGTGCTTGAGAAACATAGATTTTAAGCCTTTATTCCTCCCTCACTCTTTGCTGTATTTATATAAAAGTAGAGAAATTAAATAAAACATGGTTACTGATATATTATACATTTGTTAACTCTCCTGTGTCCCAGGCACTGTGCCAAGTCTTTTCCATCTGTTATGCCATTTACTAGAAAGCTATGACATGAGACCTTGCATCTTTGGTTTACAAATGAATGTGTTGGGGCAGGTTAAGTAGAATTTCCATGTTTCTAGACATAGGGAATGGCAAGGCTGGGTGTCAGATACGGGGCTATGTAATGCTAGAGTCAATGCTGAAAAAGCACGACACTCAATTTCCCATCACAGCACAATTTTCTATCTGCAATACACCCAGAATGTTTGACCAGATTTATTTTTTCCAGTGGTCAAACCACTCTCAGTTCCACCGTGCTCCCTCCTTTTTCACATGGTTTGGCTAAACATTGCATCCAGTTTCCAGTATTCTTTAGCCCCATGAATTGCTAATGACCAAACTTATGCATCAAAAACACCAGCTCTGAGTGTTAATATCACTGTTCATGAAATCACATGTGGTAGTGGCTTTGGAGGAGTTTTGAGACAATAATATCCTATACAGGAAAGTTTAAAAAATATGGACCTGGGCCTTCCCTGGTGGCGCAGTGGCTGAGAGTCCGCCTGCTGATGCAGGGGACGCAGGTTCGTGCCCCGGTCTGGGAAGATCCCACATGCCGCGGAGCGACTGGGCCCGTGAGCCATGGCCGCTGAGCCTGCGCGTCCGGAGCCTGTGCTCCGCAACGGGAGAGGCCACAACAGTGAGAGGCCCGCGTACCGCAAAAAAAAAAAATATATATATATGGACCTTACTCACTTTGCCCACTGACATATTAAGCAGATACAATGAAGAGTAAAAATATCACTGATCCTGATCTGAGGTCTATTGCTAGGCTGATGAAACATAAAAGCACTGTCCCAAATTTTCTCATCAGTTTTCCATTTTAACTTTTATAAATGATTTCAATGTACAATTTTATTAATTCTTCCTTTAAGATACCATCCACAATTTTTCATACATGGTAAAGTAACAAATTTCACTCAGAAATTTTCAGATAATTCACAAAAATTTCATAAGTGGTATTAGAAATGATGAACTGTTGAGTTTAGTTTTTTTTTTTTTTCCCCAGGCTGAGTTTATTATTTGTTTTTCAGGCTGAGACCAGTTGTATAAATTGAATCAAAATTGTTGAACTTTAGTCAGTAACACTTCTGCCTTAATGCAGGGCCTTCTACAGTGATTGACATAATTCATGCAATGAGTGATAAAAATTGACTGAGGATAACTATGATGGAATTATCTTTTTAACCTTCGAAATTAATCTTTTTTAAAAGCCAAACAAATAGCTATATCTCTTACTTTTTACTAACAATCTGTAATCTTCCCACTGAGGTTATTTCAGAATATAAATTTCTATGTATGTATCTTAAAAATTCAATATAGTCTTTCTTCTTATCAAGTGGTACAGAATTTAAAAGAAAATTAATAGTCATATGGCATGAACACAAATAAGCACTTCTGGTGTTTTATGTCTTTTATTTTTATTTAAATATTGCATTAAGTGACTTAAATATCATTGTTATTTAACAAATAATTGAAATTAAGGTACAATACTAAAAAGATTGTCTGATACGATTACAATGATACTTGGAAATTTCTTATCTGAAAGTCCAGCCAAGAAGTCTGAATTCTGCCCTCATATTTTGTTGTTATTATTATTGATTTGTTATTTTAATAATAAAATACATCTCTAATTTCCCCGTACAAAATAAAAGGTTATATGCTCAAAAGACTAGGAATTCCAAGGCTTTATGTGTTTTCAAATACAGTTTCTTTCATTATAAGTGTACTTACCCTCTTTGTCTCCCAGACAAGATTTTTTTATCTTTCAAAGTTCAAGTGTCATATCCTCTAGAGCAGAAAAATATTCATGATCCTTCCTGATTATATTTCTTATTTGTTAAATTTTTTCACTAAGACCTACCTGGCAACCTCATTAACTGAATTTCCTCTTCTTGTTTTGTTCTATCTCCATGCTGATTGCCTATTTGTGTTATGGTTCTGGACTCAGTGCCCAGCCCTCTCACAGCCAGAGGGTAAATTGATGATTACAATATACTTTAGTGTCCTCTTATATATTCAGAGATTTTGATGGGAAAACAAAGGAAGTGACAAATAAGTGTTCCTGGAAGATCGATAATATACTGAGTATTGAAGAAATAAAACCCCAGTAACAACAAAAGAAATAAAAGAAATAAAAAAGAAATAATACCGCAGTAACAACGAACACATTTTGCACCCAGATCTTGGTTTCTAGTACCATTCTCAAAAAAAAAGGAAAAAGTTTCCTTGAAGAAATGGTTGATTCTGAGACATAAGAGGGACATATACAAGGTAAGCCTGGAGTATTTTATAGTTCCCTAAAGTTCGAAAATGAAAGACAAAAATTGATGGGGGACTTAGGGCCAACTGAAAGGGCTCTCAACGGCAAATGCTGGAATAATTTGACAAAAAAGGTGAAGTATTACTAAATTATAAATGAAAGTATTAAAAAAAATCCATCAGTCCATACTAATGAGTATAAATGATTGAACACAAAAATAATGATGAATAGAAAAATCTCCTATGCAAAAGAACTCCGAATAGTTTATATAAATATTACGCCTCAAGCAGAGGTAGGGCAACGCTCCACTCCTTAAGGGTGGGCTGTATATAGTGATTTCCTTCCAGAGGGTACACTATGGAACAGGGGAAGAGAAAACAGTAACTTTACAGTGGAGAAACCTGACAAACTCTTTCTCAGCCAGGTAGGGTTGATACTATGTACCTTTGATATGATGTAATGAAAATAGCATGCTACCTTTATGGTCTTCCTCCCCCAAATTTATAAGCCCAGTCTAACTATGGGAAAACATCAGACAAATCCTAGTAATAAGACATTCTACAAAATACTTGACCATTCCTCCCCCAAACTGTCAAGGTCATCACAAACAAAGAAAAGTCTGAAAAATTGCAACAGCCGAAAAGAGCCTCAGGAGACATAACAACTAAATGTCATGTGTACACGACTGGGATTCTGGAACAGAAAAAGTTCATGTTCTTTTTTCATAATTTTCTATGTTTTCACATGTTCCAAAAAATAAGTAAATGTAGAAAGGAATGCTTTCTTATTAGATGTATATTAATTTCATATTTCATGGAGTTGTATAGTGTGGCACTGCATTCTCTTTAAGGAAAAAAATACTTTTTGTAGCTTCACTTTGTCTTCTGAACACTGTCTCTGAGACTGCTGTCACAATCCAAAGATTTGATAGTTTAATATCATATTTGAGGATAATCAACTAGTTGCTATCAAATATGAACATTTTTATTGAAGTATAGTTGATTTATAATATTATATTAGTTTCAAGAGTGCAACATAGTGATTCAATATAGATTTTCTTTTGTAAGCAGGATAGTTTCTATATCTTCATATTATTTTTCTTAAAGAATGAAAGTTCTTACAATATCATACAATTGATAATCGAGAGCTTTTGTCAAAACGTTCTAGTAAATGTCAGTGTTATATTTAATTCACATGAAACAGCCCAGGTTTATTTAAAAATAATAATAAGAAGAAGAACAGTATATCAGTGTGCACCAAAGAATCTATTTGGGGAGGCAATGGAACATTGTTAGGGGGAAAATTGGCACATCTAAAAATTTTTTTAAGTACTTTTTAATCTAAACTCTGTATTTAGCCTATGCTAAATCATCTTAGGATATTCAAGATTTTGAATGCCTTAAGATCAGAAAGTCTTCCTATCTTACTTGCTATTGTATGTCTAGTAGCTAATAGAATACCTGACATGCTCAATGATTATTTGTTGGATGATCAATAGGAAATCAAAACAAAAAATAAAAAATATCCCCTAATATATATGGTAAAAACTTGAAAATATAATGTTTTATATTTTACAAGTAATTTTCAACATTCATCTCTATTTGAGAGAGATACAGAATTTTTTTTTTCTGTATGTGTTCTTACTAAGGCTTTGTGAAGTATCTTATGAAATAGGTGAAGATGAATTCCTTTCAAGATTCGGGTTTCTAAATGTAACTTTTCTTCCTCTATGCTAAAAGTTGGCAAACTTTTTCTCCTAGAACTCAGTTAGTAAATAGTTCCACCTTTGAGGCCCAGCAATCTGTCGTAGACCCTCAACTTCACCATTTTAGCAGGAACGTGGCCAGAGCAACATGTAAACAAATGGACATGACTGTGTTCCAATAAAATTTTATTTAAAAAATTAGGCCCATCAGGTGTAGCTTACTGACCCCTGATGTATATTATGCCATGTCTTGAACAACATTGTTAGATAATGTCTCAAGTATCATGAGAGAATATACTTCTTGAGCAAAAAATTCAACAAACGCTTAGAGGTGAAGGTCAATTGAGAACAACAGAGTAGTTGTTAAACTGGAATTCAAACGCGAATGAAAATGTCTTCTTGAATTTGATGTTGTACTTGTTATTGTTACATAGCACAAAGTCCACCCTGTTGTTTCTAAGGGGAGAGAGTGGTTTGATTCCCCCAAAGTTTTATGAGCCAGCTCAGTATATGCTGAGTCTATGAGATGTTGAGGATACTGGAAGGAAAGCTGCTGACACTGTACCCTGATGAGATTTGTGGTGTGCTGACAGCGTGAGTCACTCATTTAGGGACTGGGAAATGGCTGCCTGCTGTTGTCACTTCCTATTAGAAGATGTGCATTGACTTTACAAAGATAAAACCCAGTTGATAGAGCAACTATAGATTGAACTGCAGATTTCTTTTGACCCTCAGTTTGTGCTCCTCTAGATCTATAATGTTCTACTTTCTACTTGCTTTTCTTTCAGTTTGTAATATCTGCTCCCCCCATAGAATAAACTGATGCTCTGATTCTGATATTTGGGTATTTGACTCAGATTCACTTACCACAATTCAGACAATGCCTTACTTAATTGTTCATAATTTTCTGACTTTTAGGCCCAGAGTTCAATTTATAGTAATTTTCACATATCTGTATTACATTTGTATTGATGTTTTGGTGATTATCTCACACGTTTTTTTCAACGTTTTACTTGATAAACTTTAAACGTATTTCCCAATTACTAAAGCAAATATATGGTATCCTTCCATAAATTACCTTTGGAAATAAGAATTATCTATGTACCATAATTTGACAGTCTAAGGAAGGACTCAGTCAAACTTAAAGTGGAATCTGTAAAGTATGACACAAAGAAGCTATTTCATAGTTTTGTAACATAGGCTCCTGAGGAATCGCGGCTTAATAGCACTCAAAGCTGTTTAGAAATTCATACTAGTTAAATCAATTTAGTGGTTCCTTTGCACAGTATAATAAGAAACTTGTTAACTTGCTTTTATTCTTCAGAATATATCTTTCACTTATTTTATGCTGTTAAAATTATGTTTATGCTCACTTGGCTATCGCTTGTTAATTCTAGGCTTGATCAAAAGCAGATCTATTCAGAAACTGCACCATAGTAAAAAATGACCATTTCAATGTTGACAAGATCTTATAAAATTTCTTCTAATTTCAATGCACAGTAAAGCATGTATTTGTATATGTTTATGATTAAAGAGTGTATAGTATTTTTATATAAAGGAACTGTGATTACATTTTTATATATTATACAACTTCAGCTACTATGTGACTTAATACTTAATATAACTCTGGTTAAAATTTTAAAAATTGAGAATTCAGCCAACTCAACAGCATAATAAATTTGTCTCATGTGGAAATCAATTCTTAAATTAAAATTTAAACAGTTTCCCTGACAACAGTGTCTGGTGCCAGCAGATGCATTTAGCCACCAACTACTAGATGAAAATGTGCATTCTTCATTACATTCTTCATTCAGGCACATATGGTTTATTTTCAAAAATAGGACCATATATGCTCAGTGCCCTTGGATTGGTATGATAGCTGGGTCTTAGGGTATAAAAAATGGAGATATAAAGTGACATCATTTCCCATATATTTTTCCATGTATCTTCAAGAAACACTTTAAGGTTAGGTTCCTTTAAGGTGTTCTTTTAAAAAAGCAAAACAAACAAATGTTTTTATTATATATATGTATATACATATATATAATAAGTATAATGTGTGTATATATATATATATATATACACACGAATAAGACAATATTTTTATGATTCTATCTGAAAGGTACACTAATGCTCCATCTGCCCTGTTTGAAACAGGGTATGATATTCTTAAGCCTGGCTAATCAATACTTTGAGAGAAAAATAAACCTTTGCTTTGAAGAATTAATGGAATCTCTGAGTCCACTTTAGAACCCAACATAAAACATGATGTAGAGCTTCCCTGGTGGCCCAGTGGTTGAGAATCTGCCTGCCAATTCAGGGGACACGGGTTCGAGCCCTGGTCCGGGAAGATCCCACATGCCGGGGAGCAACTAGGCCCGTGAGCCACAACTACTGAGCCTGCGCGTCTGGAGCCTGTGCTCTGCAACAAGAGAGGCCGTGATAGTGAGAGGCCCGTGCACCGCGATGAAGAGTGGCCCCCTCTCGCCGCAACTAGAGAAAGCCCTTGCACAGAAACGAAGACCCAATACAGCCAAAAATAAATTAATTAATTAATTTTAAAAAACAAACATGATGTAAGGGTTGAAATTTAAGACCGGGTCTCTCATTTTCTTCTTTTCAGAGTATTGGATTAGCTTCAGTGTATTTTTCCTCTTCCAGTCTATGGACTTATTTAATTTCCACTTTTTTACAGATTATTCTTTTTTACCAAATATTTAGTTTAGTTTAATAACTATACATTATTCTAGGTAGTCTGTTTGCTTAGACTACTTATGTCTATCTCACATTTTCTTGATGTTTCAAAACTAACTTAACTAATTTTTGTCCTATATTTTGTGTAATGCTTTGCTTTAAAACCCCCAATTTTGAAATTCTTCAGTTTTTCTGTAATATTTTTAAGCCAACCTCATTTCAGATGATTTCCCCTTTATCTGAAATTCAAATTTCAGCTGTGTTTGAAGACGTGTTTCTGGTGACCTGAGGAATAGCTTAATTTTTTCCTTTATTGCTCAGAAAACAAACAGCTTAGAAGTTTGCTAAATAAATTCTAAAATACACTGCCACTGCTTAGAACACAGGTGTATCCAAGGCCCATCAAAGTGTTTTTATATTTACATTCCTCTTCCCACATTTCTACTTGAAGAAGTTAATTATGCTTTTGCTCTGTGTAAATACTGCCAATTATGTGGACTAATACACTATATCAGCCGTCCTTTCTAAGGTAAATTCCAGTTTGCCTCAGTTTTTTAAAATAATCATTTTAAGATTTTGTTCTCACTTAAAAAAAAAAAGTAATCTCTTTGAGAATCTTTCATACGTGTATTGGATTTAAAAATGAAGTTAGGGACTTCCTGGTGGCGCAGTGGTTAAGAATCCTCCTGCCAATGCAGGGGACATGGGTTCGAGCCCTGGTCCGGGAAGATCCCACATGCTGCAGGGCAGCTAAGCCCGTGCGCCACAACTACTGAGCCCACGTGCCACAACTACTGAAGCCCACACGCTTAGAGCCCGTGCACCACAACGAAGAGTAGCCCCTGCTCACTGCAACTAGAGAAAGCCTGCACACAGCAACGAAGACCCAACACAGCCAAAAATAAATAAATAAATTTAAAAAATAATAATAAAAATGAAGTTAATGGACATTTAAAAAGGATTTCATAAGGTTTATATAAATTGCACACACATACATTTTAAAACTGCAGTTTTCAAACTGCAAAACCTAACTTTGGTTATGCCTTGGAGGAGAGCATGATTTAATTTTTTGTAAAAGTAAGACAACAATATATTTTAAAATGTTTTGTTAATTATCACACCATGTATACTTTTCATATATATGAAAGATATTTTCCTATAAACATGTATGATTATTTTTCCTAAACAGTTACTTCCGTACTACCAACTTGGACAGTTGAAACCTGATTCCTGGTAACAGAGACAAACATATGATATCATATTTCAATATATGTTACACTAATATTTTCCATATATTGAAATTTTACATTTTAACTACATACTATCTGACTAGCTCTGACTATGATTGGAGTATCTTGCCACTTAATGCACATTTGACTTCATATATGCATGTGTCATCTTTATGGTTGCGATGTTTATCTGCAAAAATAGTGTGCCTGCAACCAGATAAGGAAATAATAAATAGCAAGGCCCAAATATTATAGTAGTCTATAATTTTACAAAATAAGCCAATAAGGTTTCTCCAGAAGTTTGGAGGCATACTTTAAATTCGACTCATTAAACAATAAGGATTTTATACCATGAGATTTAATTTAAATTCACAAACACAAAAGTAAAATTTGTTTTTAAAAAAACACAGCGAGTGAACATACACATTTATTTAAAAACTATTATGATAAGAAAACGTTGCTGGAGTTTTTTGTTACTGTATTGTAATCAATGTATTATCAGCAGGTTGTATATATATAATGCATATTTATAATTGAAAATGTAAGGAATTACTGAAACCCTGAACTTTATTTTTAAACTTTCTTTAACTTTGAAGCATATTCCCATTATTCCAATGAGGATAGATTCATATTAACATTCTAACCCATTTTAGTCCTCGTAATGAGCCTAAAATAGCTGCCAGCTTGCAGTGCTAGAATTAATGATAATTAAATGTAACACAAAATGTATTTCCATATTTTGTATTGCTCAAATGATTTCATCTCAGATGTAGTATGATTCTTTATAGAGATGACTACTTCTATTTAATCTTTTTCAATTTTAATTTGAATTTCATATTGTTCCTGACTGTTTAATGAATATTTGGGGAGATGGCCATAGTGTTGTTAATTATACTGGAGACTGAGTATAATTAATTCTTTTGGACCCAAAGTCATCTAGTTAATCGATTTCTGATGAAACTGGAGATTAAACACAGATAGTTCCACTCTTCCTTCATTCATTTTAATTCTCTCTTTCAATTCAATCAGACTACTTTGGGAAGTCATTGCTAGCAAATCAATTAGTGGAGCTGTTTTGGATATTATCAAGATGTTAATAAATGGGTGATCTTTTCCGTCAAGGTAGCTTAATATCGATTTTAAAAAATTGAGAATTTTTAGTTTCAGTTATAGGGAACTAGAAGCCACCATGTTATTATAATTCATATTTAAGTAATGTATAGTTGTCTATTAACAATACTCTCATGTATCACATATACACGAACTTGTCAGCATGGCATTTCTAATAATCCTAAAAAAGTGAAGAGGCAAAGGTTTACAGTATTCCTAAATACATTTCCTACTGTATAGTACTTCCAATAATTGAGTTAATAATTCATGAAGACAAAACTGATTTCTTAAACAATTCAGTGCTTTTTAGTATTGTTTGAAAAACGTAGCACATGTGGCAGTTTGTCATGTTCAACGCATGCTATATAATACTATAAAATCCCTTTAAAATTTAAAAAAGAAAATGGGGTATAATAAACACACCATACCTTTTAGTCAAAGAATAAAACTTTATGGATCTTTTTCCCATTTTTCATATTACTAGAGATAACTTTTTGTTGTTGTTGTTGTTGTTTTGCGGTACGCGGGCCTCTCACTGTTGTGGTCTCTCCCGTTGCGGAGCACAGGTTCCGGACGCACAGGCTCAGCGGCCATGGCTCACGGGTCCAGCCACTCCACGGCATGTGGGATTTTCCCCGACCGGGGCATGAACTCGTGTCTGCTGCATCGGCAGGCGGACTCTCAACCACTGCGCCACCAGGGAAGCCCACTAGAGATAACTTTTAAATGTGTTTTGGGAAATGCGTATTTCAACTTCCTAACAGAGATATCCTCAAATAATATTGATAACAAGTCCTGAGTTTAATGGATTATTATTTCACACTAAATCACATAAGTTTACTTAAACTTGTTTCAGTAAAAGTTAAGATTCTTGCTAATATATTTACCATACATTGGAAGATGGCTCTTCTGAAAACTTCTATCAGCTTTGCAATTTCTGGATCCTGCCAGAGAATTCTGGGAAAAACCCAATAGCTTTGAAATCCAACAGGGATGGTACAGATACAGTCTTTTGTAATCTGACCACTGAACTTTTGAATGTGCTACTAAACTTTGCTGATGAAGATACCTATTGGCAGTATAAGATATAGTTATATATTAAGAATCCATTTCATTATGTATAAATTAACCGTTGGGCAGTATTTCTCCTGAATCAAATTTGAATTTGCACAACTGCTTGTGAATGGGTAAGCACCTTAATACTCAGCACATGATACCAGGCAAGGAAGTCGTTTCATTTTCATAAGAAAGTGAACTGTATTTTAGACATCAAAGAATTTGAAGTGGAGTCAAAAAAATGTGACGTGAATTTCATTAAGTATATATTTTAAAATCAAAGCAACATTAGGCTCTTCATTATGCTGAAGAAGTTTTAAATGGTATTTGATTTGCATAATCATAATAAAGTATTTTAATATGCAAATCTTATCTCTATATATTTTTTAACTAAAATGTAGCATGCTTTCTTATGTGCATATTATAATATGATTAAAATAGTTGTAATTATATTCTTGCTTATTTTTTTAGGTGATTATACTTTGACTTTCTGAGATAGTTTATATTAACATATTAATTCATTTTATGTGATCTAGAAGCAGTCACAAACTTCCAAGTAATATACCATTTTACCCACTCATTAATCTTGCACTTAATGCACAGTACTGGTCTTGCTTGGGATCATGTAAATAATATTTCTCAGACACTTCCCAAGATCTCTATTTTTTTGCCAAAATATTAGGAGGAAGACAGAGAGTCTTTCTAGTATTTCTAAAAGCAGAAACAGGAAGGTTAACCAGGAAAAACCAGATGAGTAATTGAAACATGCATTTGAACAGATCTGATAAGTGTAATAGCCAAAGTGAAAACAAAATGACGAATAAGGCTCCAAGCCAGTTTATCTAAGGGCAACACCTACGGTCAATGAAAATTTGTAAAATGTAAGGTGACTGACTAATATCATTAAGAGCTTCACTTTTCCTTGACTTTTGGGGTCAATCTTTTCCCCTCAGGTTACCTGTCAATTGTGGAGTCGCAGTGACTCTACCTTTGAACTACAAGTCTTTTCCCCAGATTTTAGAGGAAAGAAGAGCTATAATGCTCAGGGTAGAGGGAAATAGGACAACTGGAAATAAGCAATGGCTCCTAAAGCTTCTGCTTGGATATGATGAAAAGTGACATTTGTTTACATCCCATTGACTCTGAAGGTTCCCTGACTGTGGTTAAGAATCTATTACCTTCTCACACAGAAAAGGGAGTAAATCATAGGGAACAATAACACAGTCATCCACCATGCTTTTATTAATATCCCAGTTTGTTAGATGGGGAAGGAGAAGTATTGTATGTTCAGCAGGCAGGTATCATTTCTAACATAAGCAATCCTAGACTTCCAGGAAATGGTAGAGTCCAGATTTGAACCCAGGAAGTTTGGATCAAAAGCCTTGAATTTTAACCACTAGGTCATACGTCTTTTAATGCTAGGCAGAGTTTCTAGTCTGTGTGACTTCAAAGTCCATGCTCTTTAGATTCTGTGGATAGTTTCCTGTAAAATCTATCAATATTATAAGATATTACCCAGCAGACCAATATCAAAAACCAGTCTGTTCATTCAACCTAATGTTCTGCCACTTTATCACAGCCTTCTATACCACTTGTAGTTTCCTAGGAACGTATCATATTCTGATATGCATGTCCTCTGCATACTCCTTGTGTATCCTCACACACTCCCTCTACCCTGGGTTTCTTGAAATACTTTTTTTCAGTGTCTTCTCTGAGTCATTTCCTCTACCTTCTTGTACCACTACAAATTGACAAAATCCCTTCTTCCTCTGTGATCCCACCGTAACGTAAAAACTATCTATACAACGCCTATCATATTGTATTATGATAGTTGACAGAATAGCTTAGGATCCATGAATTTCTTAATTAAAGTAGTGAGACTGGTTTATTCATCTTTGTCTCCACCAAATCAGTACATTGCTGGTCAGATAGTTTGAATTAATTATATGTTTGTTGAATAAATGGATTCACCTTAGTAGTATGTAAAACAAAAATTTTGAGTTTATTATTTCATAAATATGTGCATTACTGACCTGATGATTGTATATTTATTTACTATTAACTCTGTGAAAAACCAAATAAAATTTCACTGTATATCTTGGCAAAGGTATACTTTGGGATCCCATCAAGTTTTCATCTTTGTACAGTACATCTGTTTTCTAACTTAATTTGAGCAGTTAACTTGACTTTCAATAACTTCTGGCACAAATGATCAATTAAGCATAAAGCAGAATGTTTCCATTCATTCAGACTGCTTTTATGGCAGACTGTTTATGGTAGTTCTCTTGTCAGTATAATAAGGACATAGTGATTTTAATTGAGGACATTACTAAGATTTATTGATCCACATTTCTAACATTGGAATTTAAAGGTCAAGAAGCCACAACACTGGGCACAAAAAATGTCACTTTTATGGATTATTTGCCAGAAACGGTTATTTTAAAAAGACAGCCTTGATTCCCTCAAATTTTCAAATACACTCACCATGAATTGTCTTCCTCTAACCATTTTAAAGATGCCAATGTCCTATTTCATCTTGCTGTTTTATGAGTCTTGGAAATACACTAGGATATCGCTATGAGTGGAAGCAGACCTTTTTTAGACGTAGCAAGAAAGAACATTATCAAATTTACGGTTGATGTTTTACAAAAGCCTCCCACCAATTGTTTGTGGTCAATGTCCAATACTGGCAACAGATTCAAGCAGGCAGGTGCTTACATATCCTGAGGCAGGTGGATGCTTGTCTGTTGCTGGTTTAATGATGCTAAATGTCTAAACTGACTTCAGTCCTACTCTGTTTTCGATCAAATGGGTTTGAGCTTTTATTTTGTGAAAAATACCAAGGAAGACAAATGAGTTTAAGGATATTAAATATATTCTCCTTTTATGAGTAAACTAATAAATAACCTGTATAAATTTTGTGTGCATTATACATAATGCTATTTAAAAAGAAGTCAGAGGTACATAAGACATAACATTTTTATTTTTGTTTACTTGTTTTATTTCAGGATTCTTCATCTTGCTTCATTTTTTTCTCTTAAGTGGAAATCTGTACCACCCTTTGTCCAGACACTGAGTTCCCTTAAACTTTCATTTTCTGCCTTCTGACCCCAAATCCTGATTTTTGGATGTTGCTTCACACTTTATGGCGACATATAATCACAGAATTAATGTATTATTTCAACAGGCAATTTTTGTTCTGGTATTTTGCATGGGAAGCACCAGTCTGAGCAGCATTGCTGTAAAAGTGCCTGTAGTCCATTATGAGGCACAGAGTTCAATCATCTCATTGATAAGTACTTAACTTCATTCAAGAAATGCTTATTTGGTACCAATATGTGTCAGGCACTTTAAGAGAAGAAATGGTATCTATCCTTATGTAGTTGACAGTCTAGTGTAAAAAATTAAACAACTATATAATACCCTGTTTGTACTGTACATATTACTATTATGACTGAAAACATAAGGCAAATTAAGAAATTTTATGATGTCTTCTTAAAGCAGATGTGGAAGTCAGAAATTAGATAGAATATAATTCAAGGATCACTTCAGCCAGCAAATATTTATTTATTGTCTTCACTGTGCCAAACTTCTTCATATGTAGGGAAATAGATAGCTGAATAAAGCATCCTCCAAATGCTTAAAGAAACAGTTCTAAAGAAACAGAGAGTGCAGGCATTCAGCCAAACCTGCACAAGGTCTCTTGGAGGAGAAGAGACCTGAGTTAAAGTTTAAGGCAATGTGAAGTCAGCTACAAAACAAATAACATAAAAAATATATTTTAAATAAAGTAAGGTATGGCCTTTTAGATGTTGGACATTTTACTGCTCACTGGGAATAGCTTCAGATATTTTATAGATAAGATGATTTTTGAACTAGGTTTTGAGAGCTCAAAGGATTCCAATAATCCATGGTATCACTTATATTTTAGAATGAATCATATTTGATGCTAATTTTTAAAGGAGTAACACTCCAAGAAGTACAAAAATAATTATTTCATGCTTTCCATTAAAAAAAGGCATCGTGCGTAAGAATTGTTATATATATATATATTTACATTATATGATTATGGAAAATTTATAAGGAAAATAAAAACAGTGTCAAATACAATAGGGTTATAAGACTGTTATTAAAGAATATCAGACCTTTGCACTATAAATCACGGACAATTAGTAGATTATACCTTGTTTAATTTAAATTGACCAGTCTTAGTGATCACCAAGAATTTAATGTGTGTATATGTGTGAGATTACAGTATTTTCACCCTGAGGATGACTGTCTTTTAGTGGAATATGACAGTTTAAATAGGTAACTTGAATAAATTAGTAGTAAAAAAAAATGAGAAAATTATAAGAAGAGTGAACTTAAAAATAAAAAAGGGAAGCAGAGACATTCCCCCAGACAGGATCAGTGCCGACCAGCACTTACCAGCCCTAGAGGCTTGTCTGCTCACCTGCCGGGGCGGGCGGGGCTGGGAGCTGAGGTTCGGGCTTCCGTCGGAGCGCAGGGAAAGGACTGGGGTTGGCGGCGTGAACACAGCCTGAAGGGGGCTAGTGCACCACGGCTAGCCGGGAGGGAATCTGGGAAAAAGTCTGTAACTGCCTAAGAAGCAAGAGACCATTGTTTCCTGGTGCACGAGGAGAGGGGATTCAAACCACCGCCTAAACGAGCTCCAGAGACGGGTGCGAGCTGCGGCTATCAGCGCGGACCCCAGAGACAGGCATGAAACGCTAAGGCTGCAGCTGAAGCCACCAAGAAGTCTGTGTGCAAGCACAGGTCACTATCCACACCTCCCCGCCCGGGAGCCTGTGCAGCCCGCCACTGCCAGGGTCCCGTGATCCAGGGACAACTCCCCTAGGAAAACGCACGGCGCACCTCAGGCTGGTGCAACGTCACGCTGGCCTCTGCCACCGCAGGCTCACCAGCACCCGTACCCCACCCTCCCCCTGGCCTGAGTGAGCCACAGCCCCCGAAGCAGCTGCTCCTTTAACCCCGTCCTGTCTGAGCGAAGAACAGACGCCCTCCAGTGGCCTACACGCAGAGGCGGGGCCAAATCCAAAGCTGGACCCCGGGAGCTGTGCGAACAAAGAGAGAAAGGCAAATCTCTCCCAGCAGCCTCAGGAGCAGCAGATTAAATCTCCACAACCAACTTGATGTACCTGCATCTGTGGAATATCTGAATAGACAACGAATCATCCCAAAATTGAGGCAGTGGACTTTGGGAGCAACTGTAGACGTGGGGTTTGCTTTCTGCATCTAATTTGTTTCTGGTTTTATGTTTAACTTAGTTTAGTATTTAGAGCATATTATAATTGGTAGATTTGTTTATTGATTTGGTTGCTCTCTTTTTATATATATATATATATTTTTTTTTCCTTTTTCTCTTTTTGTGAGTGTGTATGTGTGTGCTTCTTTGTGTGATTTTGTCTATATAGCTTTTACCATTTGTCCTAGGGTTCTGTCTGTCCATTTTATTTTCTTTTTTTTTAAGTATCGTTTTTAGCACTTGTTATTATTGGTTCATTTGTTTTTTGGTTTGGTGGCTCTCTTCTTTCTTTCTTTCCTTTTTTTTATTACTTTTTAATTTATTTTTAATAATTTTTTTCTCTTTTAATAACTATTTTATTTTTTCTTCCTTCCTTCCTTCCTTCCTTCCTTCCTTCCTTCCTTCCTTCCTTCCTTCCTTCCTTCCTTTCTCTCTCTCTCTCTCTCTCTCTCTCTTTCTTTCTTTCTTTCTTTCTTTCTTTCTTTCTTCTCCCTTTTCTTCTGAGCCGTGTGGCTGACAGGGTCATGGAGTTTTGGCTGGGTGTCAGTCCTGTGCCTCTGAGGTGGGAGAGCCGAGTTCAGGACATTGGGCCACCAGAGACCTCCCGGGCCCACATAATATCAAATGGCGAAAGCTCTTCCAGAGATCTCCATCTCAATGCTAAGACCCAACTCAACTCAACGACCAGCAAGCTACAGTGCTGGACCAACCCTATGCCAAACAACTAGCAAGACAGGAACACAATCCCACCGATTAGCAGAGAGGCTGCCTAAAATCATAATAAGGTCACAGACACCCCAAAACACACCACTGGATGTGGTCCTGCCCACCAGAAAGACAAGATCCAGCCTCATCCACCAGAACACAGGCACTAGTTCCCTCCACCAGGAAGCCTACACAAGCCACTGAACCAACCTTAGCCACTGGGGGCAGACACCAAAAACAACGGGAACTATGAACCGGCAGCCTATGAAAAGGAGACGCCAAATACAGTAAGTTAAGCAAAAGGAGAAGACAGAGAAGCACACAGCAGATGAAGGAGTAAGGTAAAAACCCACCAGACCAAACAAATGAAGAGGAAGTAGGTAGTCTACCTGAAAAAGAATTCAGAGTAATGATAGTAAAGATGATCCAAAATCTTGGAAATAGAATGGAGAAAATACAAGAAACATTTAACAAGGACCTAGAAGAACTAAAGAGCAAAGAAACGATGAACAACACAATAAATGCAATTTAAAATTCTCTACAAGGAATCAATAGCAGAATAACTGAGGCACAAGAACGGATAAGTGACCTGGAAGATAAAATAGTGGAAATAACTACCACAGAGCAGAATAAAGAAAAAAGAATGAAAAGAATTGAGGACAATCTCAGAGAACTCTGGGACAATATTAAATGCACCAACATTTGAATTATAGGGGTTCCAGAGGAAGAGAAAAAAAGACACTGAGAAAATATTTGAAGAGATTATAGTTGAAAACTATAAAAATTAAAAAAAATTAAAAATAAACAATAAAAAGTGAAAAAGCTCATAGTCTGGAGCCTCTCATACTGGATATTTCAAAGTATTTTCATTTTTACAATTTACTGTATTTTATGATAAAGTTATTGAATATTCAGGAAACAACCTGATGAAATTAAGGAAGACAGAAAATAAAGGTTCTCATAATAAAAACAATGAGTAGAATATAGTTTCCGTAGACCTATAAAGAATGATAGGGCTAAAAAGTGATTGGATAATTTGTTCAAAAGTAAAATATATTTCGTAACATAACATATGATATCAAATAGGTGGAATATGTATGAGGAAACTATTGCAATGAACCATCTGAAAATAGGAATGGCAAAAAATCCCTGAAAAACTCACATCACAAATTTAAACTTCTTGACCCAACATTATATCGGCCGCATAGTTCAGGGACTGTGTTCAATGTGGTAATATCGGAAAGTAGTACCTTGCGTGGCCCATCATAGTTACTCAAAATGTTCACTGAATGGATGAAATTGTTATTGAGCAACTACTGTATGCAAAGAAAATAAGCCAGTGGATGCCTGTATAAAAGAGCAAATGTGATATACATCATAAATTTGAGGACAAAAACATGATCTAGATTTAACTGTGTTCAAGGATAAAAGGAGAAAAAAGAAGAGATGAAATAGTTTTAAGAAGAAAACCTGAATTACTGGAAAAAAGTGATTTGACTAATAGATTGAGATGATTAGTGCTTTTGAAACAATATCTTTGCCAAATCTATGACTCATGTATATTGAGACTCCCAGTGAGAAATTTAAGTGTGTTGAGTTGGTAAAATATTCATCAAAGGCAAAGTCTAAGGTGAATTCTTGTAATATTCTACAAAATAGTCCTGAGAGAACTTTTAAAAATTAGGTTACCTTTGTTTCTGGTGTTTTTTTAAAGATAATTATATGTGAGGGCTCTTCTTTTCTTCATTTTCTCGTGTAAATATACTTCTCTGTTTACTCCAAATATAAGCTACTTCCCTCCACTTTCAGCTTTCATAATGCCTCATTTTTCTAATATCCAACTCTGCCAGGTTCTGCTCCACAGAAGCACTCTGTATTCTTAAATTTTTCTCCTTCCGAAACTGTAATTTTCTATATAACTCCTATTTCCTTGAAGGCCTTTGTGATTATGCTTGCTGATTTATTCCTGATATAACACTTAAGTAACAATTTTAGCACTTGCTTCCAGGTAAAACTTTAATGGACATGAGATTAACCACAGAAGATAGGTTTTTGCTATTTTTGGTTTTGATTTTGTTGTCTTTTGTTTTTTAAGTACGGCAACCAAAAAAATATATATATATGTATATATATATTTAAATATGTATAGAGAAAGACAGAGACAGAGACAGAGAGACAGACAGAGACTCAGTTGTGATTGTTCACTTCTAGTACTTCAGATTTAGAATATAACTTTTCCTGAATGGGATTTACATTTCTAAAAGAAACTTTTACTTTGAAGTGAAAATTATCTTTTGGAAGGCTATCTCAAGTTAAAGTTAACTTCTAAAGTGTTATTCCCCAAACTAAGATAATTCCTTTGGATTATCTTCTTCCTATCTTTTCCTCCTTTCTCCTTACTTTTTCCTTTACCTTTCCTTTTAAATAACCAGTGTGTGTCTAAAAGTAGTTATGTAAAAAATAAAAATCAATTTTTACAAGTCATGTAATAAAATGGATTACAATAAAATTGTTACTGCATTTAATCCAAATGATGTTGGCTAAGCATCCCATTTATATAGGTCACCATGAAGGGATATTTTGTTATATGTTTGATAAACATTTGATTATCTTTGAGTAAAGCTAATTTGAAAACATATCCATATGTTTATGCTATGCTATTACTGCTTATGCTATATAATTTTCTACTAATTGCTTTGATATTATAGGAACATTATGAGCATCTACATGAAATATACTTAATTTTCTGAATCATGTTACAGATTTAGCCATGTTAAAACTTGAAAATCAAAAAATAATATATTAGAAAGTTCCCATGTTTTTTAAGCATTTTGTCATACTAAAAATTGAAATGAACTAGGATTTGTAATAAACAAACCAAAAGCCTTTACTTGTTAAGTCAATAAAAAGCTTTTATTAATGTGCTCGACAATGTCCTAGAAAAAAAGAAACTGACCAAAAATTTAAAGAAAAATTTCTAAGGTGGGAGAGAGTTAAAATATCGTGTATGTTTGAAACCACAGGCTAAACAATAGTGAGTCAGAAAAAAAAAAGCTTTGTTAACAGAAGTGGGTCAAAATACTGATTTATTAGTTTAACCCTACAACAGTTAATCATTTATTGAGTGTTATATTGACACACATTTAGATATCCACAATCACTTCATGAAATCTGCTTTCGATGTGAAAAGAAAATGCTTAATATCAGTCAGAGAACTTAGATATGAGTGTTTTGTTTTTTTTTTTTTTTGTAGTTTGCTTCACTGGGGAATTTTTCTCCTGAAAGTCAAGTGTACATCATTGCTTTCCAGAATATGATACTATTGACTTGAAAATTATGTTTTCTCTTACACCAGACACTCAAAGATAAGTTTAATAGCTATCCATTGACATCAGTGATACTTAAAATTTACAGACAGTTTGAAAAGTCTGAGCCAATAGGGAGAATCCATTAATTTTTCTAATAAATAAAAGTAGACAAATGTGGATGGTTCAGTAATGTCTATTATCTTTTAAATTGTATTTATGCACTTGAAAACTCATACAAAAGTGATTTCAAGATATCAATTATATTTTTGTAAAATATTTTTTATTGGGATTCAAAGACTTACATCTACAATTTTAATAAATGTCTTATTTTACAAATTCCATAGTTATATCCTAAAAATGAGAACAAAATCTACTAAAGCCACTTTGATAAGTGATAGAGCAGCAGCATTTGGTACAATTTTTCTAAAAGATTTTATTTTACATTTGTCTTTGCATTGCAGTAAGAATCTAGATGTGTCTGAGAATTGTTAAATTCAGCATTAACAAGATGATATTAAATATATTTTACTGACCCTAAACCTGGAAGAAAATTGGTATCCAGGAAAAACCTATTCTCTTCTATATAAGTAAGATATAATTAATTGCTTCATGTTATTAAACTTAGTTCTCCCACCTGTCTTAAAAAAAATAGATATCTGGTAATGGTTCTACTTGGACTTGTTGATAAAATTTCTTAAGATTTAACTAGGGAGCTATATCATTGTCATAATTAACACCCAGATCAAGTTTCCTTACTCCTTCCATCCTTCTTCATTTCAGCATTTTTAGCGTGTATGCAAAATTTTTTATTAAAATATGGGTCTATAGTGATAAACTGTGCATAGCCATAGCAACGTAAAAAGAGCATATTTGCAACTTATTAAACATTAATCAATCTAAGTGATATGGCTTATATGAAGGTTTAATTTGTCCCTGGATAAGTATTTATTCAAACCACCTTTTTCAGTAGATTCTTTCAAAAGTCTGGGTCCTTATTCTCCTTTGCCCAATAATATAAATAGTATTGATGAAGGAAAGTTGAGGATTTTACTGCAAATGTCTTCAACAAATATAAAGGTACATAGTTGTCCTGTGACTTTATTTCATTATACAGAAACAAATTTTACTAATTTACAGAAATCTAAGCTGGGAAAATAAACTTATCTGAATTTGATTTTGTAAGTTACCTTCCAAAAATTACAAGTGCTTAAACATTTTAAATATGTTCTATTAAAATATCATATAAAATATTAGATATTCAGCTTGCATCTTTGAATCCCCATAACACTGTATAGTTAATTTCATATTTGTGTAGTTGTTAATATAACATAAGCAAACAAATACATTACAGTGAGGGTTATATTGTGATAACTATAGTAATATAATTTGTTTCATCAAAAACATGTATAATTCACCAAGTCCTAGTTTTTTGTATTATTGTGTTTTAAATCATGCAACTATCAGTATGTTTATCAAGTTGAAGTATGTCCTCTGTGATACAAATGCCATATGGCCAATAATTCTGTTATTTGAAACTGCGAATTTTATTCCAGAGGAAGAATAACTGGATACAAAAATATATTCTTGTTATTTTGGTTTGTGCCCAGCGACACTGACAATATAAGCAAAAATATTATAATAAAAAGAGTCACAAAATTGAATGATTTAATATTGATAAATCAGAATCCTGTTTTGATAAATCTAGGTAAAATATAGTAATGTTAGCATGATGTGTGCCTAATGCTCAGGACTTATTCAAAATTTGAAGATTTAAAACTAAGTTTTACATGAAGGAATAGATATTAAAATGACACAGAGTAAAAGTGATTATGATTGAGCTTTTTACTAAGACATGAGTATACTGAAATATCACACCACAGCCGTTCAAACTAAGGATTAACCTTCCATGAGAACTGTTTTGTGGAAAGGCAGAAAATAATAAAAATTTTTGATTCATGCAATGCCGCCTGAAGTCCTGTTTTAATTCACATTATCAGTAAATCAGCAGTCCTTTCTTTCATTTCTAATGTATTCAGTATTTCATAAAACTGGACAAGGAATACAATTTATCAAAATAGAACTCAATACATCATACACTATTGAAATAATACAGTAGTTCACTCTTAGAAACATCACTATTATCATTATACATTATGACATTTTACACAACGAAAAATACTGCTTTTGTCTCCACAGGTGCAAAGTGCTTTTCACTTTTAGAAGTGTCTAAAAGTATCCTCTGCAGGATACTTTTGCCAATACACAGTTGCTTTGGTGTACTAACATTTTCTATTACAGTGTAAAGATAAAAGCAAGTGCCTACCTTTTCTCCATTAAAATGGAGTGCCTTCCAAAGAAGGATTGTGAAATCAAAGCCTTTTCTAGTTTTGCTCTATATGTTCTTTCCTCTATAGTTTGTAATAACAAGGAAACATGATGAAAATAGTACTATTCTTATCCCCTTTAGAAAGTGCATGGGAAAAATGTGTGCTTTCTAAAGAAAATATTTGAATATTCACTGTCTTGGATAATATGCTTCAACATCATAATTTTAAATAGATCATAGAGCAAAAAATTATCCCCGGTTGGAGTTATTTCATATATTTTACCAACAGTTTAATTTATTATTAAATATTCCTCAGGCAACCCAAACCTTCCCTTCTAATTGTATATCTTCCAACTGACCAGTGTCTCTGTTCTGTTGATTCAAGTAGCAATCTTTTGTAGTCACCAGGTATTTCTGTGAAAATCTTGCCAAGAATTGTATCCTATTTTAATTCATCAAAAAATACTTGCCATATGCTCATTCTATGAAAAGTCACTCTCAGAATGACAACTAATAATGATTAATGGAATAAAATATATCCTGTTCAGTGTTGATCAATCATATCAAAAATGGTAGGTATGATTCTAATTTATTTCTACATTTATATTTTTATGCATCCAAGGTTAAACCACCAACTTATGGCTGATTTAAAATTGTGTTTAAGAATACAGCACTAGGGTTAACTGTGTAAATGAAGAAGAAAGAAGAGATAATCGATGAAAATATATAAAAATAAATAATTTCTACAGAACAGACAATTAAACAATTGTGTGCAGTATTTAGGAAAATGTGAGGATTAGAAAATTTTTCATCTCTTATCCTATGTACAAGATGCCCAACATGTTAAAGAAAATCCTGCCATTTATGAAAACATGTATGCAACTTGAGAACATTCCGCTAAGTGAAATAAGCCAGACAGAGAAAGATAAATGGCTCATGGTACCACTTATATGTGGTAACTGAAAAAAAAAGTCAGTCTCAAAAACACAGAGTAAAAAGTGGTTGCCAGGGATTGAGGAGTAGGGAAACATGGAGAGATTGGTAAAATGGTACAAACTTTCAGCTATAAGATGAATTAGTTCTTAGGATCTAATATAAAACAAGGTGACTATAGTTGATAACACTATTATTGTTATCAATATAGTGTTGTATAATTGAAATTTTCTAGGAGAGTAGAACTTAAATTTATCATTAAAAAAAAGATGAATATGTGAAGTGATGTGTGTATTAATTAACTAGATGAGGAGAATCCTGTCACAATGTATACATATATCAAATCATCATGATGTACACTTTAGGTATCTTACAATTTTATTTGTCAGTTACACCTCAATAAAGCTGAAATGAAAAATTTTTTTTCACAATTTCTTTAAAAGCATTATACGTTCATATTCACCCAAGGGTGAATAGATCCTCAGAATTTCTCAGAGATCCATTACAGTATTGAATCTTAGGAGTAGTTAAGAGAATGCCATCTAGCTCCATATTAATCTCTTTCCTGGAGATATTAGCTCTGATTGCAATGATCTCACTTCCTACCCACTGGAAGCCTCTTTGCTTTGCGAAAGCAATCTTCTCTTAGCTTGCTTACGATTTGACACTGGAACTAAAAATTCTTTGGATTCTTGGGCTTCCCTGGTGGCGCAGTGGTTGAGAGTCCGCCTGCCGATGCAGGGGACGTGGGTTTGTGCCCCGGTCCGGGAAGATCCCACATGCTGCAGAGCGGCTGGGCCCGTGAGCCATGACCGCTGAGCCTGCGCGTCCGGAGCCTGTGCTCCGCAACGGGAGAGAACATAGCAGTGAGAGGCCGGCGTACCGCAAAAAAAAAAAAAAAAAAAAAAAAAATTATTTGGATTCTTAAGATGTAGAGGAAAAGGGCATACTTCCAACTATAGATTTTACTTTCTTGAAGATTGTATTTTGGTCTATCAGTAATCACTGGTCTTTAGTATGTTAACATTTCTGTTTAGAACCGTCTACTTGTGATTGAACACATTATTGTTGTTGTACCATTGTAAGTGATTGATAACCGCATTAATATGTAAAATATGGTCTTCCATGTTTCATATATGGATTATATATGTTTGATGATATATATTTCATAATATATCAATTAAGACATATGCAATTAGCTATACTAAGGAGAATTGTTTGTGTTATCAGTAGATGTAGACTAATATTATAGGGAGGAGTGTCACTTTTATATTAACATATTATCCTTCTACAGTGAATATCAAATAATAAGCATAAAAGTTATAGATTTCAGCAATCTTGCCATTGTATAACTTTATTTATTCACTAAATTTATTTTTAGTTATTAATTTCCTATGTAATTTTAAGTGCTGGGAGTTAAGCAGTAAAAATGTGTCCAGTTACACTAAAATACTTTTTTCGTTAAATTCACATTAAGCTAATTGTTTTTATTTTCTAAATCTGGCAACCTGAGTCTTCTATCAACTTTTCTCATCCTGCTCCTATTTAGGTATGCCATGCAAGGCTATTTAGTAGATTGGAAGGCAGAAAGTGCCAAGAGATACCTGGCATCCGTCTTTTGGCTTTGATCTATATTTATCCAGATAATCAGACAGTTGCCTCTGGCACTCCCAGCAGCACTCGCCTTGCTGATCCCCACTACAGGTGCCAATCTCACTTAGAAGGCACCAGCTGTGCACTATGAGAACCTGTTAGTGTTTCTTGAACACCTGCTGTCCATGACTCTTCCTCAGAGGCTGTACAAGCAGCAATGTGGTGATATCTTAAAATTTCTAACTCCCAGCCTCATAGGGACCTTTATTCCAAATTATTAATATTTAATAATACCATATCTTACCTTTTGTTTCCCCAACCTTAGGAAGCACTACTGAGCTCTGCACTTATTAAAGTCTGAATTACCTCAGTTTCCTGTTTTTGTCCTTTGACCTTCCAGCTTGTGTGTAGGAAGTACTCTGTGCTTGAAATACCTTATGTGATTTCCATTTTTCTATCTTCACGATAACGCATTAAGTGGTTGCAATAAACCAGGCCAAAGATGGTGGTGGCTTGCACCAGAGGAAGTAGCAGTGGAGGTGGTATGAATGAGTAAAATTCTGTATATCCTTTGAAGGTATAGCCATCAGGGACTGATGACAGGTAGTTTGTAGAGTATGAGAGACAAAGATATTTGAAAAGGGTAACTCCAAGGGTTTTGGTCAGTACAGGGAAAAAATTTAGTTGGTAGTTACGAAGGAATAGGACACAGAGAGAAGCAAGTTTGGAAGAAATTCTAAAAAGCTTACTTTGTGACAGTTTTGAGATAATTATTAGTGATATTTTTCAACTAATTTTACAGATAGACAAATTGATTCTGTTTTACATTCTGTTAGATGTGGCCATGGACAAAAATGAGTCAGTGGATCAGGTTAGGTGCCTCAAACAGAGCTTTATTTATTTCCATTAAATTGCACCTCAAATGCAATGTGCCCTGAAGAAAAATGCCTCCAAATATTTTCAATAAAGCTTGTTTATCGACATAATTATGTTTTCCTTGGGGAGTCTCTAGTAGTTTCCTTTTCAGTATGTGAAGTTTAAAGTAAAATAAACAGGCCTTATATTTCAAACTTGCAAGCTTCTTTATTATATTGAAACCCCACTGATAATTAAACCATATAATTGGAAGTATATTAGCAGATCTAACTATGAAATATGCTTTTAAATTTTTCGTCAAGAACATTATCATTATTTTCCTTGTAATAAAGTGGCAATTTATTGGTGTCATGTGTGTTAAACCTCGTTTTAACTCACAATGCTATAATAGATCCTTAAATGTATTATTGATGACTTTAAATACTTAGAAGTCACCTTTAACTTTTCAGAAGATTAATGATTTTTCTCTTTATAGACTATAGCTTATTGTTAGAGAAATGTGCATATTTTAAATCATTTTACCATTTGAATTCAGTTGCTGCTAACCTTTGGCAATGCAAGCCATGGCCTGATGTATAATATTTCTGAAAATTTATTATTAGCTGGTGAAGTAAGCAAATAATGCCACATAATAATGAATAAGTGTTCCTGCTGCTTCACCTTCTCTCCAGCATTTGGTGATGTTAATGTTCTGTATTTGGGCCATACTAACAGGTGCATAGTGGTATCTTGTTTTAATTCTTATTTATTTGATGACATATCATACGGAGCTTCTTTTCATATGCTTATTTGCCATCTATATATCCTCTTTGATAAGGTTTATACTAAGGTCTTTGGCCCATTTTTTAATTGGGTTTCTTGTTTTCTTATTGTTGACTTTTAAGGGCTCTTTGCATATATTGGATAGCAGTCCTTTATTAGATGTGTTTTTTGCACATATTTTCTCCCAGTCTGTGACTTTTCTTCTAAATCTCTGGACACTGTCTTTTGCAGAGCAGTTTTTTATTCTTATCAATTATTTCTTTATAAATTGTGTCTTTGGTGTTGTACCTAAAAAGTCATCACTGTACCCAAGTCATATAGGATTTCTCCACTGATATGTTTTAGGAGTTTTATATTTTGTGTGTTTTACATTTAGGTTTAGAACTCATTTTGACTTAATTTTTGTGAAGGGTGTAAGGTCTGTGTCTAGATTCATTTTTTTTTTCTTGCATAAGACTGTTCAGTTGTTCCAACATCATTTGTTGAAGATAATATCTTTTCTCTGTTGTATTGCCTTTGTCCCTTTGTCAAAGATCAGTTGAATATATTTATGTGGCCCTCTTTCTGGGCTCTCTATTCCGTTCTGATATATTTGTCTATTCTTTTACCAGTACCACACTGTCTTGATTTCTGTAGCTTCATACTAAGTCTTGAAATTGGGTAGCATCAGCCCTCTAACTTTGTTCTTCTTCAGTATTGTGTTGGCTATTCTGGGTCTTCTTCCTCTCCATATAAACTTTATAATCAGATTGTTGATATTCACAAAATAACTTGTGGTTTTGGTTGAGTTTGCATTAAATCTATAGATTAAGTTGGCAACAACTGACATCTTGACATTGAGTTTCCTATCCATTTACATGAACTATCTCTCCATTTATTTAGTTCTTCTTGGATTTAATTCCTCAGAGTTTTGTAGTTTTCATCATAAAGATCTTATATGTATTTTGTTAAATTTATACTTAAGTATTTTATTTTATTGGATACTAATATAAATAGTATTGTGTTTTCAACATCAAATTCAATTTTTTCCATTGCTGGTGTAATAACCTTATAATCCTGAAAACTTGCTATAATCACTAACTAGTTCCGGGAGGTTTTAGTCAATTCTTTAGAATTTTTCTACACAGACAATCATGCCAATTTCAAATCAAACAAGTTTTATTTCTTCTTTCCCAATCTACATACTTTTAATTTTATTTTCTTGTTTTATTGCATTAGGTAGAACTTTCAGTATGATGTTGAAAAGTAGTGTTGAGAGGGGACACACTTGACTTCTACCTGATCTTAGTGGGAAAACTTTGAGTTTTTCACCATTAAATATGATGTTAGTTGTAGGGTTTTTGTAGATATCCTTCATGAAGCTGAGGAATTTTCCCTCTATTTCTAGTTTGCTAAGAGTTTTTATCATGAATGTGCATTGGATTTTGTTAAATCCTTTTTTTTTTCATCTCTTAATATGATCATATGATTTCTCTCCTGTGGATATGATATGTTACATAAATTGATTCTTAAATCTCAAACAAGCCTTGCAGACCTGCAAAAAATCTCACTTGGTTATGGCGCATAACTCTTTTTATACATTGTTGGCCTCAATTTGCTAATATTGGGTTGACCAAAAGGTTCGTTCAGGTTTTTCCATAAGGAGTTATTTTGTTGAAGGAGAATTTTTTCATCTCTGTTTATGAGATATATTGGTCTGTAGTTTCCTTTTCTTGTACTATCTTTGCCTGGTTTTGGTATTACAGTAATGCTGGTCTCATAGTATGGGATATGAAGTATTCCCTCTATTTCTGTTCCCTGAAAGAGACTGTGGAAAATTGGTATAATTTCTTCCTTGAAAGTTTGGTAGAATTCACTAGTGACCTGATCTAGCCTGTTTTTTTCTTTTTAAGAAGGTTATTAATTATTGATTCAATTTATTTTATAGATATAGGCCTATTCAGATTGCGAATTTCTTCTTGTGAGGTTTTGAGAGATGGTGCCTTTCAAGGAATTGGTCCATTTTATCTAAATTATTAAATGTGTAGCTATTGAGTTGTGTTTTATTTAAGTGTTTTGTTTAATTTCCATATATTTCGGGATTTTCCAGTTATCTTTTTATTGTTGATTCCTAGTATAATTCCATTGTTGTCTAAGATTGGTATTATATAATTCAATCTTATTAAATTTGTTAAGGTTTGTTTTATGTGGCTAGAAGTTGGTCTGTCTGTTTGTTTTATGTGGCCAGAAATTGGTCTGTCTTGGTGGATGTTCCATGTGGGCATGAGAAGAATTATATTCTGCTGTTGTTGGATAAAGTGGTCTATAGACATTAATTATATCTAGTTGATTGATGGTGTAATTAAGTTCAACTATGTCCTTACTGATTTTCTGCCTGCTGGATCTGTCCATGTCTGATAGAGGGGTGTTAGTCTCCAAATATGCAAGTGGATTAATTTTCTTCTCTATGCAGTTCTATTCGTTTTTGGTTCACTTAGTTTGATGCTCTGTTGTTAGATTCATACATGTTAAGGATTGTTATGTATCTTAGAGAATTTGTCCTTTATCATTGTTTAATGATAACTTTCCTTGCTTTGAAGTCTGCTGTCTGAAATTAATATAGCTACTCCTGCTTTTTTGATTAGGTTAGAATGATATTTTTTTTTCTCCAGCCATTTCCTTTTTTTGTTTTGTTTTGTTTTTTTTTATTGAGATATAGTTGCTTTACAATGTTGTGTTAGTTTCTGCTGTATAATGAAGTGAATCAGCTATATGTATACATATATACCCTCCCACCCCCCTCCAACCATTAACTTTTAATATGTACCCTTATTTTGTTTGTATCTTTTTTTAAAATTTTTATTGGGGTAGAGTTGATTTACAATGCCCTGTTAGTTTCAGGTGTACAGCAAAGTGAATCAGTCATACATATACACATATCTACACTTTTGTAGATTCTTTTCCCATATAGGTTATTACAGAGTATTGAGTAGAGCTCCCTGTGCTAATTTATGTACCTTTATATTTAAATTGCATTTCATTTTTTTTTAACATTTTTATTTTTTTACATCTTTATTAGAATATAATTGCTTTAGAATGGTGTGTTAGTTTCTGCTTTGTAACAAAGTGAATCAGCCATTCATATACATATGTTCCCATATCTCCTCCCTCCTGCATCTCCCTCACTCCCACCCTCCCTATCCCACCACTCCAGGCAGTCACAGAGCACCGAGCTGATCTCCCTGTGCTATGCGGCTGCTTCCCACTAGCTATCTACCTTACGTTTGGTAGAGAATATATGTCCATGCCTCTCTCTCTCTGTCACAGCTTACCCTTCCCCCTCCCCATATCCTCAACTCCATTCTCTAGTAGGTCTGTGTCTTTATTCCTGTCTTACCACTAGGTTCTTCATCACATATTTTTTTCTTAAATTCCATATATATGTGTTAGCATACGGTATTTGTCTTTCTCTATCTGACTTACTTCACTCTGTATGACAGACTCTAGGTCCATCCACCTCATTACAAATTGCTCAGTTTCGTTTCTTTTTATGGCTGAGTAATATTCCATTGTATATATGTGCTATATCTTCTTTATCCATTCATCCGATGATGGACACTTAGGTTGTTTCCATCTCTGGGCTATTGGAAACAGAGCTGCAATGAACATTTTGGTCCATGACTCTTTTTGAATTATGGTTTTCTCAGGGTATATGCTCAGTAGTGGGATTGCTGGGTCGTATGGTAGTTCTCTTTGTAGTTTTTTAAGGAACCTCCATACTGTTCTCTATAGTGGCTGTATCAATTTACATTCCCACCAACAGTGCAAGAGGGTTCCTTTTCTCCACACCCTCTCCAGCATTTATTGTTTATAGATTTTTTGATGATGGCCATTCTGACTGGTGTGACGTGATATCTCATTGTAGTTTTGATTTGCATTTCTCTAATGATTAATGATGTTGAGCATTCTTTCATGTGTTTGTTGGCAGTCTGTATATTTTCTTTGGAGAAATGTCTATTTAGCTCTTCTGCCCATTTTTGGATTGGGTTGGTTTTTTTTTGTTATTGAGCTGCATGAGCTGCTTGTAAATTTTGGAGATTAATCCTTTGACAGTTGCCTCGTTGGCAAATATTTTCTCCCATTCTGAGGGTTGTCTTTTGGTCTTGTTTATGGTTTCCTTTGCTGTGCAAAAGCTTTGAAGTTTCATTAGGTCCCATTTGTTTATTTTTGTTTTTATTTCCATTTCTCTAGGAGGTGGGTCAAAAAGGATCTTGGTGTGATTTATGTCATAGAGTGTTCTGCCTATGTTTTCCTCTAAGAGTTTGATAGTTTCTGGCCTTACATTTAGGTCTTTAATCCATTTTGAGCTTATTTTTGTGTATGGAGTTAGGGAGTGATATAATCTCATACTTTTACATGTACCTGTCCAGTTTTCTCAGCACCACTTGTTGAAGAGGCTGTCCTTTCTCCACTGTACATTCCTGCCTCCTTTATCAAAGATAAGGTGACCATATGTGTGTGTGTTTATCTCTGGACTTTCTATCCTGTTCCATTGATCTATCTTTCTGGTTTTGTGCCAGAACCATATTGTCTTGATTACTGTAGATTTGTAGTATAGTCTGAAGTCAGGGAGCCTGATTCCTCCAGCTCTGTTTTTCGTTCTCAAGATTGCTTTGGCTATTCGGGGTCTTTTGTGTTTCCATTCAAATTGTGAAATTTTTTGTTCTAGTTCTGTGAAAAATGCCAGTGGTAGTTTGATAGGGATTGCATTGAATCTGTAGATTTCTTTGGGCAATAGAGCCATTTTCACATTGTTGATTCTTCTAATCCAAGAACATGGTATATCTCTCCATCTATTTGTATCATCTTTAATTTCTTTCATCAATGTCTTATAATTTTCTCCATACAGGTCTTTTGTCTCCTTAGGTAGGTTTATGCCTAGATATTTTATTCTTTTTGTTGCAATGGTAAATGGGAGCGTTTTCTTGATTTCACTTTCAGATTTTTCATCATTAGTATATAGGAATGCCAGAGACTTCTGAGCATTAATTTTATATCCTGCTACTTTACCAAATTCATTGATTAGCTCTAGGAGTTTTCTGGTAGCATCTTTAGGATTCTCTATGTAGAGTATCATGTCATCTGCAAACAGTGATAGCTTTACTCCTTCTTTTCTGATTTGGATTCCTCTTATTTCCTTTTCTTCTCTAATTGCTGTGGCTAAAACTTCCAAAACTATGTTGAATAATGGTGGTGAGAGTGGGCAACCTTGTCTTGTTCCTGATCTTGGTGGAAATGCTTTCAGTTTTTCACCATTGAGGACGATGTTGGCTGTGGGTTTGTCATATATGGCCTTATTATATTGAGGAAAGTTCACTCTATGCCTACTTTCTGCAGGGTTTTTATCATAAATGGGTGTTGAATTTTGTCAAAAGCTTTCTCTGCATCTATTGAGATGATCATATGGTTTTTCTCCCTCAGTTTGTTAATATGGTGTATCACGTTGATTGATTTGTGTATATTGAAGAATCCTTGCCTTCCTGGAATAAACCCCACTAGATCATGGTGTATGATCCGTTTCATGTGCTGTTGGATTCTGTTTGCTAGTATTTTGTTGAGGATTTTTGCATCTATGTTCATCAGTGATATTGGCCTGTAGTTTTCTTTCTTTGTGACGTCCTTGTCTGGTTTTGGTATCAGGGTGATGGTGGCCTCGTAGAATAAGTTTGGGAGTGTTTCTTCTTCTGCTATATTTTGGAAGTTTGAGAAGGATAGGTGTTAGCTCTTCTCTAAATGTTTGATAGAATTCACCTGTGAATCCATCTGGTACTGGGCTTTTGTTTGTTGGAAGATTTTTAATCACAGTTTCCATTTCAGTGCTTGTGATTGGTCTGTTCATATTTTCTATTTCTTCCTGGTTCAGTCTTGGCAGGTTGTGCATTTCTAAGAAGTTGTCCATTTCTTCCAGGTTGTCCATTTTATTGGCATAAAGTTGCTTGTAGTAATCTCTCATGATCTTTTGTGATTCTGCAGTGTCAGTTATTACTTCTCCTTTTTCATTTCTAATTCTATTGATTTGAGTCTTCTCCCTTTTTGTCTTGATGAGTCTGGCTAATGGTTTATCAGTTTTGTTTATCTTCTCAAAGAACCAGCTTTTAATTTTATTGATCTTTGCTGTCATTTCCTTTATTTATTTTTCATTTATTTCTGATCTGATTTTTATTATTTCTTTCCTTCTGCTAACTTTGGGGTTTTTTTGTTCCTCTTTCTGTAATTGCTTTAGGTGTAAGGTTAGGTTGTTTATTCGAGATGTTTCCTGTTTCTTAAGGTAGGATTGTATTGCTATAAACTTCCCTCTTAGAACTGCTTTTGCTGCATCTCATAGATTTTAGGTCGCCGTGTCTCCATTGTCATTTGTTTCTAGGTGCTTTTTTATTTCCTCTTTGATTTCTTCAGTGATCACTTCGTTTTTAAGTAATGTATTGTTTAGCCTCCATGTGTTTGTATTTCTTACAGATCTTTTCCTGTAATTGATATCTAGCCTCATAGCGTTGTGGTCGGAAAAGATACTTGATGCAATTTCAATTTTCTTAAATTTACCAGGGCTTGATTTGTGACCCCAGATATGATCTATCCTGGAGAATGTTCCATGAGCACTTGAGAAAAATGTGTATTCTGTTGTTTTTTGATGGAATGTCCTATAAATATCAATTAAGTCCATCTTGTTCAAAGTATCATTGAAAGCTTGTGTTTCCTTATTTATTTTCATTTTGGATGATATGTCCATTGATGAAAGTGGGGTGTTAAAGTCCCCTACTATGAATGTGTTACTGTCGATTTTCCCTTTTATGGCTGTTAGTATTTGCCTTATGTATTGAGGTGCTCCTATGCTGGGTGCATAAATATTTACAGTTTTTATATCTTCTTGGATCGACTCCTTGATCATTATGTAGTGTCCTTCTTTGTCTCTTCTAATAGTCTTTATTTTAAAGTCTATTTTGTCTGATATGAGAATTGCTACTCCAGCTTTCTTTTGGTTTCCATTTGCATGAAATATCTTTTTCCATCCCCTTACTTTCAGTCTGTATGTATCTCTAGGTCTGAAGTGGGTCTCTTGTAGACAGCAAATATATGGGTCTTGTTTTTGTATCCATTCAGGCAATCTGTGTCTTTTGGTGGGAGCATTAGTCCATTTACATTTAAGGTAATTATTGATATGTATGTTCCTATTCCCATTTTCTTAATTGTTTTGGGTTTGTTATTGTAGGTCTTTTCCTTCTCTTGTATTTCTTTCCTAGAGAAGGTCCTTTAGCAGTTGTTGTAAAGCTGGTTTGGTGGTGCTGAACTCTCTCAGCTTTTGCTTCTCTGTAAAGGTTTTAATTTCTCCATCAAATCTGAATGAGATCCTTGCTGGGTAGATTAATCTTGGCTGCAGGTTTTTCTCCTTCGTCACTTTAAATATGTCCTGCCAGTGCCTTCTCTGCCTTGCAGAGTTTCTGCTGAAAGATCAGCTGTTAACCTTATGGGGATTCCCTTGCGTGTTATTTGTTGTTTTTCCCTTGCTGCTTTTAATATGTTTACTTTGTATTTAATTTTTGACAGTTTTATTAATATGTGTCTTGGCGTGTTTCTCCTTGGATTTATCCTGTATGGGACTCTCCGTGCTTCCTGGACTTGATTAACTGTTTCCTTTCCCATATTAGGAAAGTTTTCAACTATAATCTCTTCAAATATTTTCTCAGTCCCTTTCTTTTTCTCTTCTTCTAGAATCCCTATAATTCGAATGTTGGTGCATTTAATGTTGTCCCAGAGGTCTCTGAGACTGTCCTCAGTTCTTTTCATTCTTTTTTCTTTATTCTTCTCTGCAGTAGTTATTTCCACTATTTTATCTTCCAGGTCACTTATCCATTCTTCTACCTCACTTATTCTGCTATTGATCCCATCTAGAGTCTTTTTCATTTCATTTATTGTGTTGTTCATCATTGTTCGTTTCATCTTTAGTTCTTCTAGGTCCTTGTTAAATGTTTCTTGCATTTTGTCTATTCTATTTCCAAGATTTTGGATCACCTTTACTATCATTATTCTGAATTCTTTTTCAGGTAGACTGCCTATTTCCTCTTCATTTGTTAGGTCTGGTGTGTGTTTATCTTGCTCCTTCATCTGCTGTGTGTTTTTCTGTCTTTTCATTTTGCTCATCTTACTGTGTTTGGGGTCTCCTTTTTGCAGGCTGCAGGTTCGTAGTTCCCGTTGTTTTTGGTGTCTGTCTCCAGTGGATAAGGTTGGTTCAGGGGGTTGTGTAGGCTTCCTTGTGGAGGGGACTAGTGCCTGTGTTCTGGTGGATGAGGCTGGATCTTGTCTTTCTGGTGGGCAGGTCCACGTCTGGTGGTGTGTTTTGGGGTGTCTTTGGACTTAATATGATTTTAGGCAGCCTCTCTGCTAATGCGTGGGGTTGTGTTCCTGTCTTGCTAGTTGTTTGGCATAGGATGTCCAGCACTGTAGCTTGCTGGTCATTGAGTGAAGCTGGGGCTGGTGTTGAGATGGAGATCTCTGGGAGATTTTTGCCGTTTGATATTATGTGGATCTGGGAGGTCTCTTGTGGACCAGTGTCCTGAAGTTGGCTCTCCCACCTCAGAGGCACAGCACTGACTCCTGGTTGCAGCACCAAGAGCCTTTCATCCACACGGCTCAGCATAAAAGGGAGAAAAAGTAGAAAGAAAGAATTAGTAGAAGTAGAAAGAAAGAAAGGAGGGAGGGAGGGAGGAAGGAAGGCAGAAGGGAAGGAAAGAAAAAAAGAAAGAAGATAAAACAAAATAAAATAAAGTAAGATAAAATATAATAAAGTTATTAAAATAATAATTATTAAGAGAGAAAAAAAAAACGGATGGATAGAACCCTAGGACCAATGGTGGAAGCAAAGCTATACAGACAAAATCAAACACAGAAGCATACACATACTCACAAAAAGAGGAAAAAATCATAAATCTTGCTCTCAAAGTCCACCTCCATAATTTGGGATGGTTTGTTGTCTATTCATGTATTCCACAGATGCAGGGTACATCACGTTGATTGTGGAGCTTTAATCCGCTGCTTCTGAGGCAGCTGGGCGAGATTTCCCTTTTTCTTCTTTGTTCTCACAGCTCCCAGGGGCTCAGCTTTGGATTTGGTCCCGCCTCTGCATGTAGGTCGCCGGAGGGCATTTGTTCTTCACTCAGAGAGGACGTGATTAAAGGAGCCACTGATTCGGGGGCTCTGGCTCACTCAGGCAGGTGGGGGAGGGAGGGGCACGAAGGCGGGGCGAACCTGAGGCGGCAGAGGCCGGCGTGATGTTGCACCAGCGTGAGGCGCGCCGTGCGTTCTCCCGGGGGAGTTGTCCCTGGATCCTGGGACCCTGGCAGTTGTGGGCTGCACAGGCTCCCCGGAACAGGGTTGTGGATAGTGACCTGTGCTCACACACAGGCTTCCTGGTGGCAGCAGCAGCAGCCTTAGCTTCCCATGCCCGTCTCTGGGGTCCGCGCTTTTAGCCACGTCTCGCGTCCGTCTCTGGAGCTCCTTTAAGCAGCGCTCTTAATCCCCTCTCCTCGCGCACCAGGAAACAAAGAGGGAAGAAATAGTCTCTTGCCTCTTAGGCAGGTCCAGACTTTTTCCCGGACTCCCTCCCAGCCAGCCGTGGCGCACTAGCCCCTTCAGGCTGTGTTCACACCGCCAACCCCAGTCCTCTCCCTGCGCTCTGACAGAAGCCCGAGCCTCAGCTCCCAGCCCCGCCCACCCCGGCGGGTGAGCAGACAAGCCTCTCGGGCTGGTGAGTGCCGGTTGGCCCTGATCCTCTGCGCGGGAATCTCCCCACTTTGTCCTCCGCACGCCTGTTGCTGTGCTCTCCTCCGCGGCTAGGAAGCTTTCCCCCTCTGCCACCCGCAGTCTCCACCCGCGAAGGGGCTTCCTAGTGTGTGGAAAACTTTCCTCCTTCACTGCTCCCTCCCACTGGTGCGGGTCCCATCCCTATCCTTTGGTCTCTGTTTATTCTTTTTTCTTGTGCCCTACCCAGGTACGTGGGGAGTTTCTTGCCTTTTGGGAGGTCTGAGGTCTTCTGCCAGCATTCAGTAGGTGTTCTGTAGGAGTTGTTCCACGTGTAGATGTATTTCTGGTGTATCTGTGGGGAGGAAGGTGATCTCCGCGTCTTACTCTTCCGCCATCTCCCCGGAACCCTAAAGTGCATTTCTTGTAGACAACATGTAGTTTGTTCCCTTTTTTTTTTTTAATCTATTCTGACAATCTCTGTGTTTTAACTGGTGCACTTACACCACTGACATTCAGAGTGATTACTGATATAGTTGGATTAATGTCTATAATATTTGTTACTGTTTTCTATTTGTTACCCTTGTTCAATGTTACCGTGTTTGTCTTCCGCTCTTTTTCTGCTTTTTGTGGTTTTAATTGATATATAGTTCCATTTATTCTCATTTCTTATAATATTAGTTTTACTTTTGTTTTTTACTCTTTTAAATGGTTGTCCTAGAATTTGCAATATACATTTCCAGCTAATATAAGTCCGCTTTCATATAGCACTATACCACTTCATGGGTATTGTAAGTACCTTTTAATAACAAAATAATCCCAATCCCTTTCTTCCTCCTGCCCCTTGTACCATTGCTGTTATTCATTTCGATTATATAAGCATATATATGTATAAGCATATATATAGATATATATACACACATATATAATAAGTACATAAATATACATAATCAAATATTTTATTGACATTTTTTAGATACCATTATCTGTTAGATCAATAAAGAATAGAAAAAAATGTAAAAGTTTTTATTTTACCTTCACTTATTCCTTTTTTGATACTCTTTGTTACCTTGCGTAAATCTAAGTTTTTTACCTGTGCTATTTTCTTTCTCTGTAAATAACTTATTTTAACATTTTTTGCGAGGCAGTTCTACAGACAACAAAACCCCTCAATTTTTGTTTGTCTGAGAAAGTCTTTATTTCTCCTTGACTTTTGAAGGTTAATTTGAAGGGTACTGAATTCTAAGTTGCTGTTTCTTTTCTCTCAACAGTTTAAGTATTTCATCCATTCTCTTCTTGCTTGTATGGTTTCTGAGGAGAAGTTGAACATCATTCTTCTCTGTTCTTCTATAGGTAAGTTGTTTTTTACCTTTATCTTTTATTTTGTGTAGTTTGAAAATGATATGCCTTTGTGTAGTTTTAGTTGTCATTTATCCCATTTGGTGTTCTCTGAATTTTGTTTATCTGTGGTTTGGTGTCTGACATCAATTTGGAGAAATTCTCAGTCATTATCGTTTGAAATATTTCTTCTCTTCCTTCTCTCTTTCCTCTTCCTGTGGCACTCCCATTACATGTTACACCTTTTCTAATTGTCCCAAACTCCTTGGATTTTCTGAGTTTTTTAAACAATCTTTGTTTTCTTTGCTTTGGAGTTTTTGAGGAATCTATTAATATATTTTCTAGCTAAAAGATTTTTTCCTCAACTGTGTCCAGTCTACTAATAAGCACATCAAAGCATACTTCATTTCTGTTAAAATGTTTTTGATCTTCAGCATTTTTTTTTTTTGGTTCTTTCTTAGGATTTCCACGTCTCCACTTACAATGCCCCTTTGCTCTTGTATGTTGTCTATTTTATCTTTTAGAACCCTTAACATATTAATCATAGTTGTTTTAAATTCCTGGTCTGATTGTTCTAACATCCCTGACATGTCTGGTTCTGATGCTTGCTTACTTTCTTCAAATTGTGTTTTTTTGCCTTTTGGTATACTTGGCAAGCTTTTTGTTTTTTTGTTTTTTTTTTTTTTGATGGACAGCCATAATGTACTGGTTAAAAGGAACTGCTGTAAATAGGCCTTTAGTAATGTGGTGGAGGAAAGTGTTCTGCAGTCCCATGATTAGGTCTCAACCTTTCAGTAAGCCTATGCCTCTGCCCTGTGCACTTCAGGTGTTTCTCAGTTTTGTTTTGATTTTGTTCTCCTCCCTCTGGTGAGACAAAGTGTGCTGGAGGTGAGTTTATCTCTTCTCTTATGTGGAAGGCTAGAGCTGGCCACAGTTGGGCATTTCCCTTCCCCCAGGATAGTTATAAACTAGCAGGTTAGGCTCTGGTTAACAAGTTTCCTCTGAGGGCAGGACTTGTTATGAAGAACATGGTGCTCTGATAAATTTCAGAGTTTTTCCCCAGCCCCTGCCAAATCCCAGATTTTTTTTCTCTGATACTATGAGAGCCTGGTTGGCCTCCTGGAGGGACTCTCTCAGTATTGGGGTGATCCACCTATGGCTAGCACCCCTGGAGTAGTTAACTCTCAGACTTGTTCACATTGATCCTCCAACAATTTGTCAGTACAGTTCAGGTTTTCCTCTCCAGTGCTGATGTCTTGAGTCTCTGCTCTAGTAAGTTGTGATTCCCTGTATTTGCATGTCTGTCTCACTGATCTTGGCTGCAGCAATTTTCCCAGTGTCCTTCCTCTCTTATGGATACAAGAAGGATTGTTGATTTTTCAGTCTGTTCAGCTTTCTACTTGCTGTTAGGACAGAGTGGTGACTTCCAAGCTCCTTACTTGCAGAACCAGAAACCAAAAATCTTGACTCTATTTTTAATATTTTTTTCTCTTTAAACATTAGCCTCAGTTTACTATTGTATATGAAAATACAGGCAAAAACTTGAGTAGGAGTGGCTTGGAGAAGTTGAAGATAAGCTGAGGAATTTTTGCCAGTTTAGAGTAATAAATTTTTCAGAATTTCTGAGTGGGGATTATGCTAATTAAATTGCCATACACCAAATATTGGCTCATATATATAAGGCAGAGTTGATATGACAATTAAGAAATGTGTTTATTTTAAAAGATTTAATTTTTTTACTTGATATGTAAATTTGGCAATACAATTTGGACTATAATGATCACGGATAGCTAATCAAATAATTTCTAAGTATATAGCCAATACTAAGATTGTAAATATATATTCCTTTTACTTTATTTTAAATTATTCTTTATGTCTTATTCTATAAGTCTGTTCAGGCTGCTGGAATAGAACACCATAGACTAGGTGGCTCATAAACAAATGTATTTCCCGCAGTTCTGGAGACTGAGAAATCCTAGATCAAGATGTGTCTGATGAGATCTCACCCTCTCCTCACATGGCAGAATGGACAAGGGAGCTCTCTAGGATCTCTTTTATTAGAGCATCAATCCTATTCACAGGGGCTCCACCCTCATGGCCAAATCACCTCCCAAATGCTCCACCTCCTAATGTCATCACGCTGGGGATTACGATTCAACATATGAATTTGGGGGAAACAAACATTCAATCGATTGCACTATAACCAATACCACTTATATTCCTATGACTTTAAAGATATAGAAGTTTAAAAATTAAACTCAATTACCTTTTTAATACACTAAGTAATGCTTTTTTAAAAAGTCTGTATTTCAGGCAGTATGAGATTTCAACTTGTAAAACTTTTGCTCAAGCCAAGTTAAAGTGGGAGCAAGAGTAAAAACAAAACACAAAAGCCTCTGAGTCAGCATTCTTCTGTTTAATATAAGACAGAGAACCTTGGGGTAAACGATTATTGCCTGCTGGAAGAGAACTATATTAAATACTATCTACTCAATTAAAGTTGATATTGAAACTGGCTCTGAAAAGTGAAAGTGGAATTGTCCTTTTAGGCTCTGACATTCTAAGGCATGAATCAAAATCAGTGCTGGGCAAAAAGTATATAGGCCAGTGACAGATCTGATCCCCAGAAGTGCAATGAGTGAATGATGTTTAGTGATTTGATTATCAAAAGGACTTTGAAAGTCAGGTAAAAAAAAAATGAAATCAGAAAGGAAATTGGAAAGGGTGTGTGTGAAAGAAACGACTTGGTAAGAAATACAAGGAGAAGAATTGATTTTGTTATCAGAGCTATACTTGGGCATTTCAGATTTGTGGCAGGTACTGTACTCCACTGAGTAGCAGTGAGTTTAGGGATATAATAATGTCCTATAAAAACACATAGAAGTGCTGAAGAAACAGGAATTATCAACCAAAAGCCACTAATTTCTAACAATCTAACAATATAAAATTTCCCTTTGAGTCTTTGTATTTGACTAGTCTAATTGGAGGAGAAAATCATAGTAAATGCCAAAGCGCATGTCTACCTGAATGCAAACAACTTTTATTCAATACCAATATTCAGTTATCTTGGAATTTATTTTGAAGTAATCTTGATCATATAGGTCGTATAATTACTAAGAAACTACACCTGTATAGGGAGACTTAGTTTACCAATGAGTATATTATCATTAATAGTCAATCAATAAATATGGACTTATTCAGCTTCCATTGGGCATTTTTTACTTTTTTCAATCATTTAAGAAAAATTGGCAAACAAGTTGAAATGGCTCCTGCTGTATATGTGTGCAATTTGAGTGATTTCAGTCTTCTTGTGGTTTATTTATAGATCTCTGAATTTTAACAAGATATCTAAAAAATTGTGAAATACAACACACAATAATTGTGATAAGCCTACTAACTTCTACTCTGCACTAAGTTTAGAAGATGCTTTAAAATATAGTTTCATGAATTTATCTTGTACCATGTAAGTTGGAAAAAGAAGGGAAGTGACTAGTGAAAGATAAAATCCCCATGGGGTTGTTATGAGGATTAAATGAGTATGTGTGTGTATGTGCATGTGTGTATGTGTATATGTGTGCATGTATGTAAATGTGTGTGTGTGTGTAAATTCCTTAAAACATTGCCTAGTAGACAAGAAGTACTGCTGAAAGTACGGTATTATTGTTACTATGCATGGTATTATTGTTGTTAGTTTTGCTATTGTTATTTCAATGAGATATGTGTATCATGCTCATAACATTATAAATTTGATTCCTGTTTTTACATTTTGTTTAATGCCTGTTTTCCCCTTATTGTGTTACAATTGCAGTTTATTACATAAAAGTTCGATAAAGAAAATTATTTCAGTAACTTATGAGAATTAAATAACTGGGTGGCAATATTACTAACCATAGTTATGAGAGATATATTTCTAATCTCAATCTAATACTTTACCATTTAAAATTTTATTGCCATTAAGAGCTTTTTATGGAATGAACACCAATAGAGAATTCCTGATTCAGATTAGGGCCTTCCCCTGCTGTCCCTGAAGGTTGTATGTATCGACACACAATTATAAATAGGTGCATGATCCCAAGGGCCACCACTCACGTCAGAGTCACCACATCCAAGAAGTGGTCTTGGATAAGGGGTTACCATCAGAGTTTTAATACTTCTCTGATATTTTTATGTAAAAACACTACTTATTCTGGCATCTTAATGTGTGTGGATAAAAATATCACCAAAATTATATTAATTAGAGAGATTTTATAACTATTTATAACCAATGTGTCAATAATTTTCCTATGTAGCCATTTAATTACATTAGGTTTTAATTTTGATATATAAAATGAGAGTAAATAATAGACAAATGGCCTAAAAAATCCATGACCACACAAGGACAAATGAACTAGAGAAGGAGCAATGATCTGTGGGTAATAGAAAGCAAACACAGGTGTAGTAGCTGATTTGAACAGAGAAGAGGAAGCTGAATAGAATGGGTTAATTGGAGTGTGATGAGAATATGGAAAGTTATTAGCCCCAGTGTTCCCTGAAAAGCCTTGGGAATTGCATTATGTTTTGTTGAGTTTGTTTTGTTTTCCCTACTGGTTTAAAAATCTATACCTTATTGGCTTTCCAGTAGTGGTTTATCTTATACATATAGCAAACACTTTTGGCTTTTTTTTTTTTTGGCGGTACACGGGCCTCTCACTGTTGTGGTCGCTCCCGTTGCGGGGCACAGGCTTCGGACGCGCAGGCTCAGCGGCCATGGCTCACGGGCCCAGCCGCTCCGCGGCATGTGGGATCTTCCCGGACCGGGGCACGAACCCATGTCCCCTGCATCGGCAGGCGGACCCTCAACCACTGCGCCACCAGGGCAGCCCCTTTTTGCTATTTTTAAAAATCAATATGAAAAAAGTAAAATTATTACATTTTCTCTTTCATGATCTCCCAGAAAAGAATTAGAACTGTTTCAATGCAGTATGTTCTTCTCTTAGCCCAACATTCAAGGTTATTTTTTAAAAAAAATATCTAGAATTTACGTTCTAAATGTTATTATTGTTTACATTTATTATATATTTTTTCTATTTTAAGAAAATTTGGAAAATTTATTAAACTTTATAGCTTATAATCAACAAATATTTAGACAGGCGTTTAAGCTTTAGTTATATGATTTTCCCTAAATCATTTTATGTGAAACATTAAACTGAAAATTTCTCTATTTCTCTCTCTCTCTCTCCAGATATATATGGGCAGTTTTGTTATTTTGAGTTACTGTTCCCTCAAAAACTGGCATGCGTAGGATTTCTTCTATGTCTGAGAATCTATTTCTTTTGCCTACACGCATGCATGATAATTACCTGTACATAGATATCTAAGGTCAGAGATCTTCCTATTGCTATTCTGATATCATTGATTCATTGGCTCTAGACATGTATTCTTACAGAAATGAAATAACCTGATGATGTTAATGGTAATAATTTTTATTATTACTTTTTCTTTTGTGCTATTGTCTGATTCAGGGTACCTAATTATAATAATATTCCATTCCTCCTATATTTAGCTAATAGATTTTATTTCTTAGAGCAGTTTTAGGTTTATAGAAAAATTAAAGAGCAAGTACACAGTTCTCATATACCTTTTCCACCCTCCTCCCTCTGCCCAGTTTCCTCTATTTATAACATCTTGCATTAGTGGGGTACATTTGTTACAACTGATGAACCAGTACTTAAGTAGAAACTTAACAAAGCATGTATAAGATCTGTGCACTGAAAATTACAATATGCTGAAGAAAGGAATTTAAAAATGAAAAGATATACTGTGTTCATGGAATGGAAGACTCAACATAGTAAAAAATTATAGGTTTAGTACAATTGCTATTAAAAACTTGTAAATGACTTTTGCATATATAGACAAGCTTATTCTAAAACGTTATTGAAGGTAACAAGCTGTAGAATAGTTAGAACAATCTTGAAAAAGAAGTATGAAATACGAGGAATCACTCAACCCAATATTAAGGATTACAACTAAGATAAGGCATGTGGTATTGGCACAGATATAGGCACATAGATTAATAGAACAGAATGGATAACCCAGAAATAGACCCATACTCATATGATCAACCGATTTTTGACAAAGGTGAAAAAAACAATTCAATGGAGGAAAGATTGGGAAAAGAGTTCTTAGACTTGACAATAAAAAACATATTAATTTAAAAAATGATAAATTAGACTTCAACAAAATGAAAACTATGCTCTGTGATAGTCACCACTAAGAAAATGAAAAGACAAACTACAGGCTGGAGAAAATATTTTTAAGACATATATTTGAAAAAGGACCTGTATCTAGAATATCTAAAGAACTTTCAAAACTTAACAGTAAATAATGGTCAAATTAGAAAATGGGCAAACAACATAGACATTACAAAGAAGAAGATGAGCAGATGGTAAATAAGCACTTGAAAACATGTTTAATATCACTACTGGTAGGAAAATGTGAATTAAAACTATAATGAGATGTCACTACACACTTAACACAAAGGTAACATTTTAAAATAGTGACAGCCTTACATTTTGGCGAGGCTGCAGAGAAACCAGATCATACATACATCACTGATGAGAAGGTGAAAATGATAAAGCCATTTAGAAAACTTGGGGAGTTTCTTATAAAATTAAATTTGCAATTTCCATATAACCTAGCTATTATACTCCTGGGCATTTGACCCACAGATATTAAAACTTATGTTCATAAAAATTCTATACAGGAATATTTATAGCAGATTAATTAATTGTATTAGTTTCTTGCTGCTGCTGTAACAAATGACCACAGACCTGGTAGCTTTAAACAACAGATATTTGTTCTATCACAATTCCAGCAGCCAGAAGTCCATATCAGTATCACTTGCCGAAAATCAAGGTGTCAGCAGACCACACTCTCTCTAGGGTCCCTGGGGAAGCATCTACTCCTTGACTTTGCCAGCTTCCACTAGGCTACCACATTCCTTGTCTTGCATTCAGATCACCTAACCTCCACCTCCCTCTGTAGTAATATTGTGGTAGACCTTCTCCTCTGTGTGTGAGCTCCCTTGGTCTCTCCCTTATAAGGACACCTGTGATTGTATTTATGACCGAACCAGATAATCCAGGATAATCCTTCATCTCAAAATATTTAATTTAATCACATCTTCAAAGTCTTTGTCAAATAAGGTAACATTCACAGGTTCCAGAAATTAAGAATTGTATATTTTGGGGGTGGAGAGCATTATTAATCGTACCACATTCATAATTGCCCCAAACTGAAAACAAACAACCTTTTTAAATTGTGATCTATTGGAAATAAAGGAATAACTGTATAATTTCCTATTATCATCTTGAAATTGTATATCCCTATGTTTTATTTTGTTTTGCTCTTGAGTAGATGAATTCATACAGTAATAATGATAATGATAATAATTGCTATTTATTCAGTGCTTATCAATATCAGGCATTTAGGTAAAACTCTGCATGTTATTGATTTTATTCCTCAGAATTTCCCATTGGGAAACTAAAAATTATTTTCCCATTTTATAAATGAGAAAGCTAAAGCAAAGAAATATTACTTTCTAAGTTATGAAACTATGTGGAATTACTTCAGAGTCCACGTCTTAACTACTGCACTTTAATGTTTCACTATATGCATTTTATATATAGTTTTTTATCAACATTGCAAAATGTAATGGTTAATCATTAATATTATTATGGCTGTGTTAAATTCTGAATAATTTACAAAATATATTGTGAAAAATTACAAAGGGAAAACATCATGGTAGCTCCACTGCGACTATAATTTTGTGTCCTCTCTACTTGCCATTGAGATTCAGTAAATTTTTATAGCAAAGAATAATTGGCTCATTATGATGTAAATGACTATGATAGGGATGGTCTTTTAATTATTTTTAATAAATTACTTTTGTGTTGACAGTTTTAATTTAGCAACTGTTTTTAATCACTGAATGATGTTTCTGCCTGTGTCCAAATTCATTCACACAGGACAGGTTGTTTTAGTAACCTTAATCTCACGGTTATTTTTCTTAACATTGTTAAATTTCCCATTTCTTCACTTTCTACCTAATCTTTCCCATTATCTTTTTTTGCATTATCTTGTTTACCTAACCTCTGTCACTATTGCCAGAAGTTCTAAAGGTCATACTTACTGGATGCTCTAGGAAATAGAGCAGTTGATACATTTTGAAACGTTAGTAGAATCAACTCTAGTCCTTAGATTGAGAGTCAGTATTCCTGATTCTGTTTTCATTTAGCCATTCAGTTATTCAACAACGTTAATGCAGCACCTATACTGCATGTAAAAAGAATTAGAATTATTGTGTCAAATGAAAACATAAATATCATGTGTTCTCTGGAGTAACATATAAGCTAGTACAGAGAAACCTTTATAAACAAGTAACTATAACACTAGGTGACAGATAAATTAATTTTCCAAGAGTGTTAGCAGAAGTACATCCAAATATTTACTGCTACTTTGAATGGTACTCCAATCCAATCTCTAATTAATCCCCACAACAACCTTATGATACAGCTTCTATTATTATACCCATTTTTCAGATGAGAATTCTGGGCCTTAAATTGAGGTAACTTGCTCATTATCTTACAGTTTATTGCAGAGTCAGAGGTCAAACGCTGGTGGTCTCACCTCAAGGCCTATGCTCCTAATATCTCATGCTATAGTATATTTGTTTAGCCATTTAGTTGCATAAATTTGCTTATCATTTAACATCGTTGTGCTCATTATGTCTTTTTGTTAAATGAACATAATATTCACCACATGTCTATAAAAAGGGGAAAGGTAGTCACAAAGACTAGAATGTGCAAATAGTAAACAAAACACAAAAATAAACTATGGATATACTTTACAAACTCAGTAACTGTACTAGTAAAAAATGTTATTATAAATATGCAAGCGTATTTAACAGTTCAGAATATTTTTCAGCAAGGGCCAGAATGATTCTTCAAGATGCCAACCACTGCTCGCAGCATTACCAAAAATTATAGACAGTTGATCTCGAAGTCACTGAATGCCTTGAATATTAAGCTTTTCTCCGTTCCCTTCTCAACTTTGCTGTCAGCAATTCAGCTTAACTTACTCTCTGTTCTACTGATTGGTTTAAGCATAGTTAAAAGATCCTATGTATTTATACCTAAAGCTTGATATGTGTTCAAGGAAGTAAAAGATATTAAACTTGTATATTCATGGTAGTGAATATTTGTTTCTTAAATCTCCTAACTGACTTCTTCCGACAATATTTATATAAAATATTTCATAGGGTTATTAAAACATCTTTTGCAGGCTTTAGAAATCAAACCCAATTTATGGATGAGAAAATTCATTCTTAGGGTAGTAAAGTGACTAATTCAAAGTCATATATTGGAAGCAAATTTACCCAGATGTCTTAAAGCCCTCTAAACCTCTTCTTTCACATTTAAGTTGACTAAAATGTAGGTGGAACTTTTTATTTTATCTTTACTGGTCTTATAGTTTTACTTTCTCAACATCTGCCTTAAGTAACTGATTCCAAGGAGAATCTAATAGTACTATTATCATTAATGATTTCAAGAATGCAGAAATAATATACACAGAATATCAACATGCTTCAGGTATTTTCTTCCTCTTTTTTAGACTGTAATGCAAAACTTCTCATGTTTGGAGAAGATAGAAGGAGTGCATTTCATCCCCTTGTTCACATAGTGACAGCAGCATTTGTCGCTTCTCTCATTCTTAAGGGGCTGTAAGAGAAGACATTGGCAGGGTGTTACAACACAGCATCTTATGTCAAGAGTTTTGTCTTTTAGAATGAAATACGATAGATCTTTATGGCACATTTATAACAGTCAGGTTATTTTTGACAGCACAATTGAAAAGTGAGTTTCCACTGTTAAACTCTAATATAAAAGGTGCCAGAAAAATCTGTGATCTCTAGAAATACAGGCTATCACGTTGTGAACAACTTCCCATAGAAAACAAATAGAAGGTGAAGAGTGATGTAGTTCCTGTTAAGAAAGCTTTTAGCAAGGATAGTGGCTAGGGAGGTGGGATTATATTCATCCTACAGAGGATGCACCATGGGGAAACTGGAAGTTACTCTCTGGGTTCCACCTTGCCACAAACCTCTGACACAGATGTACATCTTAGACCTTGAGTTGCAATGAACAGGCTTCAAACACCCTAACTTGTTTTCACACTGCCTGCCGACCGCAGTCAGCCTGCACGCCTACACATTCCCTTGCAGCTACTGTACCTCCAGACCCCAAACCACCCAGCTGGCGAGTGGCTGCAGGCTCTCTGACTCCTTCTTCATGCACCCTCACCAGCGTTGCTAGCCTGCACAAATTGTGGACCACCTCTGGCCTGGGAAACCCAGGAAATTACATTGCCATCCAGAGGACCACAACTACAACTTCTACAATGAGATCTGAATCGGAGCACTGGGAGGGAAGCCTGTGTCAAAGTATGTTCCTTTTCAGGGCACTCTTCCTCAACACCACAGCAGTCATTCGTGTTCTCTTCATACAGATATAGTTTCTTCCCTGGTACAGGTAATAATTCTTAAACCATCTCTGTGCAATGTACTGCTCGGTTTTTATCTCTTGTTTGGAACTTGACTAATACAATAAATAACTAATAATAAATGTAGACATACATTTCCAAATATAAATACACATATGTTTAACCAAAGAGGAAACTGAGTGTCAGAGAATTGACTTGTCTCACCGAAGACATGGAGGTGGGATTCTAATATGGGCAGGATGGCCGAGGGCCCACACTCACAATCTTACACACATATATCACTTCCAAGAAATGATATGAAATTGGCCTTTCTGACATTCCAGTATCATGTTTCTCTGTTGTTTCTATAGCCATATTAACTACTCAGCACCAAAGAGCTTCCTTAATTTTTATGTGGCTTATATAATCCAGCTATAAGAACTTCCAGTTGATTATTTTCTTGATCACTTTTTATTTTTTTAAAAAATTTTTTATAACATCTTTATTGGAATATAATTGCTTTACAATGGTGTGTTAGTTTCTGCTTTATAACAAAGAGAATCAGTTTTACATATACATATATCCCCATATCTCCTCCCACTTACATCTCCCTCCCACCCTCCCTATCTCACCCATCTAGGTGGTCACAAAGCACCGAGCTGATCTCCCTGTGCTATGCGGTTCCTTCCCACTAGCTATCTGTTTTACATTTGGTAGTGTATATATGTCCATGCCACTCTCTCACTTCATCCCAGCTTAACCTTCCCCCTCCCCATGTCCTCAAGTCCATTCTCTACATCTGCATCTTTATTCTTGTCCTGCCCCTAGGTTCTTCATAACCTTTTTATTTTTTTTAAGATTCCATATGTATGTTATGTTAGGATATGGTATTTGTTTTTCTCTTTATGACTTACTTCACCCTGTATGACAGTCTCTAGGACCATCTACATCACTACAAACAACTCAATTTTCTTTCTTTTTGTGGCTGAGTAATATTCCATTGTATACATGTGCCACATCTTCTTTATCCATTCATCTGTCAATGGACACTTAGGTTGCTTCCATGTCCTGGCTATTGTAAATAGAGCTGCAATGAACATTGTGGTACATGACTCCTTTTGAATTATCGTTTTCTCAGGGTATATGCCCAGCAGTGGGATTGCTGGATCATATGGTAGTTCTATTTTTAGTTTTTTGAGGAAACTCCATATTGTTCTCCATAACGGCTCTATCAATTTACATTCCCACCAACAGTGCAAGAGGGTTCCCTTTTCTCTACACCCTCTCCAGCATTTATTGTTTGTAGATTTTTTGATGATGGCCATTCTGACTGTTGTAAGGTGATACCTCATTGTAGTTTTGATTTGTATTTCTCTAATGATGAATGATGCTGAGCATCCTTTCATGTGTTTATTGGCCATCTGTATATTTTCTTTGGAGAAATGTCTATTTAGGTCTTTTGTCCATTTTTGGGTTGGGTTGTTTGTTTTTTTGATATTGAGCTGCATGAGCTGCTTGTAAATTTTGGAGATTAATCCTTTGTCATCTGCTTCATTTGAAAATGCTTTCTCCCATTCTGAGGATTGTCTTTCCACCTCGTTTATGGTTTCCTTGCTGTGCAAAAGCTTTTAAGAATCATTAAGTCCCATTTGTTTATTTTGTATTATTTTTGTATTATTTTGTATTTTGTATTTCCATTTCTCTAGGAGGTGGGTCAAATAAGGATCTTGCTATGATTTATTTCATAGTGTGTCCTGCCTATGTTTTCCTCTAAGAGTTTTATAGTGTCGGCTTTACATTTAGGTCTTTAATCCATTTTGAGTTTATTTTTGTGTATGGTGTTAAGGAGTGTTCTAATTTCATTCTTTTACATGTAGCTGTCCAGTTTTCCCAGCACCACCTATTGAAGAGGCTGTCTTTTCTCCATTGTATATTCTTGCCTCCTTTATCAAAGGTAAGGTGACCATATGTGTGTGGGTTTATCTCTGGGCTTTCTATCCTATTCCATTGATCTATATTTCTGTTTTTGTGCCAGTACCATACTGTATTGATTACTGTAGTTTTGTACTATAGTCTGAAGTCAGGGAGTCTGATTCCTCCAGTTCCGTTTTTCTTAAAATTGCTTTGGGTATTAGGAGTCATTTGTGTTTCCATACAAATAGTGAAATTTTTTGTTCTAGTTCTGTGGAAAATGTCATTGGCAGTTTGAGAGGGATTGCATTGAACCTGTAGATTGCTTTGAGTAGTAGAGTCATTTTCACAGTGTTGATTCTTCCAATCCAAGAACGTGGTATATCTCTCCATCTGTTTGTATCCTCTTTAATTTCTTTCATCAGTGTCTTATAATTTTCTGCATACAGGTCTTTTGTCTCCTTAGGTAGGTTTATTCCTAGGTATTTTATTCTTTTTGTTGCAATAGTAACGTGGTATGGTTCCTTAATTTCTCTTTCAGATTTTTCATCATTAGTGTATAGGAATGCAAGAGATTTCTGTGCATTAATTTTGTATCCTGCTACTTTACGAAATTCATTGATTAGCACTAGCAGTTATCTGGTAGTGTCCTTAGGATTCTCTATGTATAGTATCATGTCATCTGCAAACTGTGACAGCGTTACTTCTTCTTTTCTGATTTGGATTCTCTTATTTCTTGTTCTTCTCTGATTGCTGTGGCTAAAACTTCCAAAACTATGTTGTATAATAATGCTGAGGGTGGGCAACCTTGTCTTGTTCCCGATCTTAGTGAAAATGGTCTCAGTTTTTCACCATTGGGAACGATGTTGGGTGTGGGTTTGTCATATATGACCTTTAGTATGTTGAGGTAAGTTCCCTCTGTGCCTACCTTCTGGAGTGTATTTATCATAAATGAGTGTTGAATTTTGTCAGAAGATTTTTCTGCATCTTTTGAAATGATAATATGGTTTTCGCCTTCAATTTGTTAATACGGTGTATCACATTGATTGATTTGCATATATTGAAGAATCCTTGCCTTCCTGGGATAAACCCCACTTGATTATGGTGTATGATCCTTTTAATGTGCTGTTGCATTCTGTTTGCTAGTATTTTTTCAGGATTTTTGCATCTATGTTCATCAGAGATATTGGCCTGTAGTTTTTTTTTGTGTGACATCTTTGCCTGGTTTTGGTATCAGGGTGATGCTAATCTTGTAGAATGAGTTTGGGACTGTTCCTCCATCTACTATATTTTGGAAGAGTTTGAGAAGGATAGTTATTAGCTCTTCTCTAAATGTTTGATACAATTCGCCTCTGAAACCAACTGGTCCTGGGCTTTTGTTTGTTGGAAGATTTTTAATCACTGTCTCAATTTCAGTGCTTGATTGGTCTGTTTATATTTTCTATTTCTTCCTGGTTCAATGTTGGAAGGTTGTACTTTTCTAAGAATTTGTCCATTTCTTCAAGGTTGTCCATTTTATTGGCATATAGTTGCTTGTAGTAATCTATCATGATCCTTTGTATTTCTGCAGTGTCAGTTGTTACTTCTCCCTTTTCATTTCTAATTCTGTTGATTTGAGGCTTCTCCCTTTTGTTCTTGATGAGTCTGGTGAATGGTTTATCAATTTTGTTTATCTTCTCGAAGAACCAGCTTTATTTTATTGATCTTTGCTATTGTTTCCTTTATTTCTTTTTCATTTATTTCTGATCTGATCTTTATGATTTCTTTCCTTCTGCTAACTTTGGGGTTTTTCTGTTCTTCTTTCTCTAATTGCTTTAGGTGTAAGGTTAGGTTGTTTATCTGAGAAGTTTCTTGTTTCTTGAGGTAGGATTTTATTGCTATAAACTTCCCTGTTACAACTGCTTTTGCTGCATCCCAGAGGTTTTGGGTCGTCGTGTTTTCATTGTCATTTGTTTCTAAGTATTTTTTGATTTCTTCAGTGATCTCTTGGTTATTAAGTAATGTATTGTTTAGTTTCCATGTGTTTGTATTTTTTACAGATTTTTTCTTGTAATTGGTATCTAGTCTCATAGCGTTGTGGTTGGAAAATATACTTGATACAATTTCAGTTTTCTTAAATTTACCAAGGCTTGATTTGTGACCCAAGATATGATCTATCCTGGAGAATGTTTCATGAGCACTTGAGAAGAAAGTGTATTCTGTTGTTTTTGGATGGAATGTCCTATAAATATCAATGAAGTCCATCTTGTTTAATGTATCATTTATATCTTATGTTTCCTTATTTATTTTCATTTTGGATGATCTGTCCATTGGTGAAAGTGGGGTGTTAAATTCCCCTGCTATGATTGTGTTACTGTCAATTTCCCCTTTTATGGCTGTTAGCATTTGCCTTATGTATTGAGGTGCTCCTGTGTTGGGTGCATAAATATTTACAATTGTATCTTCTTCTTGGATTGATCCCTTGATCATTATGTAGTGTCCTTCTTTGTCTCTTGTAATAGTCTTTAATTTAAAGTCTATTTTGTGTGACATGAGAATTGCTACTCCAGCTTTCTTTTGGTTTCCATTTGCATGGAATATCTTTTCCCATCCCCTCACTTTCAGTCTGTATGTGCCCCTAGGTCTGAAGTGGGTCTCTTGTAGACAGCATATATATGGGTCTTGTTTTTGTACCCATTCAGCCAGTCTATGTCTTTTCGTTGGAGCATTTAATCCATTTACATTTAGGTATTCATCGATATGTATACTCCTATTACCATTTTCTTAATGGTTTTTGGTTTGTTATTGTAGGTCTTTCCCTTCTTTTGTGTTTCCTGCCTAGAGAAGTTCCTTTAGCATTTGTTGTAAAGCTGGTTTGGTGGTGTTGCATCTCTTAGCTTTTGCTTGTCTGTAAGGTTTTAATTTCTCCATCAAATCTGATTGAGATCCTTGCTGGGTAGAGTAATCTTGGTTGTAGGTTTTTCCCTTTCATCACCTTAAATATGTCCTACCACACCCTTCTGGTTTGCAGAGTTTCTGCTGAGAAATCAGCTGTTAACCTTATGGGGTTTCTTCCTATGTTATTTGTTGCTTTTCCCTTGCTGCTTTTAATATTTTTTCTTTGTATTTAAATGTTGATAGTTTGATTAGTGCGTGTTTTGACCTGTTTCTCCTTGGATTTATCCTGTATGGGACTCTCTGCACTTCCTGGACTTGAATGACTATTTTGTTTCCCATATTAGGGAAGTTTTCAACTATAATCTCTTCAAATATTTTCTCAGTCCCTTTCTTTTTCTCTTCTTCTTCTGGGACCCCTATAATTCGAGTGTTTGTGCGTTTAATATTGTCCCAGAGGTCTCTGAGACTGTCCTCAGTTCTTTTCATTCTTTTTTCTTTATTCTGCTCTGCAATAGTTATTTCCCCTATTTTATCTTCCAGGTCACTTATCTGTTCTTCTGCCTCAGTTATTCTGCTATTGATTCCTTCTAGAGAATTTTTAGTTTCACTTACTGTGTTGTTCATCACTGTTTGTTTGCTCTTTACTTCTTCTAGGTCACTGTTGAACGTTTCTTGTATTTTCTCCATTCTAGATTTTGGATCATCTTTACTATCCTTACTCTGAATTCTTTTTCAGGTAGACTGCCCATTTCCTCTTCATTTGTTAGGTCTGGTGAGTTTTAACCTTGCTCCTTCATCTGCTCTGTTTTTCTCTGTCTTCTCATTTTGCTTAACTTACTGTGTTTGGGGTCTCCTTGGCACAGGCTGCAGGTTCATAGTTCCTGTTATTTTTGGTGTCTGCCCCCAGTGGCTAAGGTTAGTTTAGTGGGTTCTGTAGGCTTCTTGGTGGAGGGGACTAGTGCCTGTGTTCTGGTGATTGAGGATGGATCTTGTCTTTCTGGTGGGCAGGTCCACGTCTGGTGGTGTGTTTGGAGTTTCTGTGAACTTATTATGATTTTAGGCAGCCTCTTTGCTAATGGGTGTGGTTGTGTTCCTGTCTTGCTATTTGTCTGGCATAGGGTGTCCAGCACTGTAACTTGCTGGTCGTTGAGTGGAGCGGGGTCTTAGCATTCAGATGGAGATCTCTAGGAGAGCTTTCGCCGTTTGATATTATGTAGAGCTGGGAGGTCTCTGGTGGACCAGTGACCTGAACCCAGCCCTCCCACCTCAGAGGCACAGCCCTGACACTCGGCCGGAGCACCAAGACACTGTCAGCCACATGGCTCAGAAGAAAAGGGAGAAAAAAAGAAAGAAAGATAGAAAGAAGTAAAATAAAATAAAAAGTTTTTAAAATAAACAATAAAAAATAATTACTAAAAATACATTAAAAAGTAATAAAAAAAAAATAAGAAGAGAGCAACCAAACCATAAACTAATCCACCAGTGATAACAAGTGCTAAAAACTGTACAAAAACAAAATCAAAAAAATCCAACAGACAGAACCCTAGGACAAATAGTAAAAGTAAAGCTATTCAGACAAAATCACACAAAGAAGCATACACATACACACTCACAAAAAAAGAAAAAGGGAAAAAAATATATATATATATCCTTGCTCCCAAAGTCCACCTCCTCAATTGGGGATGATTCGTTGTCTATTCAGGTATTCCACAGATGCAGGGTACATCAAGCTGATTGTGGAGATTTAATCCGCTGCTCCTGAGGCTGCTGGGAGACATTTCCCTTTCTCTTCTTTGTTCGCACAGCTCCTGGGGTTCAGCTTTGGATTTGGACCCGCCTCTGCGTGTAGGTCACCTGAGGGCGTCTGTTCTTTGCTCAGACAGGACGGGGTTAAAGGAGCAGCTGAGTCAGGGGTTCTGGCTCACGCAGGCCGGGTGGAGGGAGGGATATGGATACGGGACGAGCCTGCGGGGCAGAGGCCAGCGTGACGTTGCACCAGGCTGAGGCACCGTTCATTCTCCTGGGGAAGTTGTCCCTGGGTCACGGGACCCTGGTGGTGACGGGCTGCACTGGCTCCCGGGAGTGGAGGTGTGGATAGTGACCTGAGCTCGCACACAGGCTTCTTGGTGGTGGCAGCTGCAGCAGCCTTAGCGTCTCATGCCCGTCTCTGGTGTCCGCGTTGATAGCCGTGGCTCATGCACTTCTCTGGAGCTCGTTTAGGCAGCGCTCTTAATCCCCTCTCCTTGCGCATCCTGAAACAGTGGTCTCTTGCCTCTTAGGCAGGTCCAGACTTTTCCCGGACTCCCTCCCGGCTAGCCGTGGTGCACTAGCCCCTTCAGGCTGTGATCACGCCGCCAACCCCAGTCCTCTCCCTGCGCTCCTACCGAAGCCCAAGCCTCAGCTCCCAGCCCCGCCCGCCCTGGCGGGGGAGCAGACAAGCCTCTTGGGCTGGTGATTGCCGGTCGGCACCGATCCTCTGTGCGGGGATCTCTCCACTTTGCCCTCTGCATCCCTGTTGCTGCACTCTCCTCCATGGCTCTGAAGCTTCCCTACTGCCCACCCCCCATCTCTGCCAGTGAAGGGCCTTCCTACTGTGTGGAAACCTTTTCTCTTTCACAGCTACCGCCAGAAGTTCAGATCCTGTCCCTATTCTTTTGTCTCTCTTTTTTCTTTTGCCCCACCCAGGTACGTTGGGAGTTTCTTGCCTTTTGGGAGGTCTGAGGTCTTCTGCCAGAGTTCAGTAGGTGTTCTGCAGGAGTTGTTTCAACATGTAGATGTATTTCTGATGTATTTGTGGGGAGGAAGGTGATCTCCACGTATTACTCTTCTGCCATCTTGAAGGTCTCCCTCTTCTTGATCACTTTTATTCTATCACTTAAGATTCATTTCTCTTTTATGCTTAAGTTTTATGTGTGATTCTATCAAATACCACATCTCATAATTTACATCTTTCATTGGCAAAAGGATTTATTTATAAATAGGGTAACCAATTAATTTTTAACATATCTCTGCAATATCTGTGTACTCTTTTTACCTCCTACTTTTTGATGTTTCGATTGTGCCTTCCTTTCTTGTCTTTCATTAGAATGATAGAAGTTTTTGTTTTATTTTGTATTCCTATTCCCTTTTTATCTCTGTCCCTGCTTTGGAAATATGTTATGACTAACAAAACTGGATATCTCATGGCCAACAAAATTAAACAAAAATAATGCCCTAAGCATTTCATTTAGTCCAGTCCTATCAACATTTGGACACACTAAATATAAAAGTGTGCTTCTATTAGGACATTTCTGAATCTCAAATTTGTGCATTTTGTACAAAATCTGCATTCTAGAAAATGTGTATTATCGCACTAAAAGTCTAGACATTTTATAACTAATGTTGAAAAGAATACTCATTACCACTATTTTTAGCTTTGTAAATAGAATTATTAAATAATTAAAACATATATATTGCCAACTTATTTTCCATATTGTAGAATTCTTCCAAAGTACTGTGGTGCAGGACTCTTTCTGTTGGTAAAACATACACTCTGATGCTGAGTGAAGAGGAAAGAGCAAGTCCTATACCAGAGACGAACAGAAAATCTGTCAGAAATTGTTAAGGAATAAAACAGAGCTCTTAGGCTCTAGAGTTGAATATTCAGCCAAATTGTCATTCAAATGCAAAGGCATGTTAGAAATATTGTCTAGCAGAAAAGTCTCCAGAAATGCACCCCAAAGGCAACCATATTGAAAACAGTTTTGGATGAAAACAGTTAAGGAAGAGAGCAAAGTCAGAGCATGCTGCAAGACCTGTATCAGATAAAGATGACAGTAACTTGGTATATGGCTTATTGTCTTTAAAAGAATACCTAAGGTGGAAGAAGAAAAGGGGAAATACAGCCATAATGACCCAGAATTAAAGTCTATTTAACATTTAGATGGAAGTATAGATAATGCTGGAATTGTAGTGTTGGAACAACAGGCCTGAGGACATGCTAAAATTATTTTCTTATTAGGATGGAGATATACAATTTAAAAATATAATTTAAAGAGTTTAGAAGACATTAAAAAATAAATCAAACTGCAATAGTAAGTTTAGTTGTGAAAAAAAGGTCCAAGCTAGCAATAGTTTTGAAAATTTAAGTAAAATTCTAGCCTTATCAGTTAAAAGACAAAGATACCTCTTACAAATAGGATACAGTCCACTGCTCCTGCAGGAATAACTAGACAAAATGAGTAAACCACTTTGTATCTGAGGATGCAAAGAAATGTAAGAGAATTAAATTTCAAAAGATAAGAGACTCTCATAGGGGACCAGAGACAAATGTTTGCTTTCCATCCTGTAGCGCAATTGCCGTATCTGGGCACAGGTGGACAGATGATTAAGTCTGTCACACACAGAGGCTTCTGATGAATTTGCAAGAAAACGGAGAACTTTTAATACTGTACTGTTTGTTCTTCTGTACTTCTGTAGAACTCCCATCTGTTAGCTAGTGGGGTGCAGCAGCATAGCACAGGGAGATCAGCTCGGTGCTTTGCGATGACCTAGGGATGTGGGATAGGGAGGGTGGGAGGTAGACTCAAGAGGGAGGGGATATGGGAACATATGTATGCATATGACTGATTCACTTTGCTGTACAACAGAAACTAACACAGTATTGTGAAGCAATTATACTCCAATAAAGATCCATTAAAAAAAGTTCCTTAAAGTGCTTTTGCAAATTGTAAGGCAGCATAGAAGGCTGGTGGCTGATCTTCAAAGAGATCTGTGTATTCTCATGGTGCTTAGTAGAAATATTGGAAGGAGAGACTTTAACAAGTGTTGTAGGAAGAGACAGATGAAACAAAAACGGATTTTTTTCTTACTTAAGCAAGTGTATGCTATGAACATTAGGCACAGTGAAGCAGGGGTTTGGGGAAGCATGGAGTTTGAGGATTTGAGGGTTTTTTTGAGAATAGAATGTTTTACAGATTGATTGAACATTGGCAGTTAAAGATCACTAGATTGTGGAAGTTGCTGAATGGCTGAATTTCAAAGTTTAGACATTGAAGTGAGTCTTTTGCTGACTTCACAAAAGCCTGACTGACTTTCAGATGTACAGGTCTGTCACTGGTAGGTGGGCAGCCATAATTAAGCTGTGTTTGTGAGAAAACTGTGCTATTGAGATGCTGGTTTAATCAGTGAAATAAATTTCAAACTGGTATTTGGTTAATTGTTACCAAGACTACAGAAAAATCAGTCTTTTCTTAGGTGTGCAGAAACTTCTTTTTAAATCCTCTGGTCCAAAATCCTGCTTATGGGAGGAATCAGTAATACTTGGGACAAATCTTATCCTCAAGACATAAAAAAACAGAGTTGAACTAAAACTAAACCTGCAATCCAGCCTTGATCAGAGCTACTCCTAATTTAGTTAAAATTATGATTTTCCCCTTGATTTTGAAGCAAAAAATAAATGCCTTCACTGGAGAAAAAAATTATTTATGGAATAGCTAGATTGATAACAAATGAAATATAGATTTAAGATATAAAATATCATTAAGGATAGTGTCACTAGAAACTGTACCACTAGTAGACAAGTTATTGATAGAATTAGTAAAATTTATAATTTGTGTGTAATTTACACTTTTTTGATTATTGGTGATCAAAAATACAGAGAATCAAGGAGGATAAATGATGCATTGATATGAAAGACATAGTTAAAACTATTAACCTAAAGAAATTATCCAGAAATCTCCATTCACCAAATTGAGAATACCCATTTTTAAAGTACACAGAGAAAGTTGAAAAATAAAATATAAATTTGAAAAAAATCTCATTTGTATAAAATAAAGTTTAAACTGCATTATAAAAGCAACTGAATAATAATGAAAACATTATACATAAAACTTATGAAATAGAGCAAAACCAGTACTTCAAGAGCAGTTCTAGCTTTAAATTAGTATATTAAAAAAAAGATGCTTACAAGTAATGAATTAAGTGCTCCTCTTTTCAGGTTAGAAAATGTACAATAGAGAAATTCCATATAAGCTAAGAAAAGAGATAATTAATTTGAAGGCAGAAGTTAATGAAATTAAAAAGCCAAATAGTGGAGACTATCAGCAAAACCAAATATTGATTCTTTGAAAATACTAACAAGAGGTAAATATTTGGAAAGATTCTTTGATGAAGAATCAAGAGACAAGAAAAGAAACAAATAAGCAATGTATGAATGAAAATGAGAACATAAAGACATAAAACAGAGGATACAACATTAAGACAATACTATGAGTAGCTACACCAATGAATCGAAAACTGAAACCTAACCAACAAAGCACTACAAGAACATGTATTTTTTTCAAAATAACTGACTCCAGAAAATATTTTAAAATTCAATAGTACTGTAACTATTAAGGAAATTGAAGTAGTGGTTAAATATCATATCTCCCAAATTTAAAAAGCCCATATAATTTTACAGTCAAGTTCTATAAAATTTAAGGGACGTACTGCTCTCTGTTTTCTACTGTTTTTGACAATAAAGAAGAAATATTTCATTCTATCAGATCAGCATAATTATAACAGTAAAAGCAGGAAATTATACTTTTAAAACAAAAAGGGAAATTTTAGGGCTATTATATTCATGGGTATAGATGCAAAATCCTAAACAAAATATTAGCAAATCAAATCTAATAGTGTATATAAGAGGTAATATATCAAAATAATATTTATGCCAAGGATATAAGAATTGATTAATATTTTAAATAAATAAATGGAATTAATAATCTTACCAAAGGGAATTGTATGTGTTTGTCATGGACCCAACAGGAAACAGATCACATACAAATTTCTAAAATTTGAAGAGAGTTTACATAAAAAGAAGTAGCTACAAAGGTGAGTAGGCTGTAAGGAAATGAGAAAAGATAGTATAGGAACTCAGAGCTAACAAAGCTGGATACGCTTTACAATTGTATCAAAGCATATCAATATCTGAGAATAAATATAAATAAATAAAACTAAAAATTTGCTATTATAACTCTTGAAGAAGAGATCAAAATCCTGAGTTTTTCCAAGGTACTTGATAAAATTATTCAAAATTTTATGTGCAATAACAAAGAGCCATTGAGGGCTAAAACTCGTCTAATGAAAATAGCTAGAGGTCTGGGGGTGAGGGAGGTTGCCTTGAAAGATATCTAGGAATTATGTATCAGGAGTTATAAAAACACGTGGGATTATCCCAGGACGATGAACAAAGAATGGTCATAAATCTGTGTGTTATGAGAATGCTCACAAAGGACATCAACTGTATAGATCAATCTAAATAAGTAGATCAATTTGGTTTGTGAATGTCAGTCAGCTTTCGCTGGCTATTGAGTGAAGTTCAATGGCTAATGGAGAAAAAAGCTAATAGCTTTTTTTGCTGCAGGATGGAAGTTCTGCATGGGCTCAAGAAAATGGACTTAACCTTTTTGAGCCTGATCTGGCCATGACACCTGCTGAGCTCCAGCTTGACGGCAGTGATAAGAAATGCTGAGCTCTCCAGATGGCAGGAGCAGTGATTTTCTTCTTCACTGGAATAAGCGCTTAAGCGTTATACTGATTTGCTTCTGCCATTGCCACCTGTAAACTTATATTAGTCACTTTTACTATATCCCACACA